>NC_074711.1:38212764-38535264 GCF_947242115.1 Biomphalaria glabrata
TTCTCTGTCTGTAATATGTACCTTAATGATATTGATTTAATGTTAACTTGAGAGTTTTCTTCGGACTTATATTTTGAACATTTCATTGATGTGATTACTTATTCCACATGGCACGAATAGCCAGTATTTATTGGTGTATATTTTGTGACGGCTGAAGTCGCCAGTATTTTCTGTAATTTATCATATATATAATAAACTTTACGTCTGCTACCAGTGTGTTCATCAGTAATTCTAAATGTTGTCGTTGGAGACCTTAGTATACTAGTAATGTTGCGCACTTGCAAATCTAGTGCGCCTAATAAAGCACATCGCTAAGAGGAGTACTATAGCCGTACCAGAAGAGGTACCTACAACCCACGGACGCACCCACGCCGCTACGCCTACAGCCAAAACCAGGTAGTGACAGTCAAATAGAGAGTTAGAGAGAGCTAGTGAAATGTCAAATAGAGAGTTAGAGAGAGGCAATGAAATGTCAAATAGAGAGTTAGAGAGAGGCAGTGAAATGTCAAATAGAGAGTTAGAGAGAGGCAGTGAAATGTCAAATAGAGAGTTAGAGAGAGGCAATGAAATGTCAAATAGAGAGTTAGAGAGAGGCAGTGAAATGTCAAATAGAGAGTTAGAGAGAGACAATGAAATGTCAAATAGAGAGTTAGAGAGAGGCAATGAAATGTCAAATAGAGAGTTAGAGAGAGGCAATGAAATGTCAAATAGAGAGTTAGAGAGAGGCAATGAAATGTCAAATAGAGAGTTAGAGAGAGGCAATGAAATGTCAAATAGAGAGTTAGAGAGAGCTAGTGAAATGTCAAATAGAGAGTTAGAGAGAGGCAATGAAATGTCAAATAGAGAGTTAGAGAGAGGCAATGAAATGTCAAATAGAGAGTTAGAGAACGGTAGTGAACATTTTTAAAGATGTTGTTCCTAAGTTAAAGAAAATATTTCTAAGAAGCGAGAGAGAGACAGAGAAAGAAAGAGAGAGAAGGAGCGAGAGAGAAAAAAAGAGAGAAAGAGGGGGAAAGAGATAGAAAGAGAGGGGAAGAGAGAGGGAAAGAAGGAAAGAAAGAAAGAGAGAGAAAGAAAGAAAAAGAAAGAGAAAAAAGAGAGATAGAAAGAGAGAGAGAGAAAAAAAAAGAGAGAAAGAGAGAGAACGAGAGAGAACGTCAACATATATATATATATATATATTGTATATTCAGTGATATTGTTACTGAAGCTCTAAAAAATGCACCAATTAGCTTTCAATTTCACTTGCTCTCCATATGAAGTCTTGCCAGACTTTCACTCTCATTTTCTAGAACAGCGAGCCAAATTCTCATTAGCGATTCATTTCAATACAGCTTTTGTTTTTACTTTAAACCTATTACAGGTTCTAAAATGTAATTCAATGAAACAATTTCTATTTGGTCGGATAATATTAAAATCTTTTTTTTAATTCTACAATTAAAAGATCATTTGAAATTTCATTGCTTTGGATGAAGTCTTGGCTCGATAAGACACTGGAACGTCGCGGCTTTGGCCAGGTTTCTGTCATTTGATGTTGACATCGCCTTCAGCGTGATAAAGCTATTTGAATAATATCAAGTGTGGATTGTTAAGGTGGGGGAGGGGGGGGAGTCACGACAGTTTGTATCTACATACACAAGATGATCTGGAGATTGAGGCAGATATCTTATTAGATATAACCGCCTACTTACAATTAAAATTGAGGCAGATATCTTATTAAATATATACGCCTACTTACAATTAAAACTCTTGTTGCGGCTAGTGGTTGACTACAACAAAAAAACAAGCTACAAAAAGTTTTTTTTTTAAATTTTATTAAAAGACAATTCCTTCTTATGAACTAATGACTTCTTGTAAAAGCGATTATTTTGCTCTTAATAACTACTGAATGATAGATTTAAGTTTTTCTCCCCATCCTGGTGAAGTGCAATGTACAAATCTACTCAAAGTCTAAAAACATTCTAATGATATAGCTATAGGTCCACAAGACGCTGCGCAAAAGGTTTCCAAAAGTATCTATCTATTTCTTGAACTCTCTATTGGAGACTTGAGAGATGACCCGCTGACGTAAGTGTGCTCAAGATATCTAGTGTCTAGACATCCAGACCAAAAGAAATTTTAAAGATTATTATATTTTAAAACATCATTAAGGTCAAACAAAAGTTTTACCTGTGTGGCCAATTAGCTAGCAATTCTTTTCCCAAAAAATATACATTAACTGTCAAATTTCTAGAAAAATCGTTAAAGCCGTTTTTGAGAACCGTGTCTGCCCAGTCTTTTTTGTTTTTGTTTTTGCTGGTCAAGAATTAACAAGCCGAATAGCGAGATTGTAAAAAAAATAAAAGAAGACAATACTCAATTTGTATAACAAAGATATTGAGATATCGTAAAACACATTCATATATAGTTCCTTTATCCCTAGAAGTCTACAATTCATTTCACTTTGTTTAGGACATAGGTGTTTGTATGATCCAAGCGAGACACTTTAAAAGCATCAAAATAAAAAATGTTTTGCTACGTCATTAACTGCCTCCGAACTTATACGCGAATGTGGACCTAAGTTAGTCACATTGAGTTGCTCATAGTTGGGGCATCCTCGTTAATACAACATTCGTCTCCCTTTAGAAAGGCAAACCGCTACATCACTTAAAGAAAATGTGCCTAAACACTAAACAGTTCTGTTATTATTGATCCCACAAGACATACAAGTATATAAAAAGTACTTAATGACCTGGCTGCAGTTAGTCGACACCCCCCCTCCCACCCAATTCTACATTAATTTTCTCAGCTCACGACTCCCTGCCCACCTTTGCCAAATGAATGATATTCTTGGGTTAGCGTTTGGAGTTACTTGAGTTATTATGGATAAACCATGTCGCCAAGCGTGGTGGCCTCTCCCAGGAGGTTGTTCTGGTCTCAGGGAAATGTCAAGTCGGCTCTCGTGGGAAATAAACTGTACCGCGGTACTCCATCGGCAGATACTTAGAGGTCCCTTGTAAGCCGACTTCTCGGTCAAATTGATACCTCAAGATACTTAACGTAGGGTATTCTCGCTTGAGCGAACAATTCGTTTAGTCGTAGACAAAGTAGCATAGATAAAATATGCCCGAAATAACTCTGGCGATGAAAGTATAGTTAAAAAAAAAACACACATCTTGTAAGCACTAGCTAAAAATTAGATTTGTTATACATATATTGAGAATTGGTTTTAGGGTATACAATAGCCTCAGACCGTCAGACTTAGTGTTTTTAGTTATTGATGTGATACAGTCCTTGACTTTTTATAATTTTTTTTATGACATCGCCATCATGGCGACACTCAATGTTTCTTCAACACATAGACACATCGATGTTCTTTGGATGAGTATCGATGTAGAGCAACCAGAGTGGAGCTGGAGAAAGCTGCAGCGGCCGCCTTAATAATATTAAGGATACCAGTAAGGACGCATAATCAATACGTAGACTATTATTAAAAAGGAACAATACCAAGAAGTTCTATTTCGTGAGACTAATTAAGAAATGAAAGGACGCCAACCATGTAAATGTTACGAAACAAAAAAAAAACTGAATAGCTAATTTATACCAACGCAAAGAAATATTACATCCGAGGTGGAAGATATTTAGCTTTTTTTTTTCATGTCATGAGTAGGTTGACCATGTTTCACTTTCGTATAACAGAGTGCTTACCTTCCACCTCTGATGCCTAAGGCGGATCTTTAAAATAAGGTGGCAACATAAAATAACCAATCAGGAAGTGTTGCGAAGAGCAGGGTGCCAGGTCATCCGCGCTGTTATCAGCAGCAGACGCCTTGGCTGGCTTGGTCACATTCTTAGAATGTCAGAAGGTCGACTTCCACAAGGCATTCTGTATGGCGATCTAACAGAAGGCTGGAGAGTCGCTGGTCGTCCACTTTTACGTTCTACTGATGTATGCAAACGCGACATGAAGCTCTTCAAAATCGACACTAACAGTTGGGAAAAAGTGGCACTGGATAGATTCACGTGAAGAGCGATCATAAAGAAAGGGTCCTTGATTGCAGATGCCATACATAACAGTAGTAGTAAGAAGGGTGAAGTGAAACAGCCCTTGTTGATTACAAATGCCCAACCAGTGACCGCAGCTGCGTTTCAAGGATTGGTCTCTTTAGTCACACAAGAAGTTGCAAAATTCGCCTTTCGAGATGTAAAATGCTACAAAGAGAGAGAGAGATTGGACAAAAAATATTCACTATTACAAAGTAGGCTTGACTTTTGGTGTAGTTTAAAAAGATGGGGAATGGACAGGGTGCGAACTTTCGACAAATTTGCGACCAGAAAATGTGTTGTTTTTTTTTATCGCTCTATATTGTGGACATAGGCCCAGGTTGAACAGATAGGGACGTAAATATTTGGACCTATAAAATGTAGACATGCCGGAAGTAGTTGTTGATGTAGTGATGTATTGTATGCTGATCATAACAACTTGGGTGCATAATGATTGGTTAAAGGATGCAGACTACAATGCTACAGTACAAAAAAAAAAAGATACAAAAAAAAAAAGTTCTTTAAAAAAACAGGTGTAATGATCAGGAAATCAAACAACTTTATACAGACGTGTAGCCTTTATTTAAAAAAAAATGTTTCCTAAAATATATGAAACATTCTAGTGCAAATCTACAGCAGGACGACGGGTAGGGTTCGAACCCGGGATCATATGTAAATAGAAGGTCTTATTTCACGTGGTGTAGAGTTTGAAATCACGCCAACGTTTATTTCAAAAGGGTTGTAAATAATACAAAATGAACTAAAGTTTTGACTGAAAGTAAAACGGCGCAAAGATTTTGTTTCTCTTCTAGTTGACTCTTTTAGCAATACGTGCTTCACAACATTGTTTTAAACAAATTATGACGAACTCTAAAAATAGTTTTTGTGTAAAATGCTGTGACTACTTTTGAAAACATCCTTCTACATCAAACCCTCATTTTCGACATTATACCTAAGAATTGAACGCTATAGTTAGCACACGTAGACATGATCATTAGCCTTTGTAGTAGTTAGTAGCATAAAAGGTAAATATAGATGGAAGTAGAGACGAACATGATATTGACGTCTAAAGTTATTATTTCTCGTATTATTTTTTTCATATGGAGAATTGCTTTGTATCAAAAGCTTCAAGGCACAACTATTTCATTGTTCAATGTGTAAGCTGTTGACATCTCAAACTGTCGTATTAATTGTTCAGATGAAACGTCAATAGTTTATTGTACTCGCATGGGATTAGACTTATTCAGATGTCTCCCAAGATATATCCGACAGAGATACACGTTGGTCAAAACGCGCTAGCGATAGAGGAAAGCAAAACAACTAAATTCTGTCGCCATGACACAGACATGAGTAGATACTTTAATTCAAGCTGACATTTAGAAGTGACTCTCTTGTTACCTCAACTAAAACATACTTTTGTCTAATAACTCTTTTATGCTGTAGCTTGTTCACTGCTGCATGATGACTCTTTAATTGTAAACTCGCCCGAGGGGGGGGGGAGTATTTGGCTTCCAAGGTGTCTTCAAGGTAGCACGGTGGCTGAGTGGCTAATCGCTTGGCTTCCGAACCTGAGGTCCTGGGTTCGAATCTCGGTTAAGACTGGGATTTTGAATTTCGGGATTTTCGGGGTGCTCCTAAGCCCACCCAACTCTAATGGATACCTGACTTTAGTTGGGGAAAGTAAAGGTGGTTGGTCGTTGTGCTGGCCACATGACACCCTGCTCGTTAAAGAAACAGATGACCTTAACATCCTCTGCCCTATAGATCACAAGGTTTGAAAGGGGAACTTTACTACGTTTAAGGTGTCCTCAGGTACTCAGCAAACACAACTCAGCTCGAGTCGGAATTGAAACTGAACCCCCTTGCTAGGTAGCCAAACGGTGTTTGCTACTCTGCCATCCATCCCGCATCACCCAATAATAAATTACCCATCCGCCACTGTAACTGAGTAGATATACCGTCCGATTAAAATGATACTACTTACCTGATAAATAAATCAAAACAAGAAGAAAGGATCAGTTCAGAGTACAGGGCGGATGATAGGAACAGCATAAAATTATCTTAAGTCTACAATATCATATAAAAACTACTGGACCCATCACGAGCTGAAATCTTAAACCAGTTGGCACAAATATTTACATCCTAATCGCTCTAATCTGACGTGTTGTAGATAACAGCATTCATTCACTTTATCAACACAGTTCAACTATGCAACCGCTTCACACCCTACCGGATCAACAATTCTTTACAAACAACAACTTCAAACTATTATGATCGTATCAGAGCTTACTAGGACAGTTAATAAAAAAAAACAATACACACCTAGCATATAGTGTAGTTCGGTACGTGACGTTTTGGCGCCGCCGTTTTGGCGACGCCGTTTTGGCCCCGCCGTTTTGGCGACGGGACGTTTTGGCGCGAGCCGTTTTGGCGACGGGACGTTTTGGCGCGAGATATCATTTGACGATAATTTAATAAGCACGTAACTTTTATAATAATGTTTATTTCACTCTACCATAATATTGTATGAATAGTATGAATTCTAACACCGTTCAGCGAATTTTTTTTTTTTAATTATAAAGGTTTTGCTTATTTCATGAATATAGGCCTATAATAAGTCAGATTCCTGAATGGTTATGACATGCTATATGTGAGTTCTGCTAATCGCACTGGATGACATTTTTGGATTTCTTTCCAAAAGATTTAGTTTTTTATTTGACATTAGTGTAATATACGAATTAGCTAAGTGTCACACTGTAATATAACAAAACATCTAAAGCTCTATTACGCTGAATGACGACAATAACTCCACACATAGTAAAGATCAAGACTCGGAATGTGGCCAGTACGAACTCTAACGTGAATCCACAAGTGTAAACAAACACTATGGGCGAAAATAGATAGAAACAAATTCACGACACTAAGATACTTTGAAAAGATATTTTGAGAAATTGGGTAGGGGTGATTTGGGTGACACATCTTGCATTGACACAGGTAGAGTTAAACAAATGAAGACAAGACCAGCACCGAGCACTGGTCGTTGGCGTCATGCGTCTGGCGATCATCTCCTTGGGAATGGTCATTACATGTGACACCTATCCCGCCCCCTCTCTTCTGCTCACATTTCACTCCTTGTATATACTCTTTCCTCCACCCCTCCCCTCTCTCACGCATAAGACGATAATCTGTTTCTAGCACTCCACTTGACATCCCTAGGTGCGAATTTATAATCCTTAATCTTTAATTCCGAGAGCGGCCCAAAGTCTACATACCATACAGTCATTAAATAAAACAATGTTAATGTAACCAAATAATTGCATCAATTTTTAGTCTATCATCGTTTCATTTTTTTTTTTTTTTTTTTTAATTTTAAAGTAATATCTTAAAAAAACTTTTTGAAAATAAAAGTGTGCCTCTTAATAAACACACATACACAAGCCAAAATGTTTATTAAAGAAAATGATGTGAAACACAAACACACATTTACATTTAGTACGTGAAAAACACTCATGCAAAACATAGATATGAATAATTCTTTTAAAAGAAATAATACAATAAACGTACATAATGTATATCGCGCCAAAACGTCCCGTCGCCAAAACGGCTGGCGCCAAAACGACCTTCGCGCCAAAACGGCGGGGCCAAAACGGCGTCGCCAAAACGGCGGCGCCAAAACGTCCTTCAAGAACGCAGTTCCACGTATTTGTTCTTATGCTGTCAGGTATAATGCGTGACGTTAAATCGGCAGACGTTTTGTTTGTGTTAGATGTGGTAAAACATGTAGATCACTAGTGGGTTTGCGTAACCACGAGTAATTCTGCACTCCTCAATATTTTGCTATATTATTATTATGGAAATGAGTTAATTTTCTATCTCAGGCACTGCCGAGCTTCGTGAAAAGGAAAACAAATTTCAGTGTAGTCTCCCTTTACCAGTGTCCACTGAGAAATGTTCTGATGATGTGGCAGGTCTGCAGCAGGACTGCCCTTTGACAGGTAATAAGGATCCTCTTAGGAATGCATAAAGCTTCGAATATGTCTGCCAGGTCAGTTGTCATTATCCCCTCTGTTGATATAACGACTAGGTGTATTGTAATTTTAGACAGCTTATTATTATTATAAAATTCCAAAAATATCACCAAATTAAATCAAAAGTCTAATCGCTCAAAAAAAAATTTAAAAAAATGATATTACATTAATGCGTATCATTGCGTCTCTCACATCAGCAAGATTAAGTATAGTTTCTAATTAATGCCAGACATTGAATTGAGAAGAACCCGTGATAGAGATGATTCGGAGGTCAAAGCTCTAAATACCTCAAGAGATACCAGAAGTCAAAAGTTCTAAATGGACATTCACTCTTGCTTTTCTTTCTTATGTCCTGACAGAAGTTTGAGAGTCAGATAGTCATCACTCCGTCCAGCTTGCTGAATACTACAGGCGTTTCAAGGTCAGGTTATCTGAGCAGGGAGGTGTGTGAACTGGAAAAAAAAGGGAAGGGAGGAGGAGAAAGTATTTGGTTCCCTCTCCATCACTCCATCAAGTTCCTGATCTGCATGCGGACGCGACTTCCCAGACGCTACACTAGAGATGAGTCTGAAGGTAACCTGAAACCGTCTTGTGACATTTTCTGCCAAGCAAGCACAAAGGGTAGTTACTCGTGTAGTTACCATCTAAACTCACTTTTGGTCTAACTTCTTATGTTCTAGAGTAATCTAGAGCCTAGACAAAACTTGTTATGTACATTTGTAATTATTAATGGGAGTTGGCCCAATGCACCCAATTCAATTTTTAAAAATTAAATTTCCAACTTTAATTGTTAAAACCATAAACCTGTTCACTTTAAATGCTCATGCCCATTAAATAGATGTAGTACCGACTCAGGTTTACACTGTGCATATACACATCGTACCTGTACTGAATAAAACTCAATATAACTAATACATTCAATAAGAATAGCATTCCTACAATAGTGTCATAAATGTATACGTACATTTACTGATACACTGTCAAACTAAATGAACAGTAAAAAGTGTTCTTCCCTATGTCCAACAGACGGATCTAGTGCACATTCAAAATATACACTATCTTATAAACATATAGTTCCTTTTATTATTTAACTTCACTTTGGCGAATATAATCGTCGTAAAAATCTCGAATCAAATCTAAGACTTCATTAGTTTTATCAAACGGTCTGCAATTAGGTCACTCATGATTTAGAATCTTACGTGCCATTAAAGAAAAGGTAAGAGAGAGAGAATTAGATGCCAGGCAGGAGGAAGTGAAGCAGACCACTAACTATTTTACTAGGAAAACAAAAGATACAAAAGAAAAAAAAATATAAGTAAAAATTGTGGAATAAATTGTAAACTAATAAAATGTGTAAAGATAGGATGTTGCAACTGTACAGGAAGAAAGTATAGACTATGTAGAGGCGAAAGGAGTAGTAGATGTAAAGAAAGAATGTGAAACGAAAGAAAAGGTCTATGGAAAGAAAGTTACACAAAAAGAAATAGTCTAAGAAAGATTCGGTATTAGACGAAAGAAGAAGTCAAAGGATAGAAAGTTAAAAGAAAGAAATACCATTATGAAAGAAACAAATGTTAGACGAATGAAATAGTCCAAGGAAAGAAAGACATTTAGACTGTAGAAATGGTCTATGGAACAAAAATAGACTGAAGAAAGAGTCTAATAAAGGAAAGAATGTTAGACAAAAGAAAAAGTCGGAGGAAAGAAAGAATGCAATGAAACAATACAAGAACACAAAAAGGTGTCAACAACATGAAACAATGTTAAAAAAAAATCTTGCCAAAGTCCTGGGCGTTTGTCGTCATTAATCTCTGCTTTTGTCTCATTGATTCAGGATGTTACCAACTCCTGGTGTCTAGTCATTCGCGGCCGGAGGGGGGTGGAGGACCCAGATACATTGAACAGAGCCACGAGTTGTGGACGCTAGCGTGGAGTGGAGGAAAGACTTGAAGTGAGTGGATTTATTGCAGTCTACTCACGACCTTAAAGAAGACAAATACATTGGTAATAGACGGACCTACAGCAGGCACCCTCACGGCTTCTTTACACTACTATATATTCTAACTAAGGCATTTAAAGCAATTTGTGTTTCGACCCAGTCGCAAGATAGACTAATGCATCCATTTCACTCAGGATATATAAACGCTGTAGGTCATACAAAGTGCCAAGGCCATTCACAGATTAATGATAAATCTTCAATGCTTGACGAGTTACTTAGTTACTTCATCTGTTATTTTTTTATTTATAAAAAGGGATTATCTACAAACTGAACCAATAGAAGTAGAGACCTTTCATTGAAATATTAAAATGGAAAATGTCACAACGTTGTTTAGATGTGCATAGATTGCTCACCCCTATTTCCATTCGCACACTCAATAACTTGATATTATGGAGTGTGTGTGTGTGTGTCTATTGGCTGATGTAATTTTGAAAAGGATTGACTCAGTGTATATAAGAAGAGCCCTGCTTAGGATAGTCAGACCTGAAATAACGTGTGAATCTTGAATAACAGACAATTCTAACGAAGTTGGGAGACATTGTTCAAATGTATTGTGCCTGTTTGTACGCTGACATTGAAAGCTATAAGATCTATAGGACACGTGATGTAAAGGTCATCTGTTTATATAGACCTTGGTTAACTGGTGTGTCATGTGGCCAGCACAACGACCAACCGCATTTACTTTCTAAACTAATGTCAGGTACCCATTAGAGTTGGGTGGACTCAGGGGCGTCCTACAAATTGAGAATCCCCAGATTCATCGAAATTTGAACTCGAGACCACTCGGTTTGGAAGCCAAGCGCTTCAGCACTCTGCCACTACGTCACTCTTAGTTTCTTTACAAAAGAGAAGTTCTAGCTTTATGTAAGTCTGTGTGACAAAGGAGAATACACACCAACAATGGACAGTTGGATTCGCACAACACAGCCAGTGTCAACATTTTACACATCTCTATCGGAAGCACAACTCTCTTTTAACCTCATCTCAATTCTTCTTTAATCTCTTCAGTCCACTAGACCCCCCCCTCCGCTCCATTTCCCCCATTACACAATATATTCAGCGAGCCTCCCTCCCCCCTCTATCCCCGGAGTCTCCTCTGCAGTGAAAGGAATGTGCTAAAAGATATTTCTACCAATCAGAACTTGCTTCGAGCTTTCGTGCACACAGACGAAATTCCATCTGTTGCGCCAAATTTACTCAAAGCATGACAGAGACAGGAGGGGGGGACAGCACGCGAAGGTTCGAATGTTACATTTTGTGCCAGGAGCAATTGTTGAGAGTTGCAAAGATTCAGAGTAAGCTAGAAGCATCGACCAGGAATTTACACAAATAAATAGGATGTATAAGTATTGGGGAAACTAAAGATTGGTTGCAGTCTAGTCTATACAAATATACGGCTCCACGTGAATCTGGTTAGCATGCTTCCCATTCTTACAAACTCAAGACAACACACCTCTATAAATAAGGTGAATACAAGTGTACAATTAGTGTTAATAGTACTATCAGTATTATCAAACCCAATGCTACAATCTAAAGATTTTTGACAATAAAACTGATTGTAACAAAAGCTGTTTGTAGATCACAAAAAGGGTAGGTATTCATGAGTTAGTTATTCCAGGAGTTTCTGCCTTTCAATATTTTATTATTGCTTAACATTAAAAAGGATCAAACAAATCACTGCAGAATAGTTTAAATTTCTTTTTTTTTTTAATTTCGATAAATAATCAATCATTCTAGCAATCCATCGATCCACATATCTATGAACATACACAAATTCTACAAATACTATCCATATTTCCAATTAATTACTAGGCCGACTATCTACCCAACGTAATATCTATCTATGTATCTATCTATGTATCTATCTGTCTGTCTGTCTATTTGTCTGTCTGTCTGCCTGCCTGTCTGTCTCTGCCTGCCTGCCTGTCTGTCTGTCTGTCTGTCTGTCTATCTGTCTATCTGTCTATCTGTCTATCTATCTATCTATCTATCTATCTATCTATCTATCTATCTATGTAATTTGAAAGATGACCGTTAGTTAAAAACGACAACAAGGAAAGAAATATTTAACTAATGAAATGAGCAATCACACTATTGACATTTCATGTCTCTCTCTGTCTCTCTCCCTCTCTCTCTGTCTCTCTCTCTCTCCACTTCCTTGTATTCCAAACGTCCTCCTCAGAAACTAGCAGTGCTGGGGATGAAATTCAGACACCGCTGAGCTCCCTTGATGTGACCGGGGCCGTAGTTAACGTGACGTCATCTCCATAGGGACATCTCAGAGTGGTTCAAATGGCCTACGTCGGGGGAAGATCGTACAAGAAAGAGATTGGAAGCGAAATGGCCTAGCAAGAGATTAGACAGCTTTAGGGAAGTGGCCCGGTAGACACGTTTGGAACACTGCGGGGTTTTTTTAAAACTCAGAATGGATCCGTGGAAATTACGAAAGAAGTTCCGTCATCTCTTCCTCTCTTCTTTTTTTCTCATCAGTTCTAACTTAGTCTATTTCTCTCTTTCTCCCTCAGTTCTAACAGTCTATTTCTCTCTTTCTCCCTCAGTTCTAACAGTCTATTTCTCTCTTTCTCCCTCAGTTTATCTCTTTTTCTTTTTGGTCCTATCTTTCTGTTTATCGCGCATTGTCTGCCTATCTCTCTCTCTCTTTCAGACTATCTTCGTTCTCTAATGTCTCTTTCTTCCCTTATTTCTATCTTTCTTATTCCTACCTGTCTTTCTCCCTAACTCTCTGTCTAACTCTCTATCTCTTTTTTTATCTCTCATTTTAGCTCTCTCACTACCACATTCACGTATTATATCTTTCTCTGTCTCTCTCTTTCTCTCTCTCTCTCTCTCGTTAATAGCAAGGCATGAAAAAAAAAAAGACGACATAAATAAGTATAATTTGTCTGAAGGTCTTTTTTTTTGGTCTGTTTTTTCTCCCCGCCTTTTTTTTTCTCTTTTTTTCCCCTCTTATGTACATGCGAGAACGATTTTATTTTTTGAAATGGTAAAACACATTTGTATAACTTTGTGGCTCTGAATGATAATGTTATAGCCAGGAATGATCCAGAAAGCCATTCAAAACAACATAAACTTTACTTCAGCAGCTTTTCATGAAAGTGAAATACAGGAAGGGACGGGAGGTTGAACAGAAAACGACCAGCCGTACTAACCTATATATTATAGATTTATATGACATGAAAACCAAATAGCACGGTCAATGTAAAGCATTCTAGGTGTTAGTAGCACCCCCATGTATACAGAGTTAAGAAAGGAGAATAAATGATACAAGACTATTGCTAATACTATATGGTCATAACGAGTCCAATCGTCATAGAAGGCCTCAACACTGACCTGCAATGTCGCCACCTGTGGGCAAAGGAGACCAATAGCATGTTGCCACGTTACAGGTCTGTAGCAAGGAGTTATTGGTCTCGACTGCCCAAAGGTTGCCACGTTACAGGTCTGTAGCAACGAGTTATTGGTCTCGACTGCCCAAAGGTTGCGACGTTACAGGTCTGTAGCAACGAGTTATTGGTCTCGACTGCCCAAAGGTTGCCACGTTACAGGTCTGTAGCAACGAGTTATTGGTCTCGACTGCCCAAAGGTTGTGACGTTACAGGTCTGTAGCAACGAGTTATTGGTCTCGACTGCCCAAAGGTTGTGACGTTGCAAGCCAGTGTTGAGGCCTTCCATAACGAATGGTCTCGGTCATAGAGACCAAAGTTTGACCTCATTCCACTTCTCCATGCTACAGCAGACTCAATTCAAAAGTGAGCTGTTTGTTCAGTCTCCAGACAAACAAAAAGTTCTTCAAGATCAATGCGCGGGTCAACTAATTGTGGGCGTCAGTCGACACAGTCACGTACTTTCTCAGTCTGACCTCTCACCTTCGTCAATGGCCTTCATCATTTAACCTTCTGAGTGGTCACGGAACTAACCAATCACTTTTGTTTTTGTTTTTTTCCAGAACACGCAATGTGACTTGGAAATAGAAGTTGGAAAGTTCTGAAGAGTGAGTAGATTATTCCAAGTCAAAGTGAAATTAGCGCGCTCTTACAGTTGTAAACACAACAACTATTTCATCAATGAACAATTAGACATTGACTGATTAAAATATAACAGACTCAAATTTTTTTTCATCCCACCTGTCCCCTTTCTCTCTTTCTCTCTATCAATCTCTCTCTTTTTATCACTTCTCTCTCTCTCTCTCTCTCTCTCAGAATATAGACAGAAGAATTGACATTCCTTCTAAAAAAATGATCGCTGTTGTCCAGCGAATTAACAAGCCAGCTGACCACATAGCAGAAGACTGACAATCAACCCAAGTCAAACTTCGGGCCGCCACATCATCTAACCCTAACCCTAACGCACATGTTAGTTATCCTTCCACCATCCCACACCTACAACGGAAGTAAAGAGAACTAAACAGTCCATCAACATGTGTGTCTAGATAGACATCACAATTAGCATTTCCAGATAAGATCGACAAATCTTTATGGCTGCTACAAAGTAACTCGAGCAAATTTCTATCACTATAGAACTCGGATTTAGAACTTGGCAACACAATAATAATAGCGATCTATATATAGTCAGACGGGTACACAGTATCTACCTCCTCAAGTCACGTGACTGAACAAAAGAAAATATTCAGTACATTTGCACGTCAAGGGAATGATCTATCTAATAGCTCCAGGGACTCACCCCAGGTCCGCCTTGTTCTGCGGCATGTATCCGCCCAGCACTGAAAGATTTACCTGACCAGAGCGCGCACATTGACAGACGGTAAGAGTGAAAACAGACAACATTGGATGTGAGCAGACGACCGGGCCCGAGGTAACATAAAACTGTAAACACCTCAACGTGTGAACACTACACGCTGGAGAGAAAAAAAATGTCTAAGAAATACATCAACTCCTGCTCCTTGAAAAAAAAATTTACAGGTGAACCTAACAGTAGGGGTTAACTAGGATGAACTTGGTTAAAGCAGCTGTGTCGTTTCAAAGTTTTTAGAGCATTGGTAACCAAAGTAATTCTTTCAAATCCTCCATTTACAAAAATACAAATCTTCTACTGATAAAGGTTGAGTTGGACTAATCGTTTAGACGCTTCTATTCTAATTTAGTTTTCTCACGACTGCATTTTGAGTCTCACCGAGACCAGTCGTTATAGAAGACCTCAACACTGATCTGCAACGTCACTACCTGTGGGCAGTTTAGACCAATAGCTCGTTACCACGTCGTTCTGACCTGTGACGCGTAGGACGTAATCATCTTTTTTTTGAAGTAACGTCTGTATCATATAAGATAAGAAGAAGATAAGATAACAAAAATATTTTTTAAAATTTCCTTTAGAAAATGACAAAGCTCATAGTATAATATATCCAATTTACTCGCGAGATAGTTTCATGTCTGCGTGTTGTTGTTTTTTACTACTAATGGTGAATAGTTGTAAAAATGGTGTATACTTATGAAAAAAGTACTTACATAATCTAATATATAAAGTAGAATGTAAGGAGTATGTATGTGTGCATGTATGTTTGTCCCGCATAGAAATCCAAACCGTTTGACCAATCCTGATAAAACTTGGCAGAAATGTTCCTTTGATCATGGCGGAGTCCGTAGTGTATGTTTATTGTCCCTCCCACAACCGGAAGGCCCTAAAATAAAATTAAAAACAACAACCTAAATTTATTTGTTTACAAGAACGCAACTTTTTAACAAATTGGGTAAACCCGTCTGCGCGGTAATTTAAATTTGATATCAATATGTCGGATAAACTGGTAAACAAACTTTCACATTTCATTTTCGTGGCAAAATATATATTTGAAAAATGATACCCAAACTAAGTCACGCAGTCCGCGGGACATATCCAGCTAGTTCATTTAAAAAATTTAACGTTTTACTTTTAGAAATCAAAAACGTAGCCTTCGCATCAAAACTTTAGAACATCTAAAAGATCATGATTTCGGATTTAAAATATCTTTTCTAGTTTCAGAGATTCCAATGGGGCAGACCACAGTAACTAAGAGCGGCTTTTCGGTGACCGCTAAAAACCACTACGCCACACAAAAAGCTCAGAAGAAAATCACTAGGAATAAGGTTCGAACTAAGAGATATCGCTGGGACCATCAAAACTCTATCCACCCACCAGTACAGACTTTAGGAGGGAAATTCCTCAAAGATGTTGTTTGTGTTGTTCTAAAAAAAATAATGTTTTTCCAAATATTCTGTTTCTCTTACCTTCCACACATTCGCTTTGTTTTTCTCTCTCTTTTTGTCTCACTCTCTTTGTCTCTCTCTCTCTCTTTTTGTCTCTCTCTCTTTGTTTCTCTCTTTCTCTTTCTCTCTCTCTCTTTGTCTCTCTCTCTTTCTCTTTGTCTCTCTCTTTGTCTCTCTCTCTCTCTTTGTCTCTCTCTCTCTCTCTTTGTCTCTCTCTTTTGTAGCTCTATTTCTTTGCCATATCTCGTTGGTTCTTTTAATAATAATAATAATAATTTAATAATAATAATAATAATTTTATTTATAAAGCGCTGTTAACAAACAAAATGTAGGCTCAAGGCGCTGTAAAAACATTACAAACATAAACACAACTGCTAAAATAACAGTTAATCTAAAAAAGTCTTAAACAAGTAGGTCTTAATGTTCCTCTTAAAAGTGGTATAGCATGTTGTCTGTCTGAGATCAATGGGGAGTGAGTTCCAAACCTTTGGTCCGTGAACTGAAAAAGCACGCAGACCGTAGCTTTTGAGGGAGAAACGTGGCACTACTAAAAGCGTTGAGTCCATTGAGCGCAGGGTTCTCTGGGGGACATATGGAGTAATCAGTTCGCTAAGGTACAAGGGCATCTCATTGTTATATATACACTGATGACAAAGTGTGGCGACCTTGTAATCGATTCTCGCTTTCACGGGAAGCCAATGGAGCGTGCGCAAGAGCGTAGTAGCAGAATCTTGTCTAGTTTTTTTAAGGACTATTCGAGCGGCGTTGTTCTGTATACGTTGCAGCTTGGCTATTTTGTCATCAGGTATACCTGCTAGCACGGCGTTGCAGTAGTCAAGGCGGGAGAGTATGAATGCCACAGCTAGCGTTTTTGTTGACTCCGTTGTTAAATATGGTCGGATCTGGCCTAATCTGCGCAGCTGCAGATAAAGACCTTTGCAGAGCTGATTTATGTGTGGGTCGAAAGATAGTGTTGAGTCGAAGAAAACTCCAAGATTCCGCACTACATGGACAAAAGGAACATGGCAGTTCGTGATAAAGAGAAAATCTGTGCTTTCAACTTTTGAGACATTGTTCCTCTCCCCTGCCAGATCCAAATCCTCCTTAACCTTTTCGTATCATAACAATTTTTTTTTTCAAAAACTCTAAACACTAGTTTTATAATATCATCCTCACAACTGTGAGAAACGTAAAAGTGTGTGTGTGTGTGTGAGACAGGTTATGGGTTGGGGGGGGGGGGGTTGCACAGAATACCTTAACTAATACCTGACAAAAATAAAAGGTGACAAAAAATACTCCACTGTAAGTTACAATTCTCTTGCTCGCAGGAGATATTTCTGAAGAGATCGTAGTCGAGTTCACTCTGCCCTCATATCTTCTCGGTTGATGGACAGTCCAGAGAATGTCATTGAACCGGTCAGTACAGATAACAAAGTTGAGTTAGTGCTTGGAGTTTCAACAGTGCCAGGTATGTGGACACACTAGGTAGTATTATTATTTTTGAAGAAGACTTGGCAAATTTGTTTCTGTGGACACCCTGGGCAGTATTATTTTTCGGACACCCTGGACAGTATAGCGCCTACTATCTGTTAAAGACTTTAATAAAAATGATCTTAACTAATAAGAGAGATGAAACATTTGAGTAGCTTACTGTTTATTTAATCCAATATTTCTTCTTTTTTTTCATCTTCAGGCTGAGGCCTGGTCTTGTTCATTTAAAATGTGATGGTAAAGAGAAAAAAAAAGGACTTCATGTTGTAAATAAAACAAAAACCTAATTGTTGGGTCAAAGGTCATGCCTTTTTTTTTTTTGGACAACCACATTGTTGTTTCTTAGTGATCTTTAGCTGGACAGTCCGGTTATTTTTTGTGTGTTTGCTAACTCGATCAACTTCTGGTTAAGAAATAAAGCGCCATGACATTATTATTTGACTTTTTTTTGGGAGTAAAATAACGTCGTGAAAGCCACAGGGGAGCTGAAAGAGAGCGGACTTGAACCAGGACTTTCAGGACTTCCTATTCCTGGACTTCATGAAGTCATTGATATATTTTTGCATCGCATTTTCCCCTCCCACACACACTCCATCCGCTCAATAGACAAAACACACACACACACACACATACGAGAAATAGAAAGTGTGAGTACGATATTGAAGAGTTGACAAACTACAGGCTACCCATCACATAGGAAATGTTTACCAAGTAAACAAAAGTTTCAGGTCGCGGGAAGTTTAATTCACCTCACCAAGTTCCGAGGCCAACGGTTTACGAGGGTAACGCGTGGCCTGCAGATTTTTGTATCCTTGAGTGCCAAATAGGCGACATTGAACGGGTATTATTTCTAGAATCGTAACTTAGCATGGCGCGTAAAATAAGTACAACACATTTGTCTAAGTGTCATGACCAAAGGTATTAATATAGCGGACTAATGAGGAGGCTAATCCACGGTCACTCGCAACAGTTGAGGAGGACATCCTGTTTTTCCTTCTTGGTACAAGCAGGCCACCAATCAGAATCAATAAGCTGTCTAGAAGAGGAACGAATGTTCGGGTTATTAGTTAGTGAGTGATGAGCTCAACGCACCCATTGTAGAAGTAACATCAGAGTAAGATGGAAAATAAAAGAAACAATTCAAGGAATAAGTTCATTGAATAAAAGTAAGTTCCCTTTTCAGACCTTGCAATCTATAAAGGGAGATGAAGTAAAGGTCATCTGTTTCTGTGGCCCACGGCTAACGAGGATGTCATGTGGCCAGTACAGCGACCCACCGTCTTTACTTTCCCCAACAAATATCAGGTACCCATTAGAGCTGGGTGGACAACGATCCCTAGACTAAAAATCCCAGTCTTCACCAGGATTCGAACCCGGTACCCCTGTTCGGACGCCAAGCTCTTTACCGCTCAGCTACCGCGCCTCCTTCACCGAATAAGTTCATGGAATAAGGAATGTGTATCTCCCCATAACGCAAAGATAAAAAGGTACAATCATGTAGAAAAACGAAGACCTTATATTCAACCAAAAGAGAGCTGGAAGCGATTCATCACCATACATCCTAGACGTCACAAAAAGCAATCCCAGCAGACCATCTAGTTGTCCATTGTCTTGGACCCAAACAGTTTGTTGTAGCTACCACAGGTTAAGTCATCGCAATAGTAGTCTCAATGATGAGAGATTCCTCCGTATTCCTGCATCCTATAATGTACCGCCATTAACCATGAAGAGGCAGCCACAGCAAACGTACGGCGCACGATGAGGAAGCAATCAGACCAAACTAAACCACTAACTAATCAAAGCCAGCCAAATTGAATTCCAAACCATCTAAATCAACCGAAATATTTTCTGAATCGTAATTAAATCAACCATACCTGCCCTGAATTAATACCCGAAAGAGCGACCTATCCGAACTAAACTGACTAAACCTGGCCAAATACGGCCTAACTATAAGACATCTAACATAGCATCATACTTAGTCTTAAGGAAACCGACAAGAGCCAACCCAATCCAATCTATCCGATCAGAGCCAGCGACAAACCTGTGACTAAATCCGCCCAAATCCGAGGTGACAAGCGCGCTTGTGACGAACTACCAAGAGAACATTTTCAAGGTGGACGTCTGCCCAAACACAAGTACTCATTGATATATCAATGAATTCGTTATCCTCGCCAAGAAATCGATCCTGCCAGTCGATGTATCAAACTGCTATCAAACGTAGGAAGTCAGCCACATAAGTTGGCGGTATCGATAATTCGCATGAAATCGATTCGTGAATGATGGGCATTTTCAGCGTGTTTTCCCTTAGTATTAAAGCTTTTGTTACATAATGGAGAGAGGGAAAAAAAGGAAAGCATCGATCTTTTTGGGAATCGGATATTAATGAGTTTTGTTGATTAATGAGTTTTTTTTATATATTCCTCCCCCCCCCCCCTTTTCGCCTTGTAAACTTTTCGATCCAACTAGACGATATAGGCTACCGTCATTGAGCCGTAAATGTCCCTGACCTTCTGTTATGACTATATTCGTGTCTAAGGTTCAAATTTTTATTAGGAAAAAAACAACAAATTTTGACGTTTAAGTAGATAAATTAAATAATAACAAATTAGGCGATGTATCAACACAACACTTTAAAAACAGTGAATTTCTCAGAGAAATATATATATATTGAGAAGAGAGAGAGAGAGAGAGATAGATAGATATAGAGAGAGAGAGAGAGAGAGAGAGAGAGAGAGAGAGAGAGAGAGAGAGAGAATGATTTGAAGATAGAGAAAGAGATAGAGAAGTATAACAAAAAGTTTTTTCTCTCATCGTATTTGCTTGATAGCGTGCCACATAAAATAGTAATATCAATTTAAGGCCGAAACGCGTGCCGCACGCTGCCATTTTTGGCCAGACATAAATGTATACCCCCACCCCCCCCAACACACACAATCACACTAATGTTACATGAAGTTAGGAGCGTCTTTCATTGTCCTGCAACTTGCTTTTGATATTACAGTCTCCAGATCATTACCGTCTGGCTTCATTACGGGTGTATATTCTAACACTAACTAATAACCAATGTACCTAGTATGTAGAGAACAATGATTAATATAACAATCTTAGTTCCTACCCCAGGCTTACGCCTTGTTTTCTACTATCACGTGGTGAGCGCGTCATAGTCGCAAGAGAAGTGTAAACAGGAAGCTTATTTATACATTGGCATTTCGCAGCTCCGAGTTTCTACATTGAAGAGTATATAAGTAGGGAAGCTAATTAGAATTTTTTAAAATTCCATTTCCACTAATAGAAGTTTTGGTTCGAAAATGTATTTAAAGAAGAGACGAGCCTATTTTGGGGTCTACAAACTAGTTCATTCAGTCTGTAAGTTTCAAGATTTGTCACCATGCTTAGTTTATTTTGTAAGCTAAAAAAAAAAATACGCAAAAAATAGTAACATCAAACTAACCACAAGAAAACGTTTGACGACTTTGAAATAAATAAATAAATAAAAATCTCATCAAAGGGGAAGAACACATTGAGAAATACTGTAGAGATACTTTTTGTTATTATTAAATGTAAGAAAGAAACAAAGAAATGATAATCGATTTTCTTAGGGAAAAGATAGAAAATGATATTATTTCTGTAGCTGGAGAGACTTATTAAAAAAGTGCAAACTTTTAAATACCTTGGTACTATCCTAGACAATAAACTAAATTTTGCTGCAAATACTGATTATATCAGTAAAAAGGTGCAGCAAAGATTACAATCACTAAGGAAACTGTCCTCGTTTAATGTTAGCGAAAATGCCTTGGCTATGTTTTATCACGCTAACATCTGTAATATTTGAAGTTTTAATATCACTGCCTGCTATGGCAATCTGAGCATTAAAAATAAAAATAAACTTCATAAAATCCTAAATGCTGCTGGTAAAGTCATTGGCAAAAAACAAACCCCATTTGGGCAGCTGTTTGAGACAAACATCCATAAAAAAGCTAAAAAGATTCTAGAAATAAGAAATCACCCTTTGGGGTCAGGATTTTGTGATTTTACCATCACAAAAGAGATACAAGACACCGATAGCAAAGACAAACAGACACAAACACTCTTTTGTTTCCAAAAGAATGTTTTTATTGCTTATACAAAAAAGAAATGTCACATAAATTGAGATCTAGAAACCATGTCTTCTTGTAATATAATGAATCTTTTGATGGCCTTTCGCCCAACTCTTTGGAATCGGAAACATTTGGAACGACTTTGTTTTCTTATGATGATAAAATAATTTTGTAAAAAGAAAGAAACCCATTTATCAAATATCATAAGCAGTAGTACATTTTTGTGTCAAGTTGACCTCAAACTGTTTCTTCGAATTAATGCTGCAATTTAATATTTCACTCGTGTGTCCTTCCACTGCTCAGCCCCACCCTAGAGAGTACTGGGTTCGTATCCTTACATTCTGAAAGAAACGGGATGTGTGTGTGTGTGTGTGTGTGTATGCGCGTGAGCTGCCCATCCCGAGTCGGAGAGGGACGAAGTGACCTTTCTCATGATTGGAGCTAAAAGACTTCGCTCATTCATCTCTCGTTAAGTAGGCCTACACCAAACAAAGATGGCGAAGGTAAAGTGGTGGTACGCCCATGTTTCTCATGTTTTATGGACTTCAATTGTCAAGAAAATATCTCGACTCTCTGGACACTATATCCAATCATGAGTACGTCCTTATGTCCAATCATGAGCACGACCTTATGTCCAATCATGAGTACGACCTTATGTCCAATCGTAAGCAGGATAAAATGTTTTATGATGAGCAGGACACTATTTCAAATCATGAGCAGGACAGTGTGTCCAGTTATGAAGCAGGACAATATGTGCAGTCATGAGCAGGACACTGTGTCCAATCGTGAACAGGACACTGACCAATTATGTGTTCAAACACAAAACTACATAAACAAGAACCGAAGATAAAACTGTATAAGACATTTAAAAAAAAACAATGTATTTTAAATTTATGTTCAAGCTATGTTTAAAACTTACTTCTAGATAGAACATTCCAGCCACATAAAAATCTAATTTCTCTGCGAGGTGTTTTCGGAGTTCTGCTTGCTTCTTCTTTATATAAAATTATATAGATTCTACTTCTGAAAAGCTCTTGAATGAATGAATTAGAATAACAGAAGAAGAAAAAAAAAAGAAAGAAAGAAAGGAGAAATAAAAAGCGTAACGGTGAGATAAAGGGTTTGGAACCACTGACAACAGAGTTGTAGGGAAAGGGGACATGGCGGGTACTGATTGCAGTGTGATCTGGCCGTCAGCTACGCCTGAGTGAGCACAAGCAGATAAACTATTGACATGTCAATCGATGAATTGATTTTTTCTTGCTACGCTATTGAATGCTGGACTAGCCCTTTACCCCCCCCCCCCTCGCTCTTCTTTCATTGCTTGCTGCTAAGTTGAGTTCACGAATTAAGCTTAGGACTTAAGCTGACGAGAACAAAAATGAAATATTTTTTTTTTCATTTCAAATGAAACCTAACCAACAAAAAGAAACACATTTATTAACCAACAAATAAAGTATTATTTAAAGAAACAATCTGCGTTCAACAGGTGGACATTTGAACCAGAAAATGCGATGATTTTATAAGTCGAAATTTACAATGTCTGAAATTATTGGCTACTACAAATCAAATCAAGGGGAATTAACTCCCGAGAAAAAGATTGATGACTTCCCCATGCTCTAATTTTCTAGACAATACTTAGTTGATAACTTATGATTCAAACGATACCATTACCTCTTTATTTTTCAATTAGTAATACAATATGGCTCATATCAGTGGAGCGAGTGATATAATTGGGGACCTCAATAAAGTCAGATTAGACGCCAGGGAATACGAAGTCGCAAAAGGGGTGCCACGGTTAAAGCATTACACCTCCACACGGAGGGCGTACGTGCAAAACTGAACGTCTGCCCGGCATTCAATTATCTCATTATATAATATATACGTAGCCCCGTAATGACCAGATATTTTAGCTGCATAGTTAGTGTTTCGTTATTGACTGCAAAGACTAAAAAAAGATCAGGTTTTTATGTTACAGCGACTGTTCAATTAGCTTTATGATCCTAGGCCAGGGGCACGCTTAAAAGTTAAAAGGCAGTGTTCTAGATCTTTCTTTTTTTTCCTCGTTCTTTTACCGCTCGGTCCCCGGGGGGAGGGGTTGGGCTTAGTTTTACTTCGACGACTGCCTAGACTTGTGTCAGTAGACCAGGAGTTATGACTGGGTTAATGATGCTTGGTGATCGGAAACGTTGGTCGTGACATTCAGTGTACCTCCTTATCTTGCTGAACGGAGCTAAAACCAACGCTTGGTTGAGTACAATCGCACCCCTGGGGTCTTCCTTGCACTTTATATAACTTCACACTTTACAGACCATAGAGTCCGTTTAATTCACCATGTACATTATACAATTAGAACCTGTTTCGCTTGTTGCGTTATTAACTTCAAATTGCCTTTTGATGCCAACTCTGCGATTTTATGTTTCCCTTAAAATTTGGTTGGTTTGCAGCAATTATACAATTAAAAAAAAAAAGTTATATTTTAATGCTAATTTTTTTTTACACTTAAAACTGTTATCATTCCCCCCCCCCCCCCCCGTTTTCCCAACCTTCTAATTCTTTAATTGTAAGCTCATTACAAATTATGACCTTTTGTTTTCAATTCCAGAAATAGTTAATCATCTTTTGTTTTTTGTTTGTATTAAAAATAAAATTGTGTTTAATTTTACAGTAATGTAATCGAGGTTAATTAAAATTTGATTAATTAGTTTTGATTCTTTTATTGTTAAAGAAAGCATTACAAATGTTTCTGACGAGCTTGCGATAACGAGAACAAAGAATGAATAGAAAAGTCTGTCAGCAGTAGACCTAATGATGGACATTATTAGAACGTAAAGCTCTTGGTACACTGCGGCTATTTGAGAATACGTTCAGAGTCCAAACTTTCTGGTATCAATAGCCTACGATGCATGCCAAAGACATGGTTTCGTTTAAAGATAGGATTATTCATTTCCTAGTATGGACCTGTCAATATAGGATAAGGTTATTATGTAAGTGAAAACTAGAAAACTTTTTCAAAATACATATATTAGGGAAAAACTACACATTCACTGGTATATATTTCAATACTGCAGGAATAAGCTCCCTTTTTCTATATAAAACAAAACTAACATTAAGTGATTAACGAATTGGTTAATTTCTTATTTATATATTTATTGTCATCGAATATAAATAATTACGCGAAATTTCAACTTAATACAAGAGAGGGAAGTGGGAGAAAAAAAAAGTGTACTTAACATAATATGGGAAATAACTCCAAATATACAGCCACTAAGTAGCATTTATTTCCCTTTTGCGATAACAAACAAAATAATTAATTTCTGGAAGAAAAGCGTGCCATACGATAAATGGCTGGATCTGTACAACCAAAGTGAAAGCCAGCATAACTTGCGCGATAAGTGGACGGGAGTGTCTCTCGGGCTCCACTGTGGACGGGAGTGTCTCTCGGGCTCCACTGTGGACGGGAGTGTCTCTCGGGCTCCACTGTGGACGGGAGTGTCTCTCCTGCTCCACTGTGGACGGGAGAGTCTCTCGGGCTCCACTGTGGACGGGAGTGTCTTTCGGGCTCCACTGTGGACGGGAGTGTCTCTCGGGCTCCACTGTGGACGGGAGTGTCTCTCGGGCTCCACTGTGGACGGGAGTGTCTCTCGGGCTCCACTGTGGACGGGAGTGTCTCTCGGGCTCCACTGGCACATAAAAAGGTGTTCAGCAAGACGAACCATGGTCGTTACGACTGAAGCCAACAATCGAATTAATTACCAATACTTTATTAATTAATTGGTTAATTTTTTTTTATTGATTCGTGTTTTTGTTACGTACAACAGATAATTGTGTTAAGATCCGAGAATGGGTGCGGGAGAAATAACGTGGACAAACTTATGACCAGATAGACAGAGTGCGTTGGTATAAGCTTTGTAAAAATTGGCTCATACTATTAACATAAATATTAGAAATAGTCAACTTAGTGTATAAATTACCCCCCGCTCCCTCATTGATATGGATAGATTCATAGAATCTAGTAATACAATAATTCTCAGAAACTGTTTTTTTTTTAATTTCAAATCTATACACTCTACACACACACATGCACATGCTCTCTCTCTCTCTCTCTTACACAAACACTCACACACATACACAGATAGGAATGCTTATAGTCATACAATTAATAATTTTCTTACAGATTTTGCAGACATTTGTTTCTGCATACAACAGTACACATTTAGGAGAAATATCTATCTATCTATCTATCTATCTATCTATCTATCTATCTATCTATCTATCTATCTATCTATCTATCTATCTATCTATCTGTCTGTCTGTCTGTCTGTCTGTCTATCTATCTATCTATCTACTTATCTAGATAATTTTCACTAATAGAAAGACAAGAAGACTAACTATTCCCAAGATATACATCAGCTTTTAGATTATCGATGAATGGAATCCATCTTTGAGATGTAGATAACTCCTAGCAGAAGTGAGTAGAGCCCACCATCTTCTAGGCTCGTCAATTGTAAAACAATATCCAAAGCAATTTGTTCCCCGTCTCTCTCCCTCCCTGGTGGGTCAATAGTCACAGTACCTTGTACCGTGGACCTAAAGAAACCGCCATTCCAATCACTTCAGTACTGGCAGATCTTCATCATAGGTCACATCCCTTTTTCCATCGAGCGAGAGAGCACCCCCATGACATTTCCCCCCTCCCCCCCCCGCCCCTCAGCCTGTGACTGCAAGTAAGACCACAGCCACTATAAATAGTATCTTGCCAAGTGTGTCGGTGTAAACTTGTCCAGAGGTATACTCTAATTGTTCTATTGAATTCTCTCAAATCGATCTATTTCCAGCTTCAGTAGCTCTTCTAGTCTTTTAAAAGAACTAAATCGATGGCTCGAGTTTCTTAAAACGGTTTATAATTCTACTTCTTACTATGCCTCGACATTGCACCTAGTAGACCTGCCCCCCCCCTTTCATCCCTCCCCCTTCAGAGACGTCCTTGGAAATCAAGGACAAATCAGTGGCCGCGAGCCTGGAGCCACCGTTACTTCACCCAAAGATTTTTTTTTTTAAAGATTTTGAAACCATATTTTTTTTTTGTCATTCTTATTTTTGGACTCCCAGTGTTCCTAGTGCAATTGTATAGCAGATAGACATGAAATCAGAATAGAATGTTTTTATGAGCTTTGCCACAAACCATAACGGTCTTTTCTGACACCAAGTTTTAAAGTGTTTTTTTTTTCCCTTTTCCCTTTAGATCTTATAAAAAAAACCGCTGTTTAATTATGTATTAAATTGAAATGCACTGTGTAGCTAAGCTTCAGTAATTATATAGAACGGTCGGGTTCATTGTCAAAGAAAATCAATAGCTCGATCAATAGCACCATTCAAAGAACTAATCGTGCTAATAATAAGAATTAACCAGTGGGAGTATACAGGTCGTTAAACTTTAACCAGCAGATGAAGATTTGAAGAGTTAAGCGCTGGCCACACAATTTTGTTGTTACATGATCACATAGAAGGTCATGGCTATGTACACTGATCTATCTATCTACCTATCTAGCTCAAGGCCAATAATAGAATATAAATCCACTGTTTGGGACCCCTCAACTCATGAAAAAATTAAGAAACTAGAACAGACACAAAATAGAGCAGTGAGATTCATAACAAATGAATATTCACATTTGACTAGAGTAACACCCTTAGTAAAATCACTAAATTTAAAAAGCCTTCAGGACAGAAGACTCAAAAGTTAAGTAGCAATTATATATAAAACACTGAACCATAATCTTCAAATACAGAAACAAAATTTAATAAAATACTCTGAAAGACACAAAGATAAAGGCACATTCCTCGTCCCATAAGCTAGGACAAATTTGTACAAATACTCCTTCTTCCCTAGTGCTATTAGAGCATGGAATGGGTTGCCTGAGCTAGCCAGGAAAACCAGTGACCTGGCAGAATTTAGATCATTGGTTAACATTGGTTATATTCACTCTGTCCGTCTGTCCGTAATAGGCTTGTAAGGGTTATTTCTCCGACACTCAATTAATACAATGACACATCGTATAAGCTTTTATTTTTTTAAAAGTATTTTTTATGTTTTTCTTATTCATAAATATTTTTGATGGACATTGGGGAGCAGCCATTGTTAAAATCACATATATCAAAGATCAATGCTTACAAACCATATTTTGTTTTAGCGCTAAGTCCTTTCTTTCTTTTATTATACCATTCTATGTCCTTTACTTATCTCCCTTGTTCTACAGTATATCATGAGTTTGGCTCATCATCATGTTGGGCAAACTTCAAACTGTACTCTCACCGCCACGGAGTAATCTTCAGATTGTTTTGTTCCCAGACGATGAAATTGTTTCAGTACACGAAACAGCTGATGGTATTTTGACAGTTGAAGGAAGCACTATGGACACGAGGTAGTCAACCTCCTAACTGCGTATGCTAGCAGGAAACAGAGATGGGGGCGGCTATTGCCAGTCACTAGGGCGCTACAGGGGCATAGAGGTAATTCTAGCAGACTAAGTGATTCCCCCCTAATGATATCCTAGTCTCTAGACAACACGGCGTGATGGACAGTTAATGAGCTGGCCCAAGTGTAAGATGACCAATGGTAGAAAATGTGTGCTCGTGGAGGGTGTTCAGCGGTGGGCGGCATAACACTAATGTGTTTAAATCAAACTAGACATATTCTTGCGTAAAGTACCACGAGACAATCTCTAGAGGATGTTTTTCGTGAGAGTTGTCCGCCCACAGCACACGTTTTCAACAAAAGTTAACAGCTAATGACTGCTCTAAAGTTCATCACTCTACTCCTGAAATACCCAGAAATACCCTTTATATACTTAGAATGAGTGGCATAATAAAAGAATCACAGTTTAGCCAACGTTTCTTCTTAAAGAGCTTTTCTAGTTGTTGAGACCTAAACGAGACAGACGGACAGACCACAATGAGACAGACGGACAGACCACACACAAATAATAGCTGTTTTTCCCCAAAGAGAAGCTGCTAAAAATCAGGCAAAATTCTAAATCGTGTAATTTATTTCCAGAATTTCAATGACATCGTCTAAATGAACAGAAATAATGAACTGACATGATGACCCTCAGCCTGAAACTTCCAAATTTTATTGAACAATTTAATCCTTTGAAAACTTGAATCATAAAAAAAGTATTTGTTTTATTTTCACAATCTCTCATTTTAAGGCAAACTTTTATAAAAAAAAAAGTTAAAAAAAAATTATTTGATACAATGCGATTTATTTCTCAGATGTCTGGCCTTTCAACAGATTACAATCAATCTTTTAAGATGAATTTATTGGTTTTGTTTTTTAAGCGAGACAAAAAAAAAGTTTAAATCACGCGACTGACTAGAGAGGATAATTTATCGAATGAAAACAGAAGTCAAAATGTTCTAAAGTTTTGTTTTGATGGGTTAGTGGTGTGTGCTCTAGGCTGTAAATCCCGTCGACTCTTATTCACTTATTGTTGGACAGTCTAGTTCATTGGTGCCCAAACATGTGAGGGGCATTGCCATTGTTTTTTTGGTATTTTTTCTTTTTTTTTTTTTTTCTTTTTTTTTCTTTCTAGGAAACCTCAGCATTTGTTCTTTTCATTAAGCTTTTTTATCATGGATACTCTTGGGCTCAAAACCTCTTTTCTTTGCCTCTTTTTGTTGGCTTTCTTTGCCTCTTTTGGGGGGCTTTCTTTGCCTCTTTTTTGGTCTTTCTTTGCCTCTTTTTGGGGGCTTTCTTTGCCTCTTTTTGGGGGCTTTCTTTGCCTCTTTTGGGGGGCTTTCTTTGCCTCTTTTTTGGTCTTTCTTTGCCTCTTTTTGGGGGCTTTCTTTATCTCTTTTTTGGTCTTTCTTTGCCTCTTTTTGGGGGCTTTCTTTGCCTCTTTTTTGGTCTTTCTTTGCCTCTTTTTGGGGGCTTTCTTTACCTCTTTTTTGGTCTTTCTTTGCCTCTTTTTGGGGGCTTTCTTTGCCTCTTTTTTGGTCTTTCTTTGCCTCTTTTTGGGGGCTTTCTTTGCCTCTTTTTGGGGGCTTTCTATGCCTCTTTTATATTTCCCGTGTCACGTGACGCCTGTCTATTTCATTGGGAAAGAGACTCTACATCTTTGTTTTGCACTGTAAGCCAAACATTTCAGAGGGCAGGGTACCACGCGGCGATCAGTGACGTAGCAAGGTTCTCTTTAAGCCCCGCCAAAAGGCGAGCTGTTTCCGCCATGTCTCCACTCCAAGAAGTCTTGATAACGTTCGTACATACATAAATCAATTCTGCTGATAAATATGTCACGACGCAATCGCAGAGAGAAAAATCAAACTTATCTAATGAGAAGAGCCGCAAAAATCACTGACATATATCTCAATCCTGTATGAATAAAATCCTTTTTTCTATACAGAATAAATTTAATTGATTATCACCAATTGATAAATTGGTTAATTTTCTGATTGATTCATGTTTTGTCATCGACTACAATTAATTATGCGAAAGTTCAACTTGATCTGAGAATGGGAAATGGGAGAAACAAAAATGGTAAACAACTTAATACAAGGAATAATTCCACATATAAGGCCTCTCTCAAAAGTAGCATTTATTTCCCTTGTTCGGTACCAAAAAAATACCTGAGCAGCTCTGTACAGACTTGTAACTGAAAGATAAAGAAACAACAAGTCCAATCGGGCACAGATCTACATTTCTTGTAATTAAGAGTGAGTTATTGGGATTGAACTGTGGCTGAGTGTCAGAGCGTTTGGTTGCTCGATCAATGTCTTTGGATCGAGTATGATCTACTTATCATCGGTTAAGACTCAATCACAGTTTTTCCTTTAACAGTGGAATTGACAATTTACATAACTATTTTAAAGGTACATGGCTTGTGCTATGGGCAAAGACAAATGGCTGTTTTTGGTTGATCTGTTCAATGACTTCTTATTTTAAGCAGGGCCGGTCCTACGGATTGCGGGGCCCTATGTGAAACGGATTGCGCGGGGCCTCGTCTGGGTAGGGATAAGGATGATAAGTGAAAATTAAGATTTTTTGTTAGAAAATAAATTCGTCTTTGCATTTTATTCGAACTTTACTAAGTGCTAAGTCACAATCAAATTAACTTTACGAGCCATCTACAATAGAAGGTAGATTTCCAACATAAAACCGATAAACATTCAGATCTGCCTTTTACTAGCAAAATATCGCTGTTGATTTTGTTTAAGAGATCGAGATAGATTTAGATCTATATTTAAATGCCATTGACTATTACAGTAAATTAAGAATTAGACCTTACTGTTTGGTTAAAATTCGCCCTATTATTTTTATTAAATGAAAGCTGACAATGCCGTCTTTTAAAAATCGCGAGTAGGATTGCCGTTTTCCAAATTGAATGACACCCGAATTAACAATTTTTTTTTTTATTTTTCAAAACTTTTTTTTTTAGTTTTCAGGATAATTTTAATAATTTCAGGAGATTTTCATGACTTTTTTCGTATACTTTGTAGTTTCAGGAGATTTCCAGGAGCTCCTGGAAAATCAGAAGACCGCGGAAACCCTGTTATAAGTTAAAATGGTTTAATTTTAAATTTACAACTAGAGTTAGCGCGGGGCCTATGAAAGTGCGGGGCCTATGAAAGTGCGGGGCCCACTGCGGCCGCATAGGTTGCAGTGCCCTAAGACCGGCCCTGATTTTAAGTTCGCTATTTATTGAGCAGCTGACTATAAAGTTATCAAGAGTTTAATTTAATATACCAATGAATGATAACGTGTAATTTATAAGTAGAACAAAGTGCCAACATTGAGAGGAACGCTATATAGAAGTGTAATAATTAAGGTTGGATCTCCGTTACTGAATGTTATAGTAGACCTTAAAATAAACTTCACTTTATCAAATCAAACTTCTCTCTCAAACCCTCGACATAGTCGTGTATTAATAACAGTTTGAAAACTGCATCACCAAAGGTAGCCTTATGTTGAAAAGTAGAACCAAAGAATTATAGGACTATTTGTATAAAATTAACAAGGTAAGAATAGATAGTTTGTGTCATCACATATACCCAGAGGCGGCCACCGACGGATCCACCCATGGATAAAAAGTATTGTTTTGATTGACAAAAGCAAATACCGAAACTAAATGACAACATATCTAGCCCCAGAGCTTTCATAACCACCAAAGCGTATTCAAACTCGATTTACAAAAAAGTGCGTAATATGTGCATACAAAGTGCTTTCTTAGCTTTTATAAACGAAACTTAATAATGAGACTGTTCGTTCGATCTTCTAACAATAACTGTAATATTAGTCAGACAAGCATTTCAATTAATCATTTGGCGCTAATGTGTTTCTCACTCGAAAACTAACTGAAAAACCTATTATCGAAAATGATATGTAGTTTTCTGACCTTTTGGAAAGAAATATAAATATAAATCAGAAAATCATTTATAAAAATCATTTGGAGTTATTTTATTTTTAACCTGAAAAAAACAACAACATAACAACTATCGATAATGATATTTCTGGACGTTTGGGCAGGAACAGTAAATGTAATACTATCTAGAAGCGTGATCTAAAAGAATCATTTGTTGTTGATTTTCACCTGAAAACAAACTAAAAACCTATGATCTACTGATCAATTTTAAAAATATTGCGGTTCGCTTTCCGGAGATATAAGTTTAGCCCTTGCCCCTAAATTTTTCAAGCCACAAAAATTGGTGAAATCAGATTTTCAATAACTGTACTAGTTTGTAGGGTCTTAACGTGACAGACGGACACACACACTACACAAAAATTAATAGAGGTTTTTACGAGGGCTAAAAAACAACAACAACAAAAAATAAATGAAAGAATACATTGAGTCTCTAAAGTGACTAATTCAGTAGTGTACACGGAACGCCCACCACTAATTGAACAACGAGATAATAAAAAGGTTATAGAATGGAAATACAAATACAATGAAGACATAAAGGTGGTGAAATCAGATTTTCGATAGCTCTTCTAGTTTATTTTTGAGATCTTAACGTGACAGACGGACAGACTACATAAAAAATAATATCGGATTTTCCGGGGGCCGCTAAAAAATTGACCATTGCTATTGCACAAGACAATTTTATTACATTTCTCTAATTGTGCAGCTAATCAAGTTAACTTTTTTTTCCCGTCACTGAAATGCACTGTTTTTATTCTCTTCGTTCAAAGATTCATTTTCGCTAATTAGCTGACGTATTTATGTTATTTAAAAGCAGTCGACTTTATGGAAATCCGTTTTTGTTTTTGTCTTTATATCCTATCATTAACATTAAACATAATTAAGCTAATGCATATCTTCGAGTCTGGGATTAAAAACATTATTCATTATAGAAACATTCAAAGTTCTTTCCGTTCTAGCAGAGTCTATGAGAGGACTTCCATTGATTGGATAAACACGTTTTGAAATGTCCTTAAACTGTCTGTTTTCACGCATCACATATCATTTAGTCTAATATGTTTGACATTTGAGGTGACCTAACGTACGTATGGAGGCCTGACTTAACGAAGAGGACCTTTTGGAGGCTTTACCCTAACGTTGTGGACATTTGGAATCCTGACCTAACGTAGTTGAGATCTGGAGGTCTGACCTAACGTAGTTGAGATCTGGAGGTTTGACCTAGCAAATGTGACGTGATAAGATCTGAACTAAATTAGTTTTCATTCTGAGGTCTGACCTAACGTAGTTGAGATCTGGAGGTCTGATCTAGCAAATGTGACGTGATAAGATCTGAACTAAATTAGTTTACATTTTGAGGTCTAACCTAACTTGGTTTACATAAACATCGTTTGACCATTTGACCACCCTTTACTATGGGTATTGGGATATTTGATCTTGGGATCATCAGACACAGCGGTCGAGCTCTGACCACTCAGCCATCACGCCACTTAAAGTGCACAATGGAAAAGAACAAAGCAACCCTATTACATAAAATCTACTCCATTTTGTCTGAGCCAGTCAACCTGAAGGATGTTTCATTAATTTGTAATAGAGAGCACGATTGAGGCGTGACCTTTACTTTAAAGTAATTTTGCCCATTTATATTGCCCTAGATATATTTATTTATATGCCCTAGATATATTTATTTATATTGCCCTAGATATATCTATTTATTCTAAATATTGCTAGACTGAGGTCCGAAACTAAAACCAGAAGAACCCTACTAAGAGATATGCTCTTCGCGGACGACGCAGCGGTAGTGGCACACTCACAAGAGGAGCTTCAGTCACAAATGTCCTGCTTCTCTAAGGTTTGCAAAGAGTATGACCTAACCACTAGCACAAAGAAAACTAATCTTATAGGACCACCTGCTACAGCACCACCCTCCATCCTCATAGACGATAACAAGCTGGATGCCGTAAACGAATTCTGCTACCTTGGATCTACAATCCAAGGTGACCTGTTACTAGAAGAGGAGATAAAAAAATACGCATAGGGAAGTCCGCATCAACCTTCGCTAGACTCTGATCAAGAGTTTGGGAAAACCAGAAGCTCACCACAGCGACCAAAATGAAGTCTACAAGGCATGGGTCCTTAGTACGCTACTGCACGGCAGCGAGACGTGGACTACCTACACAAAACAAGAGAGAAAACTTTAACTCATTCCACTTGGCGCTGCCTTCGAAGAATCTTAAAAATGACATGGAAAGACAGCGTGTGTAATACTGAGATCCTCGCAAGAACAGGCCTTCCCAGCATCTTTACGTTCCTCAGGCAACGCCGCCTGCGCTGGCTCGGACATGTTCGACGGATGGAGGACAATCGCATCCCGAAAATCTTTCTGTACGGGCAACTTGCGTCTGGCTCAAGAAAAACTGGTCGCCCCCACGTTGATGTGATAAAAAGGGATTTAAAATCAGTAAACATTGATACTGACCATTGGGAAGACATAGATTTAGACCGCACTAGTTGGAGAGAGATGGTGACCAAGAAAGCTATAAGACAGCGAGAAAACATGAGCCTCGATTCTTGAAGAAAAGCGTGTCACACGGAAAATGGCCAGCTCCTCTACCACCAAAGCGAAAGCCACCTTGACCTGCAATATATGTGGACTGGAATGTCTCTCCAAAATAGGGCTCCACAGCCATATGAAAAAGTGTTCGAGATGAACCAGAGAGTCGTTTCACGACTGAAGGAGGGCCAATGATCTATTTATTGTGAAAGAAAGTGACATTAAAGTGGCTCTCTGAGAGAATGTATATTCACAGCTACACCTGGCTACAGCCAAGACTTTGGTTTCATTTAACCAGACTTCAGACAGGAGATACACAAGCTCATAAAAAAAATGAAGACATTTTCACACTTTCTCGATCAAAGGTGTCAGTAAGAATCTTCCACTGCCATTTATACGCTATAACTACGATTGTGAGGCGCTATAAATCCAGCCGCAGCCCAACACATTTACTTACCTGCCGCGTTATCAAGTCCGGCACTCGCACTTCATCCGAACGCACCACGACATTTCAGTATCTAGCTAAAACAAAGACCTGACGAGGGGAATGTGATATCATCCCTGCACGTGAAGTGTGCGTGTGTGTATGTGTGTGAGTGTGAGTGGATGGGGGGGGGGGCTGAGGTGGAGGCTCTCCACGGGGAGTGTTTCCAGATATAGACCAAGTTGTACAACCATCTCGCGCCCATTAATTGCCTATTTACTCATTCTGATCAATTCACTTCAGCAGCGAGATGGAATGGGAGAGAACTCAGAATGTTCACGTTAGTTTTTTTGTTTTTTTGATTCCCTTAAATGAGACAATTACTATGGTGATAGCATCACACCCCAGATATGCACAATTGACGATGTAACTATACAACGCTCAGAGGGGGGGTGGGTGTATAGATATGGAGCAACAGGTCAACGTGACCTACCCACTACAACAAAAATGCCTCAACTATAAAGGAAAGAAAACTGATTGTCACTTGTAAAGAGATACATGTACATATGCTAGCTCTTTAAGTAGTCACGAAGAGTGCAGACATAAGAATAACAAAAAATATTTTCTCACATGGAAGTTTGTTTGAGTAGATCTATGTTATTTATACCTTGTTATATTTATGTAAACCTAAAAAAAAAAAACATGACTCCGAAACATATAAGTGATAAGTAGAATTTCAACTGACTCACCGGCATCACTTTGAAGTTTCAGACTATCAGAAATGAAAATAATTACGTCGAAAATCAAACTTGAGAATGGACGGAGAGAGATCAGGGTGTGAACCCAGGACTATCATGAGAACAGTCTGGGGCATATAAGATAGGCCCTACCATACGTAATCATTTTTAACACTTTGCAGTTTTCAAAGAGAAGTGACGACATCAGCGACTTCCTACATTCAAGTGACGTCACATTGAGGTTTACATTTGAAGTAACTATAAATAGACACTGTTTGTTTCTCGACCTACTCAAAGAAACCAAATAAATTTGATCAAAGATGCATGTGTCCTACTTATTTACCTCCACATCTAGTGTTTTTTTCTAAAGGCATTTCATTGTTACTATCCGCCAACACTAAATCCATGTAAATCGTTCATGCATAAAACCGACAAACAATTAATAACGTTTTAATAAACTTGATCGATCTTTGCATTCATCAAAATTAATCAATTTACAAACGACAATTTTTTATTTTTTTTTACACGTGGTTACTAAGGACGCTTGCTCCAGTAGCTAATCATCATTCTTGGAAAATGGGACCACTTCCGGGGAGAAAACTCTGTGATTATAATTGAAACTAAAACAAGGGAGATAAACATTATATTCCTTATAACAAACTCTGTATAGATCCGCATGCTCCTTCATGCAGACGAGACTCCTACTAGAAATAATCTTTAAGTCAACAGAGGACTATATCTGTATCGTGTCAACAAGGACGCAACTCCTAAAGTCTACATGGTTGCATTGACATAGCCATTGACAGCATTTAAAAAAAAATCTATGACCTTCAGCATTAGTTTCGTATACAAGATAAATCTATATTGCATTTCTGTACTACTAGCCGGATAAGACCCGCGGCGGGGATTACATTTAGATCTATTTCAAATTTGGAGAATGTTACCTTCACATATTTTTTTTGCCACGAAAAGAAAAGTAGAGTATGAAAATGGACTTACCCGATTTGTTTAAAAGTTTCATTATTTAATAGAGATAAAATTAGATACTTTTTGTCTATTGTAAGCCCCTCCGATTATGGGAGGGACATTAAACTTACACTACGGTCTCCGCCACGATCTAAGGAACCTTTATGCCAAGTTTTATCAAGATTGGTGTGGCGGTTTTGATTTTAATTCGGAACAAACATTCGCCTTACTTTCTGCTTTATATATTAGTTAAGAATACCATATGCCATTTTGCTCAAGAGTCACTCCTTTACAATTTGTGTGAAGGTAAATATCAACGTTGGATACTCAGTGCTCGGGTAATATTGGTATGTAACTATTTATCCTCAATGTCGATAAATGATCTAATTAAATATGCATACTTGTAATATGGAGCTAGTTGCTTTTTTAGTTTCGGAAAATTGATTACAAAATGTGTTGCGTTCTTTTTTTCTGAGTGTTTTATTACTTTTTTTTTTAAATGTCGCGAACTGAATGGTCTAGTGCAGTGATTCCAGAAGGTATCTATAAAGACGAACCAGTGGCCAACGACAACTACGTTAGTAAAAAAATGGAATAGGGTGGCCTATGGGATGTAAATGGGGGTCTATGGGATGTAAATGGGGGTCTATGGGATGTAAATGGGGGTCTATGGGATGTAAATGGGGGTCTATGAGATGAAAATGCGGGTCTATGAGATGTAAATGGGGGTCTATGAGATGTAAATGGTGACCTATGAGATGTAAATGGGGGTCTATGAGATGTAAATGGGGGTCTATGAGATGAAATATGGCTCTATGAGATGTAAATGTGACTCTATGAGATGTAAATGGGGGTCTATGAGATGTAAATGGGGGTCTATGAGATGAAATATGGCTCTATGAGATGTAAATGTGACTCTATGAGATGTAAATGGGGGTCTATGAGATGAAATATGGCTCTATGAGATGTAAATGTGACTCTATGGGATGTAAATGGGGGTCTATGAGATGAAATATGGCTCTATGAGATGTAAATGTGACTCTATGAGATGTAAATGGGGGTCTATGAGATGTAAATGTGGGTCTATGGGATGTAAATGTGGGTCTATGGGATGTAAATGGGGGTCTATGAGATGAAAATGCGGGTCTATGAGATGTAAATGGGGGTCTATGAGATGTAAATGGTGGCCTATGAGATGTAAATGGGGGTCTATGAGATGTAAATGGGGGTCTATGAGATGAAATATGGCTCTATGAGATGTAAATGTGGGTCTATGAGATGTAAATGGGGGTCTATGAGATGTAAATGGGGGTCTATGAGATGTAAATGGTGGCCTATGAGATGTAAATGGGGGTCTATGAGATGTAAATGCGGGTCTATGAGATGTAAATGGGGGCCTATGAGATGTAAATGTGACTCTATGAGATGTAAATGGGGGCCTATGAGATGTAAATGTGACTCTATGAGATGTAAATGCGGGTCTATGAGATGAAATATGGCTCTATGAGATGTAAATGTGACTCTATGAGATGTAAATGGGGGCCTATGAGATGTAAATGTGACTCTATGAGATGTAAATGTGACTCTATGAGATGTAAATGGGGGCCTATGAGATGTAAATGTGACTCTATGAGATGTAAATGGGGGCCTATGAGATGTAAATGGGGGCCTATGAGATGTAAATGTGACTCTATGAGATGTAAATGGGGGCCTATGAGATGTAAATGGGGGCCTATGAGATGTAAATGTGACTCTATGAGATGTAAATGGGGGCCTATGAGATGTAAATGTGACTCTATGAGATGTAAATGGGGGTCTATGAGATGTAAATGGGGGCCTATGAGATGAAATATGGCTCTATGAGATGTAAATGTGACTCTATGAGATGTAAATGGGGGCCTATGAGATGTAAATGTGACTCTATGAGATGTAAATGTGACTCTATGAGATGTAAATGTGGGTCTATGAGATGTAAATTGGGGTCTATGAGATGTAAATTGGGGTCTATGAGATGTAAATGGGGGTCTATAAGATGTAAATGGGGGCATATGAAATGTAAATGGGGGTCTAGGATAGTGGATCTCATTTATGCTGGTCTTGAATTTAATATTGATTTCCCATTCATAGAATTACCTCCTACACACTTGTATGATTTATACATAAAGTAATCAATGATATTTTCATTCAGCTTTTCCAATGACTTATTTAGTGACTTATTTAAATATCTTTTTGTCTACAGGTAACTGATATTTAACATGGCCGAATCTAAAATGAAATGTAGACATTATAGTGTTGATTATTTTAAATTTGGCTTTATTCCTTCTTTGCTGAACAAGCTATTGACTATATGCCTTTTACTTAAAAATGCTTGATTTAATGACGCTATGATATCATCTGACTGGGACGCACTCTAAGAAGATGTCACGCTGATAAAATAAATAAAGATTAGAAATACTTTTTTACACTCAAAGAAAGAAGCTCATGGTTTGCGAGCATCTTATAATATCCCTTTACCTATAGCACAATTAAGAAAATCTCACACTATAGGCAAAGAAACAAAAAAAATTGAAGAAATTAAAGAAAAAAGTTGTTCACAACCCTGTATGACCTGCATCTGATATCATTAAAAGAACCTACAATTCAAAGACGTATCGAATTAGTAAGTTATACCACTTACATTTACAAACACTATATTTCTCTATACAGATGGACATGCCAACTTTGCCTGGCAATGAAGTATTGTTCACACGAAATTTTACATACACGACTGTACATACACGACTGTACATACACGACTGAACGTGGAGCTACACAATTTGTGACAAATATATTTGATATTGGGATGGCAGAGTAGTTAGCACTTCAGACTGTCATCCCAATATTCCCCAGAGTAGTTAGCACTTCAGACTGTCATCCCAATATTCCCAAGTTCCGAAGCGTCTCTCTCTAAAAATACCTGCAGACTTAAGTGAGACTTTCTAGACCTCTAGAGCATCGGATTTAACAGTAAATTAACAATGACATAATCGAATGCTTAAAAAGAATAAAACTCCTATTCATATTATAATAGAACAAGCTAATATAGGAACTGATAAGAACGACCATTCTAGCAGAGCACTGAGTCGTCAAGGTCATCCAATGAATAAGTTGTCTTTAGATTTCTAATTAGCATGGACGACTAACCATAGTCACGGCTAGGCTTAGGAAGAAAGTGTCTACCTCTCTAAAGAAAAGACTGTACACTATAAAATCAGTGAACATTTTGTAGCTATGCAACATACCTGGAACCGCTTCCTCCCCCTCTACGTACGCCGTTAGTTCAGTATCCCTGACGCAGGCTATGCATCAGACCCTGTGCATGTTACATATGCGCGTATTAAATGAAATATGAAACCCTATCGAGTAAACACAGCAGTCTTTGTATGTGACACGGCGGCGCTTTGATTTGCTTTTTGGTAGGTATGTCAATATTATATCTTAGGACTTTTCATTCTTTAGCTTGGGGGAGGGGGGGGGGGTTGTTACTCATGAATGTGTTTGACCATGACCTCTAAATCATCTGAACAAAATGTGCAGAGACATCTGGTAGAGATTTGGATTCCAACGAAGTTAAATCCTGAGTAAAACAAATAACCCTAACCCCATACACTGTAAGATAATGAAATAAAATACACTACTCCAATCTTTTAGATAAGATACGATACGATACGATTGGTCTAAACACAATGGAAATGTATTTTGACTACAATAGGTGAACTCACTCATTATTACTGCTATTACAAGAACAACATTAACGCAAACATAAACAGTAGTATACACACAATAAAAAAACAACAACAACCGGCGCACACATACAGACAAATGTACAGACACATATACAGACACATATACAGACACATATACAGCCAGCGTTGGAAGGCTGGGATTTGTGCCTTCTCTATACTGCTCGTTGACGACGGAAGACCTTTGAAACACCCTGACTGACTAAGTGGGGGTCTAAACATTTGACTTGGATATTACTGTGACATATACAAGGAGCAGGCCTTCATCCAAGTGAGCAGCTATATCAAACAGAATTTAAAAAAATAAGGTTTCTGTTCAAGAGTTCCACAGGGACCAGAACAAAACGAGAAGTCAACACAGGGAACTGTCAACAAACTAGCCATGGCATTACGAACCAATAATTGGCAATGGGATTATAAAGCAATAAACAACTAGCGGTGAGATTCAAAACCAAAGCAATAAACAACTAGCGGTGAGATTCAAAACCAAAGCAATAAACAACTAGCGGTGAGATTCAAAACCAAAGCAATAAACAACTAGCGGTGAGATATAAAACTAAAGTAATAAACTGATTTCCAAACTGGTACATCTTCAACTCACGAGCCTCTAACGTGACTGTAGGATACATTGACAGTCAAAAGATTTCATTTTTTGTTTTTATTTTGAATTTATTCAATGAGTTTTATAAATAAATTCTAAATAATTTAATAACATGCAGAAAAAAAACCTAATTACTTCTTTAACAAAACTTTTTATGACCTCCGATCGACTCTCATAGTGACTTATGAAGTTAAAACTATTAACATTCAAATCAGGTCACTTCGAGATATTTGTGAGAGTGTGTGTTTGTGCGTAATTACTCAATTTCATGGACTTTTTAAAATAGTTTTTTATTTTTGTTTAAGTTATAGTGAAACTAGATAATGTTATAATTTAATCGAGAGAGTGTTTCACGCACAGACTTACATATTTTTTTCTTATAATTGATCAATTGTCTCACCATTAAATGTGACCTTCTGCCCATGACTACGAGTTCAACTTAGAGCTAATTATAGTGTTTGCGTATTGGTCAGCTAAATATATTGTCTGCATTGGTCAGCTAAGTCTAGTGTCTGTATTGGTCAGCTAAGTATAGTGTCTGTATTGGTCAGATAAGTATAGTGTCTGTATTGGTCAGCTAAGTATAGTGTCTGTATTGGTCAGCTAAGTATAGTGTCTGTATTGGTCAGATAAGTATAGTGTCTGTATTGGTCAGCTAAGTCTAGTGTCTGTATTGGTCAGCTAAGTTTAGTGTCTGTATTGGTCAGATAAGTATAGTGTCTGTATTGGTCAGATAAGTATAGTGTCTGTATTGGTCAGATAAGTATAGTGTCTGTATTGGTCAGCTAAGTCTAGTGTCTGTATTGGTCAGCTAAGTCTAGTGTCTGTATTGGTCAGCTAAGTATAGTGTCTGTATTGGTCAGATAAGTATAGTGTCTGTATTGGTCAGATAAGTATAGTGTCTGTATTGGTCAGATAAGTATAGTGTCTGTATTGGTCAGCTAAGTCTAGTGTCTGTATTGGTCAGCTAACTCTAGTGTCTGTATTGGTCAGCTAAGTCTAGTGTCTATGTATAGGCCTTTGAGCTCATTTTTTTATTACATTTGAATGTAAATTATTTGCTACTAGAATATTGGACAATAATTAACAATACTATCGTTGATTTGACCGCCAATAAACTAATTTTTGGTTTTATAAACTTTAATGGATGTATTATAAAAAGAGCATGCATTCCTCTATCATTCTAGACTAACAGTAACGTTTTGACAAACAAAAATGTTATTGAAGTTTAATCACACTAATAGAGACATTAGAAATGTGCCCAAAGGTTTTGAGTTTTTAGACAATGTTAAATCAACGTGTCTGTAATTTGGTTCCTCTAGAGTCTAAACAGACCAGGGTGTGCTGGGACTTAGTCATAGGACTTTTAAAATAGATTTTTTTTTTGCTTGGTCAATAGGTTTCTTTGTAAAGTATAACACACTCTAAAGGCAGAACTCTCTAAACGAGCTTGTAACACACTCTAAAGGTAGAACTCTCTAAACGAGCTTGTAACATACTCTAAAGGCAGAACTCTCTAAACGAACTTGTAACACACTCTAAAGGCAGAACTCTCTAAACGAGTTTGTAACACACTCTAAAGGCAGAACTCTCTAAACGAGTTTGTAACACACTCTAAAGCCAGAACTCTCTAAACGAGTTTGTAACACACTGTGACAAGTCAAAAACTCGCTGTCAGAGTCACTCAATTTTATCACAGCATTAATTATTATTTTTCATCATTTATTTATTCTATTTTAATTATTTCCCCATCCTACCTCCAAATTATTCACCCGCCACACCTTTTCCTCTCTACCAGGCTAGACTTAGTCCACCACCTTGGAGAAAATTAGGCCAGTCCTTTCATTTATCTGCCCTTGACCGGGGCAAGGATAGACACGTTCTCTTTAGTCTTATCCGCGGATGTCCGCCGCAGTTGACACCCCCCCCCCCCTTGGGTGGAATATAGGTCACTCTTCCCCCCACGTCTCTCTTTGATCTAAGAGATTACACGGGTCAATACACCGCGTGGTATTCCAAGGTGTGACTCTTGTCGGACTTCACCCACGTGTAAGCTAATTCTTAGCCTAGGACATTTCCTGTGTCCCACATTTCCCAGGCATATATAAAGTGAATTAAATCAGGCCAGGCTCTCTTTCATTCTCATACGAGCTGAGCTATCGAGTCTGGACTATATCACTTATTCTTTCTCCTAGAGGAATACCTGGTGCCTCCCTCAGGTGTCTGCCTATTTATCGGATTACTTACCTGCCCATTTGCCTACTGGCCTATCTATGTGCTTAGTGCTAATCAGCGCTGCACTTGCCTAGTTGCTATCAAGAATCACCTATTGCCTAGTTATTGGATCAACGATCTATTTACCTGCAGTGGTGCTTAGTGCTATTCAGCGCTGTATTTGCCTACTGAGATCTACTCAACTCTACTACTTGGCGCTATCGGCATTGCCCGCCTATTCGACAGCCCACCTGTCAAGCTATTAGGCGCGACGTCCCTATAGAGTCAGATCTGTGCGAGACGTCATAGCTACGCCAACCCTCTGCAACTCACTGGACATATCCTGTTACTCACACTGCCCACGGCAGATCAGCTCTGCCCGCAGTAACCTTGTGCCCACGGTATCCGGCCACCCGCCATACTGTGCCCACTACAGATACTAGAACTTGGGACTGAGACTCCACAAGAACTATATCGCCGGCGTCCCTCTATCCGCTAGAGCGCCACCTCCAGCTGCAGAACCTCAAGCCAGGACACAGCCAGCTGCGACATCTTCAGGACAACCAGCTAAGTCAGAGGACAAAGTGACATACTCTCATTAGGTGCAAGAGTGATGATTAAACATAGAATATACTAGAGATAGATGCAAACCCTCCCCCTTTTTATTATTATATGTATATTTATGTAAATAAATATCCTTTATTTTAACCTTTGTATCTATCTTTCATTGCTTTGTCTCGTTGCGTGTCTGCTCCCGATTCATATGCTGATAAGTGGGGGTGTGATAGCTTTAAAAATAATCATCCCCTAGACATAAAACGTGCCAAACACACGTCACATTTCCCCACCTGTCACATTTTGGCGAGCCCGTCCGTGGATTTAACCCATAGTACAGCAGGCACGAACAGGCGGCAATAACTAAACTCCATATCAATATTTTTTTTCTAAAAATAATTATAAGTATCATCACTTCGCATTATCAAGAGTGTCACTTCTGTCATATTTTTCGTTTATTTATTATTTTTGCATTTCATGTGTAATATTTTCTTGCAGGAACTTTGTGATTAACATAGGCAGACACCACATTCCTTTTGCACTCTTTCCTATAACCATGGACTCACTTCCGCTAACCCACTTTCTTTAATTCTAAAGCTCAATCCTATTATCCATTCTATCTGCCCCTCCATCATCCCAGCACCCCTCATCGCCCACCCCTCATCATTATGGCCAGCGGCACACGCTCCAAAGCGGACTCTGACATGAAGCAGAGAATGGCTGAATGGAAAGATGCCGCAGCCTCCATGTTTGATGATGAGGCAGAACGGAAAGAATTTGTGAGAGCACGATTTGAGGCGTTTGAAAGAGAGGAAGAAAGAAGATTAGCAAGGGAGCATGAGCTAGCAATGAAGGAAAAGGATAATGACATTGCTAAAGAAAGGGAAAGAAAGGAAGCTGAAATAGCTATTGCTAAAGAAAGGGAAAGAAAGGAAGCTGAAATAGCTATTGCTAAAGAAAGGGAAAGAAAGGAAGCTGAAATAGCTATTGCTAAAGAAAGAGAAGTCACAGAGCGAGAAAGAGAGCAACAAATAACGGCGAGAGAAAAGATAGCCGCGGACAAAGAGAACGAGGCCGCCCGCCAGGCTTCTTCCGAGTCCCGCCCGGCTAGCCCAGCGTCCTTTCAAAGTTCCTTGAACGGTCTACCCCACATGCCAATGGAGCACTTCGACGACAAGACAGAGAACATCGAAGTTTATCTTGTCCGCTTTGAGGAAGTAGCACGCTTTTACAGTCTGCCAGAGGAGAAATGGTGCTTCCGGTTATCCCAATGCCTCCGAGGCAAAGCCTACGAGGTTTACTCCAAACTTCCCTCCGGCCGGCGAGAGGACTACCCAGCCCTCAAGCAGGCGCTACTCGTCCAGTTCGAGTTGACCGCCGAGGCCTACCACAAAAAGTTCAGAAGTTCCCGCCTCGAACGCAGAGAGACCTACGGCAACCTCTGCGAAAGGCTGGACAAGTACCTTATCAGGTGGCACGCTCTCAGCCAATTGCCAGAAACTTTTGATGGCCTAGCATGCCTCGTACTCTCTGAGCAGCTGTTAGAATGCATGTCACCAGAGGTCAGAGTTTATGTCAAGGAGCAACAAGCAACAGCTCCCGCTGACATAGCTTCCGCCGCTGACCGGTACTTGAACGCCCGTAAGGACTTAAAAGGTAAAGCAACCGCGACAGACCAGCAAACAGACCAACCAACTTCTCCTGCTCAATCCAACCTTCCTCCTAAAACTCCCCAGCATAACCAGGCACCAGGTCGGCAATCAGCCCCTCATAGCCACAATAACCACCCCAACCACCAGTCTCGCTATAACCAGACCAACTACTCTCAGCGTGACTCACGTCATAGCGCGCGTGACAGTAGACCCACTCCACAACGGCAGCAGCAGGCCCCACGGACCCTATCTACGGTGACGCCAGTCTCTCAACCCTCCGCGATCGATCTTTCTGACCAACCGGAGGAGGACACATACTTCGTCTCCACGATGGCCGTGGCTCCTCAACCCACTGCCACTGAACTCGGCCAACCAGAACTCCCACCCGTGCCACCTCACCCCACCTCTTCTCCTCCGGGAGTAGAGAACATTCTGGCCAACGGTGTTGAAGTCTTGGGCCTATACGACTCAGGCTGTTCGTTCGGCGCGGTTATCAATAAGAAGCTGATTGACCCATCGGATCTCACTGGTGGAACAGTGACAATCCAGTCTATTGACCGTGGCACTCCTCCGCAGGTTCTACCTGTCGCGAGGGTACACGTGGAGTGCAGGTACGTACATGGCACCATTGACGCCGCCGTCATGGACACGCCAGTGTATGATTTCATTCTAGGCTCCAAATATGTCCCGCTTGGAGTAGTCCATAAGCCGTACTTCTCTCTGCCCGTCGGTAGATCGACGAAGCAGAAACGTGGCTGCAACCAGCCGGTTGGAAGCCCTGGTCGCCACACTAACCCGCATAGTCCCGACTCATCAGCGAAGCTCAAACCACACTGCCCTGGCATTGGCGCTGCTAGGAAGTCACGAGTTAAGTCGTATACCCGCGCTTGTGAGGGTCTACTTGACCCAGGCTACTCAGCCAAGATTGACCTACATTCCTCTGACATTGATAGTGTCAGAATGCCCCGAGGTAAGATGAACCCTTGCTCTCGTGGACTCACTCCTCTTCATGGCTCTTCAGCCTCCATTCCAAATCCTCTCCCTGGCATTGATAGTGTCAGGAAGTCACGAGGTAAGCCGAACCCTCGCGCTCGTGAAAACACTTCTCGCTATGGCTCCTCAGCCACCATTCCAAGTCAACCTTCCCCTGGCATTGATAGTGCCAGGAAGTCACTAGGTAAGCCGAACCCTCGCGCTTGTGAAAGCTCTTCTCACCATGGCTCCTCAGCCACCACTCAATATCAACCCTCCCCTGGCACTGACCGTGCCAGGAAGCCACGGTGTAAGCCGAATTATCGCACTCGTGGGGACGTTCTCCGGCAGAACTCCACATTCTTTATCAGGCCACTCTTCCCTGACATTGATCATGTCAGACGAAACCTAGGTAAGCTGACCACTTACTCTCGTGAAGAAGCGCCTCACAGCGGCATCGGACGTAAGCCCCAACGGGCACATGTGCCCTGGGCACCCCGCCTAAGCCCCAATCACGCTCCCCAATCCGCCCCAGGAAGGAATTATTACTCATCCAATCGCCCAATCTACTCTCCCAAGCAACCCCAAATGTTTCACCCAGGTGACTACATATTCAGGGGCGGAAAGTAGACCACGGACAGACTTGGACAGACTCTCCTCCTGGCATGGCTACCCCTTATTTTTCCAGATTTTTTTTTTCTAATGCTGTGATAACAACTGATCTTACAGTTAGAGTGACATCAGTCTGCTCGCACTTTATGGATCTTTCTGCGATAGATCCATCTTGGCGGCGGCGTATGTGACAAGTCAAAAACTCGCTGTCAGAGTCACTCAATTTTATCACAGCATTAATTATTATTTTTCATCATTTATTTATTCTATTTTAATTATTTCCCCATCCTACCTCCAAATTATTCACCCGCCACACCTTTTCCTCTCTACCAGGCTAGACTTAGTCCACCACCTTGGAGAAAATTAGGCCAGTCCTTTCATTTATCTGCCCTTGACCGGGGCAAGGATAGACACGTTCTCTTTAGTCTTATCCGCGGATGTCCGCCGCAGTTGACACCCCCCCCCCCCTTGGGTGGAATATAGGTCACTCTTCCCCCCACGTCTCTCTTTGATCTAAGAGATTACACGGGTCAATACACCGCGTGGTATTCCAAGGTGTGACTCTTGTCGGACTTCACCCACGTGTAAGCTAATTCTTAGCCTAGGACATTTCCTGTGTCCCACATTTCCCAGGCATATATAAAGTGAATTAAATCAGGCCAGGCTCTCTTTCATTCTCATACGAGCTGAGCTATCGAGTCTGGACTATATCACTTATTCTTTCTCCTAGAGGAATACCTGGTGCCTCCCTCAGGTGTCTGCCTATTTATCGGATTACTTACCTGCCCATTTGCCTACTGGCCTATCTATGTGCTTAGTGCTAATCAGCGCTGCACTTGCCTAGTTGCTATCAAGAATCACCTATTGCCTAGTTATTGGATCAACGATCTATTTACCTGCAGTGGTGCTTAGTGCTATTCAGCGCTGTATTTGCCTACTGAGATCTACTCAACTCTACTACTTGGCGCTATCGGCATTGCCCGCCTATTCGACAGCCCACCTGTCAAGCTATTAGGCGCGACGTCCCTATAGAGTCAGATCTGTGCGAGACGTCATAGCTACGCCAACCCTCTGCAACTCACTGGACATATCCTGTTACTCACACTGCCCACGGCAGATCAGCTCTGCCCGCAGTAACCTTGTGCCCACGGTATCCGGCCACCCGCCATACTGTGCCCACTACAGATACTAGAACTTGGGACTGAGACTCCACAAGAACTATATCGCCGGCGTCCCTCTATCCGCTAGAGCGCCACCTCCAGCTGCAGAACCTCAAGCCAGGACACAGCCAGCTGCGACATCTTCAGGACAACCAGCTAAGTCAGAGGACAAAGTGACATACTCTCATTAGGTGCAAGAGTGATGATTAAACATAGAATATACTAGAGATAGATGCAAACCCTCCCCCTTTTTATTATTATATGTATATTTATGTAAATAAATATCCTTTATTTTAACCTTTGTATCTATCTTTCATTGCTTTGTCTCGTTGCGTGTCTGCTCCCGATTCATATGCTGATAAGTGGGGGTGTGATAGCTTTAAAAATAATCATCCCCTAGACATAAAACGTGCCAAACACACGTCACATTTCCCCACCTGTCACATTTTGGCGAGCCCGTCCGTGGATTTAACCCATAGTACAGCAGGCACGAACAGGCGGCAATAACTAAACTCCATATCAATATTTTTTTTCTAAAAATAATTATAAGTATCATCACTTCGCATTATCAAGAGTGTCACTTCTGTCATATTTTTCGTTTATTTATTATTTTTGCATTTCATGTGTAATATTTTCTTGCAGGAACTTTGTGATTAACATAGGCAGACACCACATTCCTTTTGCACTCTTTCCTATAACCATGGACTCACTTCCGCTAACCCACTTTCTTTAATTCTAAAGCTCAATCCTATTATCCATTCTATCTGCCCCTCCATCATCCCAGCACCCCTCATCGCCCACCCCTCATCATTATGGCCAGCGGCACACGCTCCAAAGCGGACTCTGACATGAAGCAGAGAATGGCTGAATGGAAAGATGCCGCAGCCTCCATGTTTGATGATGAGGCAGAACGGAAAGAATTTGTGAGAGCACGATTTGAGGCGTTTGAAAGAGAGGAAGAAAGAAGATTAGCAAGGGAGCATGAGCTAGCAATGAAGGAAAAGGATAATGACATTGCTAAAGAAAGGGAAAGAAAGGAAGCTGAAATAGCTATTGCTAAAGAAAGGGAAAGAAAGGAAGCTGAAATAGCTATTGCTAAAGAAAGGGAAAGAAAGGAAGCTGAAATAGCTATTGCTAAAGAAAGAGAAGTCACAGAGCGAGAAAGAGAGCAACAAATAACGGCGAGAGAAAAGATAGCCGCGGACAAAGAGAACGAGGCCGCCCGCCAGGCTTCTTCCGAGTCCCGCCCGGCTAGCCCAGCGTCCTTTCAAAGTTCCTTGAACGGTCTACCCCACATGCCAATGGAGCACTTCGACGACAAGACAGAGAACATCGAAGTTTATCTTGTCCGCTTTGAGGAAGTAGCACGCTTTTACAGTCTGCCAGAGGAGAAATGGTGCTTCCGGTTATCCCAATGCCTCCGAGGCAAAGCCTACGAGGTTTACTCCAAACTTCCCTCCGGCCGGCGAGAGGACTACCCAGCCCTCAAGCAGGCGCTACTCGTCCAGTTCGAGTTGACCGCCGAGGCCTACCACAAAAAGTTCAGAAGTTCCCGCCTCGAACGCAGAGAGACCTACGGCAACCTCTGCGAAAGGCTGGACAAGTACCTTATCAGGTGGCACGCTCTCAGCCAATTGCCAGAAACTTTTGATGGCCTAGCATGCCTCGTACTCTCTGAGCAGCTGTTAGAATGCATGTCACCAGAGGTCAGAGTTTATGTCAAGGAGCAACAAGCAACAGCTCCCGCTGACATAGCTTCCGCCGCTGACCGGTACTTGAACGCCCGTAAGGACTTAAAAGGTAAAGCAACCGCGACAGACCAGCAAACAGACCAACCAACTTCTCCTGCTCAATCCAACCTTCCTCCTAAAACTCCCCAGCATAACCAGGCACCAGGTCGGCAATCAGCCCCTCATAGCCACAATAACCACCCCAACCACCAGTCTCGCTATAACCAGACCAACTACTCTCAGCGTGACTCACGTCATAGCGCGCGTGACAGTAGACCCACTCCACAACGGCAGCAGCAGGCCCCACGGACCCTATCTACGGTGACGCCAGTCTCTCAACCCTCCGCGATCGATCTTTCTGACCAACCGGAGGAGGACACATACTTCGTCTCCACGATGGCCGTGGCTCCTCAACCCACTGCCACTGAACTCGGCCAACCAGAACTCCCACCCGTGCCACCTCACCCCACCTCTTCTCCTCCGGGAGTAGAGAACATTCTGGCCAACGGTGTTGAAGTCTTGGGCCTATACGACTCAGGCTGTTCGTTCGGCGCGGTTATCAATAAGAAGCTGATTGACCCATCGGATCTCACTGGTGGAACAGTGACAATCCAGTCTATTGACCGTGGCACTCCTCCGCAGGTTCTACCTGTCGCGAGGGTACACGTGGAGTGCAGGTACGTACATGGCACCATTGACGCCGCCGTCATGGACACGCCAGTGTATGATTTCATTCTAGGCTCCAAATATGTCCCGCTTGGAGTAGTCCATAAGCCGTACTTCTCTCTGCCCGTCGGTAGATCGACGAAGCAGAAACGTGGCTGCAACCAGCCGGTTGGAAGCCCTGGTCGCCACACTAACCCGCATAGTCCCGACTCATCAGCGAAGCTCAAACCACACTGCCCTGGCATTGGCGCTGCTAGGAAGTCACGAGTTAAGTCGTATACCCGCGCTTGTGAGGGTCTACTTGACCCAGGCTACTCAGCCAAGATTGACCTACATTCCTCTGACATTGATAGTGTCAGAATGCCCCGAGGTAAGATGAACCCTTGCTCTCGTGGACTCACTCCTCTTCATGGCTCTTCAGCCTCCATTCCAAATCCTCTCCCTGGCATTGATAGTGTCAGGAAGTCACGAGGTAAGCCGAACCCTCGCGCTCGTGAAAACACTTCTCGCTATGGCTCCTCAGCCACCATTCCAAGTCAACCTTCCCCTGGCATTGATAGTGCCAGGAAGTCACTAGGTAAGCCGAACCCTCGCGCTTGTGAAAGCTCTTCTCACCATGGCTCCTCAGCCACCACTCAATATCAACCCTCCCCTGGCACTGACCGTGCCAGGAAGCCACGGTGTAAGCCGAATTATCGCACTCGTGGGGACGTTCTCCGGCAGAACTCCACATTCTTTATCAGGCCACTCTTCCCTGACATTGATCATGTCAGACGAAACCTAGGTAAGCTGACCACTTACTCTCGTGAAGAAGCGCCTCACAGCGGCATCGGACGTAAGCCCCAACGGGCACATGTGCCCTGGGCACCCCGCCTAAGCCCCAATCACGCTCCCCAATCCGCCCCAGGAAGGAATTATTACTCATCCAATCGCCCAATCTACTCTCCCAAGCAACCCCAAATGTTTCACCCAGGTGACTACATATTCAGGGGCGGAAAGTAGACCACGGACAGACTTGGACAGACTCTCCTCCTGGCATGGCTACCCCTTATTTTTCCAGATTTTTTTTTTCTAATGCTGTGATAACAACTGATCTTACAGTTAGAGTGACATCAGTCTGCTCGCACTTTATGGATCTTTCTGCGATAGATCCATCTTGGCGGCGGCGTATGTGACAAGTCAAAAACTCGCTGTCAGAGTCACTCAATTTTATCACAGCATTAATTATTATTTTTCATCATTTATTTATTCTATTTTAATTATTTCCCCATCCTACCTCCAAATTATTCACCCGCCACACCTTTTCCTCTCTACCAGGCTAGACTTAGTCCACCACCTTGGAGAAAATTAGGCCAGTCCTTTCATTTATCTGCCCTTGACCGGGGCAAGGATAGACACGTTCTCTTTAGTCTTATCCGCGGATGTCCGCCGCAGTTGACACCCCCCCCCCCTTGGGTGGAATATAGGTCACTCTTCCCCCCACGTCTCTCTTTGATCTAAGAGATTACACGGGTCAATACACCGCGTGGTATTCCAAGGTGTGACTCTTGTCGGACTTCACCCACGTGTAAGCTAATTCTTAGCCTAGGACATTTCCTGTGTCCCACATTTCCCAGGCATATATAAAGTGAATTAAATCAGGCCAGGCTCTCTTTCATTCTCATACGAGCTGAGCTATCGAGTCTGGACTATATCACTTATTCTTTCTCCTAGAGGAATACCTGGTGCCTCCCTCAGGTGTCTGCCTATTTATCGGATTACTTACCTGCCCATTTGCCTACTGGCCTATCTATGTGCTTAGTGCTAATCAGCGCTGCACTTGCCTAGTTGCTATCAAGAATCACCTATTGCCTAGTTATTGGATCAACGATCTATTTACCTGCAGTGGTGCTTAGTGCTATTCAGCGCTGTATTTGCCTACTGAGATCTACTCAACTCTACTACTTGGCGCTATCGGCATTGCCCGCCTATTCGACAGCCCACCTGTCAAGCTATTAGGCGCGACGTCCCTATAGAGTCAGATCTGTGCGAGACGTCATAGCTACGCCAACCCTCTGCAACTCACTGGACATATCCTGTTACTCACACTGCCCACGGCAGATCAGCTCTGCCCGCAGTAACCTTGTGCCCACGGTATCCGGCCACCCGCCATACTGTGCCCACTACAGATACTAGAACTTGGGACTGAGACTCCACAAGAACTATATCGCCGGCGTCCCTCTATCCGCTAGAGCGCCACCTCCAGCTGCAGAACCTCAAGCCAGGACACAGCCAGCTGCGACATCTTCAGGACAACCAGCTAAGTCAGAGGACAAAGTGACATACTCTCATTAGGTGCAAGAGTGATGATTAAACATAGAATATACTAGAGATAGATGCAAACCCTCCCCCTTTTTATTATTATATGTATATTTATGTAAATAAATATCCTTTATTTTAACCTTTGTATCTATCTTTCATTGCTTTGTCTCGTTGCGTGTCTGCTCCCGATTCATATGCTGATAAGTGGGGGTGTGATAGCTTTAAAAATAATCATCCCCTAGACATAAAACGTGCCAAACACACGTCACATTTCCCCACCTGTCACATTTTGGCGAGCCCGTCCGTGGATTTAACCCATAGTACAGCAGGCACGAACAGGCGGCAATAACTAAACTCCATATCAATATTTTTTTTCTAAAAATAATTATAAGTATCATCACTTCGCATTATCAAGAGTGTCACTTCTGTCATATTTTTCGTTTATTTATTATTTTTGCATTTCATGTGTAATATTTTCTTGCAGGAACTTTGTGATTAACATAGGCAGACACCACATTCCTTTTGCACTCTTTCCTATAACCATGGACTCACTTCCGCTAACCCACTTTCTTTAATTCTAAAGCTCAATCCTATTATCCATTCTATCTGCCCCTCCATCATCCCAGCACCCCTCATCGCCCACCCCTCATCATTATGGCCAGCGGCACACGCTCCAAAGCGGACTCTGACATGAAGCAGAGAATGGCTGAATGGAAAGATGCCGCAGCCTCCATGTTTGATGATGAGGCAGAACGGAAAGAATTTGTGAGAGCACGATTTGAGGCGTTTGAAAGAGAGGAAGAAAGAAGATTAGCAAGGGAGCATGAGCTAGCAATGAAGGAAAAGGATAATGACATTGCTAAAGAAAGGGAAAGAAAGGAAGCTGAAATAGCTATTGCTAAAGAAAGGGAAAGAAAGGAAGCTGAAATAGCTATTGCTAAAGAAAGGGAAAGAAAGGAAGCTGAAATAGCTATTGCTAAAGAAAGAGAAGTCACAGAGCGAGAAAGAGAGCAACAAATAACGGCGAGAGAAAAGATAGCCGCGGACAAAGAGAACGAGGCCGCCCGCCAGGCTTCTTCCGAGTCCCGCCCGGCTAGCCCAGCGTCCTTTCAAAGTTCCTTGAACGGTCTACCCCACATGCCAATGGAGCACTTCGACGACAAGACAGAGAACATCGAAGTTTATCTTGTCCGCTTTGAGGAAGTAGCACGCTTTTACAGTCTGCCAGAGGAGAAATGGTGCTTCCGGTTATCCCAATGCCTCCGAGGCAAAGCCTACGAGGTTTACTCCAAACTTCCCTCCGGCCGGCGAGAGGACTACCCAGCCCTCAAGCAGGCGCTACTCGTCCAGTTCGAGTTGACCGCCGAGGCCTACCACAAAAAGTTCAGAAGTTCCCGCCTCGAACGCAGAGAGACCTACGGCAACCTCTGCGAAAGGCTGGACAAGTACCTTATCAGGTGGCACGCTCTCAGCCAATTGCCAGAAACTTTTGATGGCCTAGCATGCCTCGTACTCTCTGAGCAGCTGTTAGAATGCATGTCACCAGAGGTCAGAGTTTATGTCAAGGAGCAACAAGCAACAGCTCCCGCTGACATAGCTTCCGCCGCTGACCGGTACTTGAACGCCCGTAAGGACTTAAAAGGTAAAGCAACCACGACAGACCAGCAAACAGACCAACCAACTTCTCCTGCTCAATCCAACCTTCCTCCTAAAACTCCCCAGCATAACCAGGCACCAGGTCGGCAATCAGCCCCTCATAGCCACAATAACCACCCCAACCACCAGTCTCGCTATAACCAGACCAACTACTCTCAGCGTGACTCACGTCATAGCGCGCGTGACAGTAGACCCACTCCACAACGGCAGCAGCAGGCCCCACGGACCCTATCTACGGTGACGCCAGTCTCTCAACCCTCCGCGATCGATCTTTCTGACCAACCGGAGGAGGACACATACTTCGTCTCCACGATGGCCGTGGCTCCTCAACCCACTGCCACTGAACTCGGCCAACCAGAACTCCCACCCATGCCACCTCACCCCACCTCTTCTCCTCCGGGAGTAGAGAACATTCTGGCCAACGGTGTTGAAGTCTTGGGCCTATACGACTCAGGCTGTTCGTTCGGCGCGGTTATCAATAAGAAGCTGATTGACCCATCGGATCTCACTGGTGGAACAGTGACAATCCAGTCTATTGACCGTGGCACTCCTCCGCAGGTTCTACCTGTCGCGAGGGTACACGTGGAGTGCAGGTACGTACATGGCACCATTGACGCCGCCGTCATGGACACGCCAGTGTATGATTTCATTCTAGGCTCCAAATATGTCCCGCTTGGAGTAGTCCATAAGCCGTACTTCTCTCTGCCCGTCGGTAGATCGACGAAGCAGAAACGTGGCTGCAACCAGCCGGTTGGAAGCCCTGGTCGCCACACTAACCCGCATAGTCCCGACTCATCAGCGAAGCTCAAACCACACTGCCCTGGCATTGGCGCTGCTAGGAAGTCACGAGTTAAGTCGTATACCCGCGCTTGTGAGGGTCTACTTGACCCAGGCTACTCAGCCAAGATTGACCTACATTCCTCTGACATTGATAGTGTCAGAATGCCCCGAGGTAAGATGAACCCTTGCTCTCGTGGACTCACTCCTCTTCATGGCTCTTCAGCCTCCATTCCAAATCCTCTCCCTGGCATTGATAGTGTCAGGAAGTCACGAGGTAAGCCGAACCCTCGCGCTCGTGAAAACACTTCTCGCTATGGCTCCTCAGCCACCATTCCAAGTCAACCTTCCCCTGGCATTGATAGTGCCAGGAAGTCACTAGGTAAGCCGAACCCTCGCGCTTGTGAAAGCTCTTCTCACCATGGCTCCTCAGCCACCACTCAATATCAACCCTCCCCTGGCACTGACCGTGCCAGGAAGCCACGGTGTAAGCCGAATTATCGCACTCGTGGGGACGTTCTCCGGCAGAACTCCACATTCTTTATCAGGCCACTCTTCCCTGACATTGATCATGTCAGACGAAACCTAGGTAAGCTGACCACTTACTCTCGTGAAGAAGCGCCTCACAGCGGCATCGGACGTAAGCCCCAACGGGCACATGTGCCCTGGGCACCCCGCCTAAGCCCCAATCACGCTCCCCAATCCGCCCCAGGAAGGAATTATTACTCATCCAATCGCCCAATCTACTCTCCCAAGCAACCCCAAATGTTTCACCCAGGTGACTACATATTCAGGGGCGGAAAGTAGACCACGGACAGACTTGGACAGACTCTCCTCCTGGCATGGCTACCCCTTATTTTTCCAGATTTTTTTTTTCTAATGCTGTGATAACAACTGATCTTACAGTTAGAGTGACATCAGTCTGCTCGCACTTTATGGATCTTTCTGCGATAGATCCATCTTGGCGGCGGCGTATGTGACAAGTCAAAAACTCGCTGTCAGAGTCACTCAATTTTATCACAGCATTAATTATTATTTTTCATCATTTATTTATTCTATTTTAATTATTTCCCCATCCTACCTCCAAATTATTCACCCGCCACACCTTTTCCTCTCTACCAGGCTAGACTTAGTCCACCACCTTGGAGAAAATTAGGCCAGTCCTTTCATTTATCTGCCCTTGACCGGGGCAAGGATAGACACGTTCTCTTTAGTCTTATCCGCGGATGTCCGCCGCAGTTGACACCCCCCCCCCTTGGGTGGAATATAGGTCACTCTTCCCCCCACGTCTCTCTTTGATCTAAGAGATTACACGGGTCAATACACCGCGTGGTATTCCAAGGTGTGACTCTTGTCGGACTTCACCCACGTGTAAGCTAATTCTTAGCCTAGGACATTTCCTGTGTCCCACATTTCCCAGGCATATATAAAGTGAATTAAATCAGGCCAGGCTCTCTTTCATTCTCATACGAGCTGAGCTATCGAGTCTGGACTATATCACTTATTCTTTCTCCTAGAGGAATACCTGGTGCCTCCCTCAGGTGTCTGCCTATTTATCGGATTACTTACCTGCCCATTTGCCTACTGGCCTATCTATGTGCTTAGTGCTAATCAGCGCTGCACTTGCCTAGTTGCTATCAAGAATCACCTATTGCCTAGTTATTGGATCAACGATCTATTTACCTGCAGTGGTGCTTAGTGCTATTCAGCGCTGTATTTGCCTACTGAGATCTACTCAACTCTACTACTTGGCGCTATCGGCATTGCCCGCCTATTCGACAGCCCACCTGTCAAGCTATTAGGCGCGACGTCCCTATAGAGTCAGATCTGTGCGAGACGTCATAGCTACGCCAACCCTCTGCAACTCACTGGACATATCCTGTTACTCACACTGCCCACGGCAGATCAGCTCTGCCCGCAGTAACCTTGTGCCCACGGTATCCGGCCACCCGCCATACTGTGCCCACTACAGATACTAGAACTTGGGACTGAGACTCCACAAGAACTATATCGCCGGCGTCCCTCTATCCGCTAGAGCGCCACCTCCAGCTGCAGAACCTCAAGCCAGGACACAGCCAGCTGCGACATCTTCAGGACAACCAGCTAAGTCAGAGGACAAAGTGACATACTCTCATTAGGTGCAAGAGTGATGATTAAACATAGAATATACTAGAGATAGATGCAAACCCTCCCCCTTTTTATTATTATATGTATATTTATGTAAATAAATATCCTTTATTTTAACCTTTGTATCTATCTTTCATTGCTTTGTCTCGTTGCGTGTCTGCTCCCGATTCATATGCTGATAAGTGGGGGTGTGATAGCTTTAAAAATAATCATCCCCTAGACATAAAACGTGCCAAACACACGTCACATTTCCCCACCTGTCACACACACTCTAAAGGCAGAACTCTCTAAACGAGTTTGTAACACACTCTAAACATACCCTAACCCTAACCACTCTAAAGGCAGAACTCTCTAAACGAGTTTGTAACACACTCTAAAGCAAGAACTCTCTAAACGAGTTTGTAACACACTCTAAAGGCAGAACTCTCTAAACGAGTTTGTAACACACTCTAAACATACCCTAACCCTAACCCTAACCACTCTAAAGGCAGAACTCTCTAAACGAGCTTGTAACACACTCTAAAGCCAGAACTCTCTAAACGAGTTTGTAACACACTCTAAAGGCAGAACTCTCTAAACGAGTTTGTAACACACTCTAAAGGCAGAACTCTCTAAACGAGTTTGTAACACACTCTAAAGGCAGAACTCTCTAAACGAGTTTGTAACACACTCTAAAGGCAGAACTCTCTAAATGAGTTTGTAACACACTCTAAAGACAGAACTCTCTAAACGAGTTTGTAACACACTCTAAAGACAGAACTCTCTAAACGAGCTTGTAAAACACTCTAAAGACAAAACTCTCTAAACGAGCTTGTAACACACTCTAAAGGCAGAACTCTCTAAAGGAGTTTGTAACACACTCTAAAGGCAGAACTCTCTAATGCTGTAATAACAAATCTCAGTGCAGTGACGTTCTAAACACAACAGCGATCCTTAAAAAAAAAAGGTCAATTAAAAACACAACATCGCAGCACGTTAAGGCATATTGAGTTTCATGCGTTTAATGGAGACCGAATTTTGGCAGTTGCTTTTATGAATTAAATCTATATTTAGACTACAAACATCTATTTAACAAGCGATAGAACAGACTCGTATTGCAACATCCGCTTAGTACACTTGGTAAGAAGGGGGGTACAGTATGTATTCATCTGCAGCTTACACTACTCTCAAATATAAGTATGTTTATGTTTTTTTTTAAGTCTTACAGGGGAGGGAGAGGGTAGCGCAAGAGTTGAATTTTTTTTTTGACATATAATGTGAGAGAGACGGAAAGACATACAGACAGAAAGAAAGACAGAGAGAGAGAATGTAAAAGGAAAGAGAGAGAGAGAGGGAGAAAGAAAAAGAGAGAAAAGAAAAGAAGAAAGAGAAAGAGAAAAAAAGAGAGTGAAAGAAAAGGAGAAGGAGAGAGAGAGAGAAAGAGAGAGTGAGAAAGAGAGAGAAGTTTGGAATATGTTGCTAATGTAGTGAGATGTTACTTGGGCCCGAACCCGGAATTGTATGCTCTCCTAAGCACAAGACCTTCCCGTGGGCCCTACCTCTGCCGCCACCCCCGCACCCTCTTTGCTTCTATGAAGCATTGGTCTAGTCAGTCTGCCCATGCATTGTACTTCCGTTGGTGCTAGGAAGACAACTATCACAGGCTCAGCAGTGATGCCCCAGATTTCAATAATGTATTTTAAGATCAAGCTGTTTCTTCCCGGTAAACAATATGTTAACTATCTTATTCTTAGCTCGTTCCTTTCCCTTTGTACATGACACACACACACACAGAGTCTAAACATAACACGCGAACTCAGAACACACACACACACACACCACTATTTCTACATTGAAACATTTCAAATACATTCAATACAGTCACGTGCTACACTTAACGTGGTAGTACAACACAAGCTCAAACTTGGGGCCTCATTTGCTTCGGGGCCCCCAAATAATGATTCCAGTGATATTGTCAATCAATTTGAAGAAAGAGCAATGGACTAATTGCCTCATGCTGATCACAAGGGTCCTCACATCTCAAAAAGCTTACGGCCTTATTAAGTCTAAGCCCGCTCCTGTTGAGATTACTTGTACACGCACATACACACATGCTGCTATTTCAACCCACACAAGCACCTTGCATCTCTAACACTAAGTATTCATAGTTTGAATTAAACACATCTATACAAAGAAAACACTCCATACCTACTGGCAAACATAGATGTGTGTATATATAAATGTGTATATATATCATGGGCGTAGCCAGGATTTTTTTTCGGGGGGGGTTTTGGGGGGGTGAATTTTTTTTCTCCCCCCCCCCGTCCCCCCCCCCCCGGCGAAAAAAATTTATATCTATTTATGTGTGTGTGTGTGCGTACAAAATCTTTATTAAATTCTGACACTTCATTCTTTCGGAAGACGTTTATTGTGCCCTAGAATAGGTTCTTCCATGAGTTAATGGAAAAATTGTAGATTCTCGGACATTACTTGCAAAGGGGTCTGGGGGAGCACTAGGAGCCAAGCACTATTTCTGATATTGAAAACCAACAAAATGCATATTCTGAGGTATCTACAGTGCATTTTCCTGCTATTAAAAAGTTCTATTTCAAAAACCTAATTTGTTATTCTTACTGACTTAGACCCTCCCTCGTCGTTCGGCGCATTTGCCATCAAGCTGTTTTCATAAAATTGTAGACATCCCGCCATTGCTATCAAGGGGGTCTGGGGGAGCGCTAGGAGCTCCCCATCGCGGGGCGAAGCCCCGCCGCCAAGCACTATTTCTGGTATTGAAAGCCAACAAAATGCATATTCTGAGGTATCTACACTGCATTTTCCTGCTATTAAAAAGTTTTATTTCAAAATTCTAATGTGATATTCTTACTGACTTAGACCCTCCTACGCCGTTCGGAGCATTTGACGTCAAGCTGTTTCCATAAAAATCTGTCACTGGTAATGTCTGAAGCCTCTTCCCACCTACTATGAGGACCTCCATGAATGAGTGGCGTCAAGTTGTACTAGGATATCATTGCAACTCTTCTTATGCTTAATTCATTTTGTCTGAGAACATGTCCCGCAAACCTCATGCGTCGTTCTCTCACAATCTTACTAAGGGGTCGACTCCCATTTCGGCATAGGATTTCCTTGATTTAGACCCGATCTCTATAACTGACTCCTAAAATCTGTCTTAGCCATTTTTGTTGAGCTACATTTAGTGTTTTTCGATTTCGGTAGATGACTATTCACTGCAGTTTATTAATGGAGCCCTGCCACTGGTAAAAATGTGTAACCTCTCTTGAATACGCTCTTGGAATTAAGTGACTGTAGTTTGCTTTAGATTTTATATCGAAAAGAGAAGTTTTAACGTCAAAATCTTCTGTTGGGGGTTTTCCACCTCAAAATGCTCTGTAGGGGGATCTTAAACTCAAAACCATCTGGAGGGGTTTTAAACTTAAAAAAAAAGCCATCTGTAGAAGAAGTGTTTAAACTCAAAACCCCCGATGGGTTGGCTACGCTCAAATAATTTTAGTGTGTAATTTGCTTTTTTTTTTATATTGAAGATGTATTTTTAGCACCAAACCCCTCTGAATGGGAGTTTAAGCTCAAAACCCCTTTCGGCAACGTTCATAGCATTTTGAGTGCGTAATTTGCTTTTTTTCTTACACTGAAGATGTATTTAAATGTATCCTCAAACCCCACTGGAGGGGAGTTTAAACTCAAAACCCCTTTGACTACACTCATAACATTTTTAGTGTATAATTTGCTTTGTTTTTATTATTAAAGAGATATTTTTTACCTTCAAACCCCGCTGAAGTGGGGTTTAAACTCAAAACTGAGTCAAAACAATTTAGCCACGCTCATAACATTTTGAGTGAGTAATTAGCTGCTTTTTTTTTTATATTAAAGAGGGGGTTTATCGTAAATTTTAGACGGGGTTTTAAAATCAAAATCTTCCTTAACTGTGCTCTTGGAATTAGAGGATTTTCGTTTGCATTTTTTTTTGTTTTGTTTTATAGAAGAGGGGGAGTTAACTGCAAAAACCCCAGGTAGGGGGTTTAAAACTCAAAACCCCTAGTAGGTTTTTTTTAACTCGTACCCCTCTGGTAGGGGTTTTAAACTCAAAACCCCTGGTAGGGGGTTTTAAACTCAAAACCCCTAGTAGGTTTTTTTTAACTCGTACCCCTCTGGTAGGGGTTTTAAACTCGAACCCCCCCCCCCCCCGGTAGGGATTTTAAACTCGAAACCTCCTGGTAGGGGGTTTTAAGCTCAAAACCCCCTGATAGGGGGTTTTAAACTCAAAACCCTTTTGGTTGTGCTGGGGCAAGTGATGGTTTAGTATTAAAATCTCACCTAAAATAAACAAAATCAAAGCAAAAAATCAGTCACTAAATTCCGAATCCCCCCCTTCGGGGGGGGGATTTCATTTCGGGGGGGGTTTGAACCCCAAAACCCCCCCCCCTGGCTACGCCCATGATATATATATATGTAAGCATTCCCTTACAGCCTATACCTTGCTGACAGCAAGGCCCCAGACAAAGTCACGCATATAGTCAGAAATGCAAACACATCCACGTGTCGACAAACACACGTTACTGTTTGGCCTGTCACGTCAACAGACGAATGTCTGCTATCAACAGTCTAGACTTAACACTACCCGAAAAGAAAATGTATTCTCTTTATCAAAAGAGAATGAGAAACATGATCAAAAGAGAGTTTTAAAAAGATACTTACGGAAATAAATGTATCCTGCTTCAAACTGTTTCAAATTCCTTACGAACAGATTTGAACTACACCCCACGGCATCTCGCTCTAGATGTTTCATATCCCACACGGAAAGCAACAAGGTGAATCCCCCAGTAGACCTCTTGCTCCGCTCGCAGACGTTTCGGCTGTCGGTAAGTTGAAGTTTTGTATCTTCCCAGAGAGATCAATACCCGGCTACTTGGCAGTCGTCACGCTTTAACCACTTAGAACAAAAGATGTGTGGGAGGACCGTCCGGGGGGGGGAGGACCGTCCGGGGAAGGGCGGGTATAAATGTGAAACGTTTAGACATATGTCAGTTCTGCTGCATCTCATTTCTTCACAAGTATTTCTAAAAATGGAACCTTTCTCTAGCAGGAGTATTTTTAGAAGTGTTTGTTACTGGTTTCCTGGGTAACTCATGTGTGACCAAAATGTATACCATAAGTCGGGGGAAGGAGAAACAGAAGGAGAGACTTTGTGGGGAGGTAGCTGGGAGGCAGAAAAAGAAACAGCGAGAGATGAAGAGAGAGAGAGAGAGAGAGAGAGAGAGAGAGAGAGAGAGAGAGGCTTAGGGATAGAATAAATAAAGAAGTGGGAGTCGGCGAGAATGAGAAATAATGTCAAGTGGTAACTCCATGGAAGAGATATAGGCTTTGTATTTTATGAATGAAATCGCAGACACTCAGTGTACACATGCATACACTAGAATACGGAGACACCGATTCTCTGTAAGTACTTTTAAATAAACTGAAATTCGTACTGTGATTCACTTTTGTGCTGTCAGTACTATTTCGCTTTGACAATATGAAGAAAACTTAGCATAACAATCATATCTGCCCTTTTTTTTTCTTTGCGAACCCCCCCCCCCTCCTCCCCAAGTCCCTGCTTTCTAGTTATGCTGGTGACCACTTAATAAGTCTGTAAAATGTCTGGCGTAGGAGTATCACAGCGAAATGACAACTTGCCTGGCTCACGTGTCTCTGATCGATGTCACAATGTTTTTGTCAAATGTCTGTCACAATTAGTTTCTCTTTGTTAGCGGTGTCACTGGAGTGTGGCAATGATATTGTCTCTTCTTTTGCCGTGATACAGACTTCTTCTAGAGCGTATGCGTTTTTCTGTGTTCCTGACGGTGTGTGTGTGTGTGTGTGGTGTGTGGGTACTTTCGTGTGGTCTGATGTTTTCCCATCTATATCCTATCTAAACACACTGGCTGTGAGGAGGTGGTGTCTATTGTTTCTAGGGCCAGTGCGTGCATTTGAGTTGGCGTTTGTTGACAAGAGAGCAGATATCTACATGCCTATCTATATGTTGTTTTGTTCTTTCGAGGAGTTTGATCTGATCGAGACAGAGGCAAAGCCACAAGAACAAGGGAATGGAGGACGTTATGTCCATGTTTGAGGACTTTTGTAATATCTTTAACATCTTTGAGAGTTAGTTATTAGACTGATATGGAATTAGTTATTAGACTGATATGGAATTAGTTATTAGACTGATATGGAATTAGTTATTAGACTGATATAGAATTAGTTATTAGACTGATATGGAGTTATTTAAAATTTAACAGAAAACTAGCCTCAATCATATAAAAAGTTTACTTAAAAATAGGCTACTAGTTCAGCTAGGAACTGGTGGTGATTACATTGATGACTCGACAGTAAAAAACAAGTAGAATTTTAAACCTTTTCTTTTACGTAATAGTTTAAGTAATAATAATAATAATAATAATAAGGCCCTTGGCATTCCTAGGAACATTCTCGTTGCCTATCAGAAGGCGGTACTGCTGCAGACCTGTCACATCACCAGGACAAAGTCACCATGAAGTAGAGTTATTGCATGTAGCTTTTATGTACATGTTTACAAAGCTTATATCAACTCTGTCTGTCTGGTAAAGAGTTTGAACACGTGATTTCTCCCGCCAATTAGTCAATTGAGTACTGGTATTTAAGTATTTTGTTGGATACCGACAAAAGAAATTATTTCTTCAGTATTCAGAGATATGGCTAAATATTCGGGGTTTTATCCCCTTAGATAATTGTACACGTTATTTCTTCCACACCCATTCTCGGATCAAGTTGAAACTTCAAACATCCTAGCAGAACATGAATCAATAAAAACAACCAAATAAGTGGTAATTAATTATTTTGGTTGATATCGAAAAAGGAAATAATTTCTACTTTGTTAATATATCTAGTTGTAAATGTGAAGTTCTTCCCATCAAATAATCTTTTTTTTCTTCTTTTTAAACAAAGTAGTTCGCTTGTCTGTTGGTCTAGATAATTTCATCCTTGTTTTTCGAAACACATGCTATGAAACATGCCGTGTCAGTCCGGGTCTATGAAACATGAAGTGTCAGTCCGGGTGGGGGGTGGGGGGGACAAGACCATGTGGGATTTCGGGGAAGGTGTAGTCTGCTGTTCACTCTTTGGACATTATTTGTGCGATCCCAACTTTACTGCAACTTAATATTGTTGTTGTTGTTTTAACTGCTGTCTCGTGCAGAAACGTGTGTCCGGTACCGGTAAGTGGTTCCGCGTCGACGGCGTCTATTCCAGAACCTCTAACTCTGTAGTCACAGCACTGCAGGTCAATGAAGCGACATAATGAGCGCGTATTCTTTGCGGGATAGTCCGTTGCAGCTGTGTTGCTTTTTTTTTTTTTCGAGAAATATTACGGCTATAATAAAAATCCCATAAGACCGTTCGAGTGCTTGCAGCAAAGGACAATAAAACATTCTAAAAAGGGGCAGACAATTAAGCGATGTAGCTAAGGGTGATAATCAACGATCTGATCTTGACTTCTTCAATCTTGACTTAAGCCACGCTTTAGAAACGTGAACTATTAGTGTCGGTTCGGAGAAGGGGTGGTTGGAGGGAATATGGATTTGGAAGACATAGTCCTCAGGTATTAAACAAGAAATGTCATTGTATAATCTATTTTAATTTTCTAGCGAAACTATTTTATTTTTTTTTAGCTCGTTTAAATTGAGTTCAATTTTTTGTTTGACCAGCACCGAAGAGGGTTAATGAAATGTTTAGAACACATTGAAACGAAACATAACTAAGAAGAAAAAGATTTTATTTGTATGAGCAATACCCCCCCCCCCTTTTTTTTTTTTCTGTCTTCTTTTCAGCTCTATATGTTTGTATAGGCCACGTGACACAAGCTTGTACCGGGCAAACTCTGCACTGCTTGACATTTGCAGCCTGACATTCACATTAAAGGAATGATTGCTAGACGCCTTGAACACTCGTCAACATGACATGTTCATTCTCTTTGACGTTAAGATACAAGCTCCGCTTTTGAAAACATTTGAAGCTTCAAAATATTCTTTTAATAGATGCCTGGTTTCGAGAAGCGTTTGACAATTAAACATGTTTGTGTTGCCCGACCTACGACCAGAGGGACACATCCGCGCGAGGCACGGAGCTATCCGGCTCCTCGATACTTCTGCCCACAGTAGACATGAAGCCGGAGGGAGGCTCGATCCTTCCCCCCCCCCCCGGACATTTTTTTTCTGGCTCAATGCAGTCGTTGTTTCGCGAGTCCGAAGAAAGTCTTTATCCTGTAGGACGGAGGCCTGGTCGTGCGGTATACGCGCTGGACTGTCGTTCGGTTGTCTAGATGGTCCCGGGTTCATACTCTGCCCGCTGCCATCCCCCGTCGTCCTGCTGAAGGAGGTTAGGACTAGGAAGTAAATTATCTTAAACACTGCAGGAAAAACCGAAACATGTAAAACGTTTTACAATCAAAACTTAGTGGATTAGTTGGTATGGAGTGTGTGCTTCTGATGAGAACACGAGAAAACTTGGGCGGATACTTTGGTTGTGTAGGCTGAAAAGTTCCTGATGAAACCACAAGGCGGTCTGTCGTAATTCAAGTTAGTAAATTGAGGTGTGATAGTGGAAGAAGGGGAGAACAAGCGAGAGAAACTATTAAAAGATAACCATAAAACCTTTGATATTTATATAAAACCTTTGATATCTATAAGTACTTTTATAACTCAGTGGCTAGCGTGTTGGCCTTCCACGACGGAGGCTCGAGACCTCGAGTTCTAATTCACTCAGCCAATTTTATTGCTTGTAAAAAGAAGCTCGGACACATTCTTCCAGATACACCCTCCTCCAATCCGCCCCCGCCCCCCCCCCCCCCATCCCTAAAAACTGTAATTAGAACAAAATGCAAAATGCGCATGAAAATTTCGCAAAGTAAAAAAAAAAGTAAAAACATTATTTCGAATCGTAGACATGTATTATTGTTAGTCTAGATCTTTTAAAAACTAATGACATGATTGATTAGAAATAATTCATACAATTTCACTCGAAGTAATCGAGCTTTTTGGTAACGACCCACACACAAGACAAGTCATCACATGGGCAGATAACACGTGTTGCTTCTTTACAGAGTTATTCTTGTATTCTACGTTACATGTAATGATAAGTGCAATCTCGGATTTCCTACATCATAGTGTCTAAACATATGAAAGCTAATACACACAAGTAATAACTTTATCAACATTGACAGTTCTCTTCTGTCATCCGATGCGCCGTTGAACTTTTCTATTAAAATGAGAATGTCTTGTTTTGGAAATTTATAGCACATAACTTCCTTGTTTTTTTTTAGAATGACATCTCACAGGAATGGAATGTACCTCTGGACGTCAATGTGGTTCACTTGCCTTCATAACTTCAATGACTTAGCAACTTACGCACTGCAAGACGTAGGGTACCGTGAGAAGGCCTTAATACATGACTTATGACTTATCAACTTTCGCCCTGCAAGACGTAGGGTACCGTGAGAAGGCCTAAATACATGACTTATGACTTATCAACTTACGCCCTTTCAAGACGTAGCGTACCGTGAGAAGGCCTAAACACATGACTTATGACATAGGTTCCTTCCTACATTGTTTCTACGTGGTTCCTTGTCAGAACTCGTGATCGTAACTCTTGGGTCTCCGCAGGATGTCAGTTTGAGATTCGTTCCGTGGATGTTCAAATTTGACCCGAGAAAAATCTGCATAAGAAAAATAAAAACGATTGATCGGGATTCACACAGTCGACACGAATGTCCCGGGTTCGAGTCGTATTGGTGTCATCATACGCTCTCGCCATTTCAAGAGTTATGGCTCATGTTTTCTGTTATGCTAGCGAGTATCTGACTGTCAGGCAGGCTGGTAGGAACAGGAAACATTTAGATTGGGGAGAGGGGGGAAGAAGGAAAGAATTGAAAACTAAAAAAAGAAGGGAAAAAGAAAGAGATAAGGAACAAGAGAGAGAAGCAAGAGATGTGGAGAGAGCAAAGAGATGAGAATAGCTCTTGTGTGTGTGTGTGTGTGTGTGTGTGTGAGAGAGAGAGAGAGAGAGAGAGAGAGAAGGGGGACAACTTCAAATAAAAGTATAAACCCTGTTAAGTGAGGTTTACATACTATTCTTTTCGTTCCACTTTTAGACAGAGTTATAGTTCCTTGTCTTTAAAAAAAACCCATACATCTCTCGTTGAAGTGATCGACTTCGCAAGAGTAACTTCACGCCAGGCCCAGCAAGGCGTAGCGACACCCTAGTTTGTGACCCGAGCACACTTGGACATGTCAGAAGTGTTCCTACTGCAACAGTGAACATGTCTAGCGCACTTTTACTTGTAGCACTCGTACAGATAGAGATGTGACAGAGATCAAGCAATAGAAGTGTGACTTAGTTCCAACAATAGAGATGTGACTTAGATAAAGCAATAGAGGCGTAACTGAGATCAAACAATAGAGGTGTGACATAGATCAAGCAATAGAGGTGTGACATATATCAAGCAATAGAGGTGTGACTTAGATCAAACACTAGAAGTGTGACTTAGATCCAACAATAGAGATTTGACATAGATCAAACAATAAAGATGTGACATAGATCAAACATTTGATATGTGACATAGATCAAACAGTAGAGATGTGACATAGATCAAACAGTAGAGATGTGACATAGAACCAACAATAGAGATGTGACATAGGTCAAACAATAGAGATGTGACATAGATCAAACAGTTGATATGTGACATAGATCAAACAGTAGAGATGTGACATAGAACCAACAATAGAGATGTGACATAGATCAAACAGTAGAGATGTGACAGATCAAACAGTAAAGATGTAACATAGATCAAACAATACAGATGTGATATAGATCAAACTGTAGAGATCTGACTTAGGTCAAACAGTAGAGATCTGAAAGATCACAATTATTAGAAAAACAAAGTTTCTGTTTTATCAGTTAACATTGATACAATTTAGTTTCAATCCATCATTATGAAATATATACGGAAAAATGCTATTTCTAACCTAAACTTTAAGGATTCAGTCAGTGGCAGAGCTAGGAATTTGCCATCATTCGGGAGCCCGGGGAGCTTGACCTCTTTAGGGGCCCCTGCATTTTGACATTCGACATCATGGCATGAGATAATGGCGTAATATTTAATGTAAAAACAAATTCGAACACTCATAAGGGGGCCCGGAGGGATTTTCAAATTCTCCCCATGCCCCACCATAGCTACGCCACTGGATTCAGTTTTTGTTTTTACAAGTGCTATACACCCCTATGAGGTCGCGTCAATAATATAGTAATTGGAAAGGCAAAAACATAAAATGTGTACTACACACATACATAGAAGTATTTTTGTTCACTGAAAACACCCGTGCACATTAGCGCATCTCTGATTTGGTACGTTCTTTAGAAGTGTCACATTGTTTCTGTGTCTCGTACGTCATCAATGGGCCCAGAGTGTAAATAAAAAACCCAGAAAACGTAGCAGTTATAACCTGATAAAACCCAAAGCATGAAGGAAATAAAAGTTAGCAGAACACAAAAGAAAAATATGAAACTACCAACCAATTAGAATATCAAATGGGAACATGGAAACAAATGTATGTGATTGGTTTCATGTTTCTAGAAAGTAGTGACAAATAACAAGAGGAAAAAGAGAGGACAGAATTGAGATTGAAGATAAGAGTGAAATGAGAGAGAAACGAGAGAATAGAGATGGAAGTGAGATTGAAAAGAACTATAAGACAGACGAGTGAAAACTGGCAGAGAACAGACTGGGTAAGAAAGGAGTAAAGTTGAATTGAAAAAAAGAGTAAAGCAGAGACAGAGAGACAGAGAAAGAGAGAGAGAGAGACAGAGAAAGAGAGAGAGAGACAGAGAAAGAGAGAGAGAGACAGAGAAAGAGAAAGAGAGACAGAGAAAGAGAGAGAGAGACAGAGAAAGAGAGAGAGAGACAGAGAAAGAGAGAGAGATTATGGCCGTATAAATCATAAAAAAAACACAACTGAATAGACTTCGTAAAACTCGTGAAGTCTAACTGGAAATAAAATCAGATGTAGAGAGAAACCGAGAAATTCCCAGTTCAATTTTCAGAAACTAAAGTCCCAACAACAGCGCCAAGTTAAGAGCAAATAGATCTTATAGATTCCTGGATTAGGTCTGCGTGGGTGTCTCTTTACAGTAATACACCAAATCACTACGAGACTACAATTGAACTCAACAATGAGTCATTACTTGTGGTTGAAAGCGTACAGCTCGTTGATTGATTGATTGAAATTGACCCACATAACAAACCTGGGTTGAGTAAGTGATGCCTCGGCCAGAGAGATTGATTTCTCCTCTTACAGGACTGTCACTCACTGGCGCCAGGATAGATATCTGAACTGGTCAACACATGTTGACAAATACACGCCCAGACAGAGTGCTCATATAGATATGTGTGGGAGAGAGAGGGAGAGAAAAAAACAAAGAAATAGATGAAGAGAAAGTAAGAGAAATAGTTAGCGAGAGAAAGAGACAAGAAAGACAAAAATGAAAAAGAGAGATGAAAAAAAACGAGATTTAGAGGTCGCGCAAAATTAGAGAGAAAGAGAAAGTAAAAATAAAATATAACAGAAAGAAAGAGGGAGAAAAATAAGAGAAAGAAAGAGATAAAGAAAGAGAAAGCGTGAAAGATAGACATATCTGAAAGAGAGAAATAGATAAAAAGTAAGAGGAAACGATTAAGGGATAGATGAGAAGAAAAAGAAAAGGGGGGAGGGCAAAAAGATAGAGGGGTGTAACAACATTTGGATGGTATGATGTGTTGTTATGCCGGGGATTTTACTTGAATTCAATAGTTAACAAAAAATGACGATCTAGAATCACAATTGACGATTCTTTGATAAGACAAAACTCTGGAACTTTATTTAAATACAACGTAAGTACAGTTTATGTACAAATTACAAATCAATGAGCATGAAACATATTACAAAGGCTTTTCAAACAGAGCTCCTAGAAACGTTACTGTCTGCAAGAACATTATTTTATCGACTGACTTTACCTTCTTACTACCGCCAATTCTCTGGCGCTAACTCTTTTCAAAAATGTCTTTGTTTAAATTCAAATCAACCAATAGATTTCAAACATACTAATTACGTCCCTTGGGTAAATCCTGACTTGAATGTCAAGTGTCTAAATTTGAGGATTAAATCCCGAGACTCATGTCGAGGGCTTATATTTCTTTCAAATAAGAAATGTACACACATTTCTATAATGTGATCTGTGACATATTACCCCCCCCCTCCATTTAGCATTTGTATGGTAATGGAAATGCTCATATGTATTAAAAATATTTAAATATACACAAAATACCATACATGAAATTGTAGAAAAATGGTTGAGGTGACATATGACAAAATAAAGTCAACTTGGAGATGAAAAAATATGTAAATGCAGTGAATAAAATTATTGATGACTTTGAACACCTGTTTCACTATTCAAGTGGTTATGAAAATAAGACAATGCTTGTCATGAACAATATCAAAAGTTGTACAAAGCATAATACTTGGATAAATTAAATCTTGAATTGAATAGGTTACTTCTCTTCATGGTGCCTTATGATAATATTAAAATATGACATTATAACTCATTTGGTTAGTACTAATGTGAAAATGTGTACATGGAAAAATATATTGCATATGAAAAATTGACATAGAAAAATAATTGTGATAGTACATGACAATCTTCTGAGAAAATAATACTCAATGTGATATAAATCTCAACATGTGTGAAGCAATGAAAAATTTCAATTATAAGTCATGTATCTGTACTATTATAATAGGATATATGCAATAATATTCGACCTGAAATAAAATACCTGAAATAAAATGCTCATGATTTAAAAATTAAGATGTCTGATGCATGTCATATGCAAAGATGCTGAAACATAATAAACAAAGTATCTTGAATGAGTGACCTTCCTCAGTGGGTTGCTTGGTGCTGAAATAAATACAACATCTGATATAGAACTCCTGTGGAAAAAATGAGTAGACAAATTAATTGATTAAGTACAACTGAATACTGTTCTTCCTTGACGAGTATGAATGATAGTGGATCAAGTGACACTAAATATGGTATAGTACATATATAAAATGTAAGTGTGAAGTTCAGAACCCTTCTGAGTTGCCGTCATGGATGTGTGTACGCGTTTTCTAAACTTGAAGAAAAGGTCTTTCAGTTTATGAAACTGTTGTCTCCATGTCATATTGATCTCACAGATAATGTCTGATTGAACCGCGTTTGAGTTTGGGGAAAATAAGAACTGTCCGAAACTCAATTTTCTGGTTGATGAACTTTGACGCTGTAGAATAATGGTAGCGGAATGCTTTGCGTTAGAATGTTCGATAGAGCAATGACTGAACATGTTTGAGTTCAATCGGTCAATACAGCAATGTTGAAGAAGTTCATTTGTTCCTTTCTGAAGAAAAGTTGCCCTTTGAGTGTAGGGAGGATGAAACTTGGTGTTGTCAATGTTGTTGCTCTCTGAGTTACTTTCAAATTGCAGTACTGGAAATGTTTCAGAAACACTGGTAAAGAAATCTGCATGGTCTGGAAACACTTTAGTGTTCTTTACTTTCTGTAGTGCTATGTCATCCAGAGTGATGACCTTGGGAATGTCAATGTTATTTGATGTTGGTAATGAAACATCTATCTCAGGAATGGGTGTTGATGATGATTCTTCTTCCTCAGGAATAGTTGCTAAGCTTGTAAAATGTTCAACTTCTGCTTTGATGTCTTCATTATCTGTTTCATGGTAATGTTCAAACATATGAACATGAAATACTCTGGTAACCTTGTTGACATTGATTTCATAAAGCAGGTTGGAAATCTTTCTGGTGATGGTAAATGGACCTTGCCATTTGTAGAATAGCTTGTTACTCCAATCTGGTAACAGTAAATTGACTTGATCTCCTTGAGCAAAATATCTTGATTTCATGTGTTCATGTAATATTCTTTGACTTTCAATGTTCTTGGTTGTAATGGCTTCTTGAGTTGACTCACATTCTTTCAAATGAGGAATACTAGTATGAATTGTAGAGTCAGATTGAATAGTTTCACTTTTGTCTGGTATAGCCAAAGTTGATTGAATATAAGTATCTGCTTCTGGTTCATGAGACTTGTCTTGATTGTAGCAAAAAAATGTTCAATGCATATCATAGTATTTGATGCAGATGTAGTCTTATTCAAGTCTTGATGTATGAAGTGATCATCAGTGGTTTGGGATGGGAAAGTACTTGGTAGGGATGGACATGTAGAACTAGTAGCAGGTAGGGATGGACATGTAGTAGGCAGTGATGTCCCTGTAGATTTACTTGAGACATGATGCATAGATTCATTGTTGTCAATTCTGGCTTTGTAGTCTTCTTTGTTCTTTGTTTTAGTTATGTTGCTTTTCTTTTGAGTTTGTTTCTTCTCACAATAATCATGTTGACAATGTGAACAATTATTAATGTATTTCTTGACATCTTTAATGATACTTGGCCAATAAAATTCTTTGAGGATTCTGGCTTTAGTTTTGACTACGCCCATATGGCTGGCGTGTGGAATGTTATGTCCTGTTGCCAGTATTTCTTTCCTGTATTTCTGTGGCACTATTATTTGCTGAATGGAATTGTCTTTATGCATGGCATTTTTCACCAGGAGGCCATCTTGAAAATATGGTTTATTTGGTAGATTCAGCTGTTTGTTTGCTTGAGCCTTCTGATAAAGTATTCGCAATGTTGGATCTCGTTTCTGTTCTTCTTTGAAGTCATCATGTGTGAAATATGACTTGTCTTGATGGACTTCAGTTTGACCAGTTAGAGTTCTTGTATCATTGCTAGAGACTCTGGGCATGTCGTCTTGTTCTTCAAAGTTCAACAATGGACATTCGGGAATTGGAGGTGGACTTATGACCGGTAGGGATGGGCTTGATGTAACTGGGGGTGTCCATGTTGAATGTTCTTGATTGTTGCTGGCTACTGGACTAGTAACTGGTTCTGTTGCATTCTGCATAACTTGAGTAACTGAGGTAGCCATGTGATTATTTTGGCTAACTTGTTCAGGTGCCAAATGTTCTTGTTGTCTGGACATGGATCTTGTCATTACTGCCAAACATTTTTGACCTTGCTGTATGGCATTTGTCCATTCAGTAAGTTCTTGAGGAGTGCATTCTTTAACTCCCTCTATGTTTCCAATGATTAGGTCCACTGGTAGATTGGGTGTTACTAATGCTTTTGTTTGACCACTGAAGAATGGTGTAGTAACATAAATGATGGCTTCAGGTAACTTGCTGACAGTTCCGTTGAATGCAGTGGCTTGGACGTGGTTGCCTGTGAAACGGTTTGCGTGTACGAAGCGTTCATGTACTAATGTGGACGTGCTTCCGGTGTCACGAAGAACTTCCACCTTCTTGTCTCCTACAAAGCCTGGATAAAATTTGAGACCATTGGATTTTGCAATGACTGTCATAGTTGAATGCTCATTGTAATAGCTTCTGTTATATGAGCTTCTGTTTGGCATACATTGTGGTCTGGAGTCCTGTGAATGACTTCTGTAGCGAGGTTTGTTATCTGGTTTATTATTTCCAGGTGTTTTGTTGAGATTGTATTGCTCTCTATTGCTGAATCTTTGAGTTGGTGATGTGGGTCTATCAAAATTTTGATTTCTGGAGACTGCCTGTTTTTTCCAACATTCATGATTTTGGTGACCCTTTTTATGGCAAAATGAACATTCTGTGGTTCTGCTGCGGCATTGAGACGTGAAATGCCCTAGTTTATGACATTTGTTGCATTTGACTTTGTCATCTGACTTATATCTTGCATTTTTGTCTTGAGCAAAGCAGACAAAATTTTCTTCAACAGATGGTTTGACTGACTTGTTTGGATAGGCTGGTCTTTTATATTGCCAGTTATTTGCTTTACTGGTCTTTTATATTGCCAGTTATTATGTATATTGGTCTTATTCCTTTTGCCAATTACATATAATAAGATTTAGTGAGTTAGACGTAACTCTAACGAAAATCTTTATAAAAGAATTATCGATAACCAACTGACCTGTTAAACACAGAAATTCTGTCCTCCGTTAAATAAGAATGAAGTTCCTTTGAAGAGTTTTAGAAATTGGTCCTAGATCTTGAATAAATTTCGTTAAAAGTTGTCCATGAACTTTTATTAGTCGGAGAGTGCCAGATGTAACAACATTTGGATGGTATGATGTGTTGTTATGCCGGGGATTTTACTTGAATTCAATAGTTAACAAAAAATGACGATCTAGAATCACAATTGACGATTCTTTGATAAGACAAAACTCTGGAACTTTATTTAAATACAACGTAAGTACAGTTTATGTACAAATTACAAATCAATGAGCATGAAACATATTACAAAGGCTTTTCAAACAGAGCTCCTAGAAACGTGACTGTCTACAAGAACATTATTTTATCGACTGACTTTACCTTCTTACTACCGCCAATTCTCTGGCGCTAACTCTTTTCAAAAATGTCTTTGTTTAAATTCAAATCAACCAATAGATTTCAAACATACTAATTACGTCCCTTGGGTAAATCCTGACTTGAATGTCAAGTGTCTAAATTTGAGGATTAAATCCCGAGACTCATGTCGAGGGCTTATATTTCTTTCAAATAAGAAATGTACACACATTTCTATAATGTGATCTGTGACAAGGGGTAAATAAAAAAAAAAGAATGAGAAACAGAGAGATAAAGAGAGAAAGAGTGGGAAGGAAAAAAAGAAAGAAAAAGCTATAAAGAAAGGAACTGGGGGGGGGGGAGAGAAAGAAATAGAACAATGGAGAGACACATTTAGCACAAGTAGTAGCTAAGTAAAGAATAACTATTGCAGGATAGAGAGACACATTCAGCACAAGTAGTAGCTAAGTAAAGAATAACTATTGCAGGATAGAGAGACACGATAGAGAGACTGGATAGAGAGACTGGATAGAGAGACTGGATAGAGAGACACGATAGAGAGACACGATAGAGAGACTGGATAGAGAGACACGATAGAGAGACTGGATAGAGAGGCTGGATAGAGAGACTGGATAGAGAGACTGGATAGAGAGACTGGATAGAGAGACTGGATAGAGAGACACGATAGAGAGACTGGATAGATAGACTGGATAGAGGACTGGATAGAGAGACTGGATAGAGAGACTGCATAGAGAGACTGCATAGAGAGACTGGATAGAGAGACACGATAGAGAGTCTGGATAGAGGACTGGATAGAGAGACTGGATAGAGAGACTGGATAGAGAGACTGGATAGAGAGACTGGATAGAGAGACTGGATAGAGAGACACGATAGAGAGACTGGATAGAGAGACTGGATAGAGAGACTGGATAGAGAGACTGGATAGAGAGACTGGATAGAGAGACACGATAGAGAGACTGGATAGAGAGACTGGATAAAGAGACTGGATAGAGAGACACGATAGAGAGACTGGATAGAGAGACTGGATAGAGAGACTGGATAGAGAGACAAACAAACGATTTGAAAAAGGGAGAAGAGGGTCTCAATGATTAGAAAAAAAAGGGGGGGGGAGAGAGAGAGAGAGTCTAGAAGAATAAAAACGAGTGAGTGAAACATAGAGAGAAGATAGAGAGCTGCATTATAAGAAACTAGACAGTTGTCACTGAGTCTCACGTACAGACATCATCATGTGAACTCATTTTGTTTCCTCAGTGGAAACATTCGTCCATCTTCGTTTTATATGACGTCAATTAAACCGAGCTACCAACTGCTGCCATTTTATCGTGAGTCTCTCTTCTTTACGTTAAATCAAGCCAACTTGGGAACGTTTGCAACTCAACTTTCCACCGTGACCTAGCCAATTAGTCGTGACAGTTCAAAGTTTCCAGACCTGGCCGGACGCTGCTACACTAACAATGCGTGCGATAGTTTGTTACTTTGAGATAATGCTGTTATTTTGTTAAATAATGATTACAGGCAAAATCATTAACCATTCTGATAAATTGAAACAAATTGCGTATATGTCCATTACTCTTATACAACATACAATCAGTTAGAACTACGTGATTCAAGACATGACTGAGAATCGTAAGGTAGGATAATTTTTAATTAATAAGGTAATTGGATTTCTGACCAATTAAGTGGACATGAATCAGGCTCAATTAGCCACTGAAAGGAGAGATTCTTTGTGGAGGAAATGATGAAGCTGTCATTACTAACTTACGGCATGTCTCAGAAACTGAACCACTTCCACATGACCTAAGAAAAATACTGAATGTCAAATGGCAAGAAAATTTATACCAGATACTGAAGTCCTTCAAAGAGCGGGTCTGCAAAGTATCCACGCAATTCTGATGCAGTCCCAATTACGATGGACAGGGCACGTCTGCAGAATGGAAGACCTGCGTATCCCTAAACGACTCCTGTACGACCAATTAAGGGAAGGAAAGTGCTCACAAGGTGTACAAAGAAAACGCCTAAGGAACACCCTCAAAGCTTCTCCGAAGGCGATAAGGCATAAACCCAGCCACCTGGGAGACAGAAGCACATGACAGAGCATCATGGTGTAGCGCTGTGAAAACTAGCGCACAGGTTGCTGAGGAAAAGAGAACAGCGCTGGCAGAAGAAAAGCGCCATATAAGAAAAGCAAGGCCAATGACACTAGATCCAGCTGGTGCAGCCGAACATTCCGGGCTCACATAGGTCTCACCTGCCACATGAGGAGGCACCAAAACCCCAGTGCAAAGCCCTCTGCCCCCTGGATGACAAAAGTGGTCATCATCGAACCACGATGGACGAACTAAGTAACGGCATAAAGTTTTTTTTATCAGTACCGTATCATTAACTTTCTGATTTAAACTTCAAAACTCGAGTTTCTAAATTTCGCGATGTAGCTGTGGGCAGTTTAGACCAATAGCTCGTTACCACGTCGTACAGATAGGCTATCTATTCCACGTAGCGAGGCTACCCCATACTTCTGGTCATGGTCCGAGATTTAATTGGCCAAGATGCTATATTTAACGTTTTGGCATCGCTCTAAGTCCAATGTTTGTTTAAAACGTATTTAATGTATTGTATGTCAACCAGAGATTTTAAATCGTGCTGCCAATGACAGCAATTAAACATTATTATCAGCTTTCAGCCACTCACACCATGATCCACACCAGAGTGCGCTGCTCAAGCAGGTATTGAACCTGGTGTCTAAGGGAGGGAAGCGATCATCTATAATTAGAGCAGAGATTATATAGCCCAACACAGTCATTACATTGTTAGAGCATTCTAGTTTTGTAGCGTTCAATCAATTACATTGAATCTGCCCTTGAAAACGTCGTGGTAGACGCCTATGGAGGAGAGGTCAGCGAGTGGTGACTTATTGACATTCAATTGTTGTGACATTCAACTATCGCGGTATTTTGTCAAGACTATGCTTTTAAAGAACCTTTCAGTAATTCGGGGCGTGATGTCCGAGTAATAGAGCTCTCCAATTCTGAATCGTTGGGGCCATGAGTTCGAATGCTGAAAATATATTGGGATTTTCTAAATCCTGAAACACATCAGAGAGGTAGTTAAGAAAGGCATTTGGTCGTTGTGTTGACCCCATTATACCCTTGTTAACCGTTGGATTTGCGTCATTAGCCCACATACATCGCAAGGTTTAAAAAGAGAACTTTTTTTTTACAACTCAGTAATTTAGCCCCCATCCAGCCCATAGGAAAGATAGGTTATTAAAATAGATGTTACTTGAAGGCCAGCAACTCTACAAATGGCTCTGAAGCAGTAACAAGATCTATAAATCAGTATGCTTACATAGCTCAGTAAGTGTATCTAGAAACACTAGACCTTTGGCTACATACAACAATACTTGTAACAACAAAGCTACAAATAACTCCAGTTTTCCAAGAAAGTTTAATATAAAAAAGGACAAGGTGACAGGAAATGCACAAATCATTTTTCACTCCAAGAAATTTTAGCCTCTCAAGAAAACCAACTCCCCTACGATACAACTAATTTAAACATTTGATTTTGCAGATTTATATATTGTTCATATTCATTCCCTGAGTATAAATGAACAAAGGAATGTAACTCTTAGTTTGTTTTTCATATTTCAGATGAAGATTATTTCATACTAGACTATCTAGAGTAATGTGTAGACCAAATCTACCGTAGGATGGTGAAACCAGGACCATCGAGATCAACGACCAGAACACATACCACACGACCAGAACACATACCACACGACCAGGTAAACATCGGCAACAATATTCACTCCTTAAATACATGCTAATGACATTCCACTCGCATGATATGACTGTCATTGCAACTATTAAATAACAATAATAACTAAAGCATTTATCAGCATTTATCAGATGATAACAACAAAACAGCAATAGATTCAGGCGCAACATACATACCACTGACACTGGGTCTAATACATGTAAAAAGACTCATTCTGTCTCGGAAGACACTGGTAATTTTAGCCGCTTTGCAGAAGCACCAGAGTTTCCTCTCCTGGACCTTAGATAACGTTATCATGTGTGAACAATGCGTCATGGTCCTTCTATTGACCTTGTTGATGTGATCCAAAAGAATGCTTCGCATTACTTTTGGCACCAGCTCAGTTGCATAGGCTGCCGGAGGGAATGTCATAGTTGATACTCCCAAAGCCTAAGGAGCTTCACTTCCTGAAGCCTTAGTATCGCAAGGCAGGTTCGGTTTGAATCAGAGTAACTCTCTCCTAGATGAATTGCCTTACTAAGGTGACGAGCTTCATCTGTCCGAAGCACCCAGTTTTGTGGCTCCAGGTTTCCGCCTTCACCCGTTAGTAAGAGCAGTTTCGCGGCCGTATCTAGAAGCAGGCCAGGTGCTGGACTTAGTTATCAGACGCTACTCGAAACGCATGCCGTTTAGGAGTTTTTTTTATAGTCAATGGCTTTGTCTGCACGAGATGCGGAAAAATATACAGATCGCAACTGGGTTTGCGTAGTCATGTGAAGCTCTGCACTGATCCTTAATCTTCGGAATAGAAGACAATGCCATTTAATACAATGGAAGCTAAATCCCATTAACAACCCAAGACAATAACATTTGAAATGGTTAGCAATGCAGACAAACTAGTACAAGCTAAAGTCATTAATAGTAGCGTTTACAGACACAATGGTGACCTTAGTTACTGTAGCCGGCGGTGAAGACGAGACATGCATAAAATAGTCCTCTAAGATTATAGCGATTATAGGTAAGCATAAATTCAGGTTTTCATCTAAAGGACAAGTCAGTCCGAAAAATGTAAGTGCCAGTTTAAGGACGATAAATACAAAATTAAGACTATATTTAGCAATCGTGCAAAAAAGGGGGATAATTACAATTTAAGGTTGAGAGAGAGAGAGAGAGAGATTATTTTTTAAAAAGTTTATTGATAAACATGAAGGGTTAAAGTAGTGCAACTGTATTAAAAAACAACAACATCTAAACTTAATTATCAGGACATGACGACAGGTCTGGAATTTACCTAAAGGCAACACAAGCTATAGCCTAGGGCCCCCAAGAAATATTTAGTACTGACATATATAGTATCAGTACTTCATAGGAGTCCCCAAAATTGTTCTATATCACAAAAAGCCTAGGGCCTTTCCAAGTCTAACTGCAGCACTGCATGACAATGACACACAGCGCGACGTATCCGAACTGTATTTCTGTTGACCTGGTTTTAAGTTTTTTTTTGGATGGGGAACAGCCTATAACCGATACCAAGCGTCATAGTAGCCCTGAATACTGACCTGTGACGTGGCAAACTGTGGTCAGTGGAGACCAACAGCGTCACAGGTCTGACGTAAAATTTTTACCTCGCTCATATCAACTTACTCGGTCTGTCTGTCTGTCTGTCTGGTCCAAAAATCTTTGACATGTTATTTCTCTCATCTCCCATGGAAACTTTGCACAATTATTCATCGTCAATGATAAAATATGAATTAATAAAAAAAAATTTTAAAAAAATTAACTAATTATTTATTTGTAATTAATTGCTTTTGCTTTATTTGGAAAACGTACCCTATTATAAACAGTGGTAGGATATTGAAGAAAATTAGGCCGTTCGATACAAATTTTAGTTATTAAATTATTTATAGTGCCTAACAAAACACAAATCAATTAAAACATTGACCAATTAGTCAATTTATTATCGCTAATTTATTATTTCGTTTGATATCGAAAAAGGGAAATAACTTCTACATTCTTGAGTGATATAGTTGCATGTTTGTGGTTCTTCCTTTAAAATAAGCTTTTTTTAAAAAAAGTATTTTTAGCGGCCCCCGAAAGGGGGAAAGACGATATAAGTTTTTGTGTGGCCTGTCTGTCCGTCTGTCCCGTTTAAATCTCAGAAACTAGAAGAGAAAATGGAAACTGGAAATCATGATATTTTAGAACAAAGTTCTAATGCAAAGGCTACGTTTTTCTTTTCCGAAAGTGAACTATCTAATTTTTTAAATCACTTATGCAAGCAGATTTTTCAAAAAATTATATCACTTTTCAATGAAAAGCTTCAGGGGGGTAACTTTTTACTAAAAAAGGTCATAGACTTCTTCATTAATAACTCAAGCTTCATTCATAGATTCGCGCATTGGTACAAAAAAATTTGCATTTAAGGTCACAATGGTAAAAGTGTCAATGGATCATTACAAAATATATTTTCCATATATTAACTAACTCATTGAATAGAATACTGATACGAACTTTGTTTTAGTTATAAGTTTTAAAAATAACAAACTACTTTTATAGCGAGCAGTTTTGACATACCCACAATATAGGGGCCTACACTTGACAGTCTAAATAAGACTAAACAGAGCCCAGGTCTAGATATATTTATAATATATATTATAAATGTATTGATCATTTGAACAAAATTTTAATTATAAAAGGCAATAACTTATCTTCTGACAGCTTAGGGGTGCTGATTTATTTATTATGTAAACAATAGTATCGGATACGAACAGCATAGTGCACCATTACCCGGTAACAAAAGGCCTACTGTTCATGATCATAACAGTAATTTTAAGATTAAACGTGTAAACTTACATAAATTCTAGTCTAGATATAGTCGATTCTATATCAAGATTCTATATCTAGTTCTAGATCTAGTGTACGCTAAATGAATATATGGAGATGCTGTGGCTGAGGGGTAAAGCACTTGGAACTGGAAGTCCCGTGTTCGAATCCTGGTGAAGACTCTAGGTGGATCACTATGGGGGGCAGATTTTGAGTTTGTGTTTCCACACAAACTGTCCTTTGTAACATAGTTTAATATTTTAAAAATGCAGGACGGAAGTATTCTCGCAAATGACTGACATATAGATTGATTCAAAATAATGGATGCAATTTCACTCAAGCTAAGCGACGTTTTTAAAAAGTATTGTTTAAATTATTTAACTTGTTTAAAAGTTTTATAACATAATTGAAGGCCACAGAAAGAGTAGACTTACCTCAAACCAACACATTGGATTTACTCAAGTCCTTGGTTTTAAATAAGTTTACTTAAGTCAAAATGTTTGTCATGATTTCTGCTAATCTTTGTTCAACTCTTTTTTTAGGGGTAGTTTACTAAAACAAGCTTATTAAAAATATATTTAAAAACAGTTGATCTTTCGCTGATCTCTTTCAATGAGATTTGAAACTTTTAACGTTGATGGTCACCCCTTTCTAAAACAAAACTGTGTGTGGCTTAAAATAGGCAAGTGTTCAACAAAGGCAACATCAAGCAAATTTCCCAATGTTACCGAGTTACAAAGTATTAGATAGACGTTTCGGTTCGGTACCAGGTCAACAAGTTTTACCACACTTTGTAGCTGTGTCTGTTTCGAAATGTCCACATGTTGAACGTCTTCCAGTCTGTTGAGTGTCTGTTGATCCAATGTTTGTGTACAGCCTCCACACACACACACAACGTCTTCCAGTCTGTTGAGTGTCTGTTGATCCAATGTTTGTGTACAGCCTCCACACACACACACACACAACGTCTTCCAGTCTGTTGAGTGTCTGTTGATCCAATGTTTGTGTACAGCCTCCCCACACACACACAACGTCTTCCAGTCTGTTGAGTGTCTGTTGATCCAATGTTTGTGTACAGCCTCCACACACACACACAACGTCTTCCAGTCTGTTGAGTGTCTGTTGATCCAATGTTTGTGTACAGCCTCCACACACACACACACACAACGTCTTCCAGTCTGTTGAGTGTCTGTTGATCCAATGTTTGTGTACAGCCTCCACACACACACACACAACGTCTTCCAGTCTGTTGAGTGTCTGTTGATCCAATGTTTGTGTACAGCCTCCACAAACACACACACAACGTCTTCCAATCTGTTGAGTGTCTGTTGATCCAATGTTTGTGTACAGCCTCCACACACACACACACAACGTCTTACAGTCTGTTGAGTGCCTGTTGATCCAATGTTGGTGTACAGCCTCCACATACACACACCACGTCTTCCAGTCTGTTGAGTGTCTGTTGATCCAATGTTTGTGTACAGCCTCCACACACACACACACACACAACGTCTTCCAGTCTGTTGAGTGTCTGTTGATCCAATGTTTGTGTACAGCCTCCACACACACACACAACGTCTTCCAGTCTGTTGAGTGTCTGTTGATCCAATGTTTGTGTACAGCCTCCACACACACACACACACACAACGTCTTACAGTCTGTTGAGTGTCTGTTGATCCAATGTTTGTGTACAGCCTCCACACACACACACACGCACAACGTCTTCCAGTCTGTTGAGTGTCTGTTGATCCAATGTTTGTGTACAGCCTCCACACACACACACAGACACAACGTCTTCCAGTCTGTTGAGTGTCTGTTGATCCAATGTTTGTGTACAGCCTCCACACACACACACAACGTCTTCCAGTCTGTTGAGTGTCTGTTGATCCAATGTTTGTGTACAGCCTCCACACACACACACACACAACGTCTTCCAGTCTGTTGAGTGTCTGTTGATCCAATGTTTGTGTACAGCCTCCACACACACACACAACGTCTTCCAGTCTGTTGAGTGTCTGTTGATCCAATGTTTGTGTACAGCCTCCACACACACACACGACGTCTTCCAGTCTGTTGAGTGTCTGTTGATCCAATGTTTGTGTACAGCCTCCACACACACACACGACGTCTTCCAGTCTGTTGAGTGTCTGTTGATCCAATGTTTGTGTACAGCCTCCACAAACACACACACAACGTCTTCCAGTCTGTTGAGTGTCTGTTGATCCAATGTTTGTGTACAGCCTCCACACACACACACACACAACGTCTTCCAGTCTGTTGAGTGTCTGTTGATCCAATGTTTGTGTACAGCCTACACACACACACACACAACGTCTTCCAGTCTGTTGAGTGTCTGTTGATCCAATGTTTGTGTACAGCCTCCACACACACACAACGTCTTCCAGTCTGTTGAGTGTCTGTTGATCCAATGTTTGTGTACAGCCTCCACACACACACACACAACGTCTTACAGTCTGTTGAGTGTCTGTTGATCCAATGTTTGTGTACAGCCTCCACACACACACACAACGTGATTGATTTGATTTTTGGATTTGAGGCACATCGGCACAATTTAGGCCATGTCGTGCCTGCAGTCCCTTAAGGACTACTCTCTCTCTAAACAAGAAGGGCCAGATTCTATACAGTCATATAATTAAAATCAAGGTCTATTCACAGTTAAAATAGTAGAGGTAGTAAAAATTTAAATATTTGGTAAAAATCTAATGTAAATAGTGCATGTTCACAAATTCAGAAATCAGATCTTCGTAGATAGCCCCACTTCCCGAATAAAGCCCAGTACCTTCCCAGGGTCGACATTATTAAATAGTGTTTTTAGATTAGTGGCTCTAAAATATTTCGCCCTGACATCCTGGTATCTGGGGCAATCAACGAGGATATGTTCCACGGTGAGGCGAGAGTCACAGTACTCGCAAAGTGGGGGCTCCTCTCTCTTCAGTACAAAAGAGTGCGTGATGTAGGTGTGGCCAATCCTAAGTCTGGACATGGTTGTGCTACCACGCCTTGTCATCCGCCACAATCTGCCTGAGTTTACTGTGAGTCTCAGCCTCCCATCGGTTCTGCCACTCTCGATAGGTGGCAGAGGCAATACTTTGTCTCAGGTCCGAGTAGGGAATTTGGGTTCCTGACACCGCATGATTTAGGGCTCTCTTTGCTTCTCTGTCTGCGGCTTCGTTTCCCTCAATGCCAACATGGGAGGGGACCCAGATGAAGGTGACATCCCTACGGTCGGCTGTTATTAGGTCCAACAGCTTCAGGCTCTTATGTACCAATGGGATGTCAGTCTTCATCCGCCCCAAAGCTTGCAATGCAGATTTGGAGTCGGAGCAGATTATAAATTTACTCCTTTCTGATGCTTTTACGGCCATAAGTGCAAGCAATATTGCGTGCAATTCGGCCGTAAAGATGGAGCAGCCATCGGGGAGTCTACGGGAGATTGTTTTGTTCCGAAAGGAGCAGGCACACGCGACCTTTCCCTCCATTTTGGATCCGTCTGTGTAGATGGTGCCACAATCTCCGTAGCTCTCCTGCAGTTCCCTAAAGTGGACTTGTAGTATGCTTGGGTCTGTATTTTCTTTTTTGAAATTAAGGAGGGATAAATTTAATTTGGGTTTATTCATTAGCCAAGGAGGATTCTGAGGGGTTTCTATTTTAGAGATTTGGTCAATGGGTGGGGTTAAATTTTGGATGGGTTCTCTCATTCGAAGGCCCAACGGCTGTATGACGTTAGGCCTTCGATTGTATAATTCTACCTCTGTGGGGTTAAATATGGAGTCAAAAGCAGGGTTCGTGGGGTTGGATTTTAGCTTGACTATATATTGCATTGCAAGCTTTTTCATTCTTATATCCATGGGGAGTTCTCCAGCCTCCACATGGAGACTTGGGATAGGTGATGTACGAAACGCGCCGAGACAGAGACGCAGGGCAGCATTTTGTATTGGTTCCAGTATTTTTAGGTACGACTTCCTTGCTGCTCCATATATTATGGATCCGTAGTCTAGCTTGGATCGAATTAGACTCCGATAGAGCAGCAGCAAGGTATCTCTGTCAGCTCCCCAGTCCGTATGGCTGAGTACTCTTAGTATGTTTAATGACTTTTGGCATTTCTTCTTAAGTTCCTTAATGTGGGGGAGAAAATTAAATTTGGAATCTAAGGTGAGGCCTAAAAATTGTGTAGTTTTCACGACAGGGATCTTCTTTTTGTGTATAAATAGTTCAGGGTCTGGGTGTAGTCCCCTTAGATTACAAAAATGCATACTAACTGTTTTGGAGTCTGAGAATTTGAAACCATTATAGTTTGCCCAACCCTGAATTTTGTTTAAACATAACTGTAATTTCCTTTCTAAGGTGTTCATGTTTTTCCCATAAGTAAGAATGACAAAGTCATCAACATACAAAGAGCACTCTATGCCAGGGGACAGCGCATTTATGATGCTATTTATTTTAATGTTGAACAGGGTGACTGACAGAATGCTGCCCTGGGGTACACCCATTTCCTGGTCATGAGTGTCAGAAGCGGAGTTGCCCACTCGAACCTGAAATTTTCGATCTTTCAGGAATTCCTCCACAAAACGGGGGAGGTGTCCCTTAAGCCCCATAAGCGCCAGGTCACGTAGAATGCCATGTTTCCAGGTTGTGTCATAGGCCTTTTCTATATCGAAGAATACAGCTACTAGATGTTCTCTTCTGAGTAATGCATTTCTAATATAAGCTTCCAGCCTTACCAGGTGGTCAGTTGTTGTCCGCCCCTGCCGGAATCCGCACTGGTAGTTTGAGATCACTTTATTCCTTTCCAGGTACCAGACCAGCCTACTGTTAATCATTCTTTCCATGGTTTTGCAGATGCAGCTTGTTAGTGCTATTGGTCGATAGTTAGCTGGGTCAGAGCCGTCTCTTCCCGGTTTAGGTATCGGTATAACTGTGGCTTTCATCCAGCTGTTTGGGAAAGCGCCTGTTTGCCACACACAGTTATAAACCCCTAGCAGGACTGCCAATGAGGGTTCGGGAAGGTGCTTGAGGAACTGGTAATGGATTTCGTCTTCTCCAGGCGCTGTGTCATGTGACTTGTCCAGCGATTCCCTCAGTTCCTCAAGCGAGAACGGTTTGTTGTAGTCTTCATTGTTCTCTGACCTGAAATCAATGGGGTGTCTTTCCTCCCTGGTTTTGACTTTTTGGAACTCTGGCGTGTAGTGTGCAGTGGATGATTTTTCTGCTATTGAGGATGCAAGGCAGTCAGCTATTTCTCTGGGGGACGTGACAGTTCGTCCTTGGTTTTTCAAATGCCCTATTGCATTTGATTCTTTCCCTTTGATTCGCCTTACTGCCTTCCAAACCGCTCTAGCAGAAGTTTTGGCATCCAGACTGCCGACAAAACTTCTCCAGGAATTCCTTTTGGCTGACCGTATGGTTTGTCTAGCCTTTGCTCTAGCTATCCTGAATAGCTTTAGGTTTTCCTGGGAAGGATTCTTTATAAATGCAGCCAGTCATTTTTTCCTATCACCAATAGCACTTTTGCAAGCTGTATCAAACCATGGTTTGCTAGGCCGTTTTGGATTTGCAGAGGTTAGGGGTACAACTTTCCTGGCTATACTTAGTAGCTTGCTAGCAAAGGTATCAGCTGGGTTCTGTTCATGGAGGATATTTTCTGTGATATCCTCAGAGCATCTTTTTTGGAATTGTTCCCAATCGGCCTTATTCAGTTTCCACCGCTGAGGTCGTCCCAATGAAGGGAGATTGTTAGTAATGATGATTGGGAAGTGATCACTTCCCCGTAGATCATTGCTAACTGACCATTTAAAATCGTCCAGAAGTCCGGGGACGCATACGGTGAGGTCAATGCATGTGAATGATCCAGTTCCTGGGTGCAAGTAGGTCGGTGATGCATCATTAAGTATGCATAAATCATGTTGGAGGAAGATATCCTCCAGCATACGACCTCTTGTGTCGGTATTGTTGGATCCCCACATGGTGTTATGGGCATTGAAATCCCCAAGGATTAAATAAGTCCGGGGGAGTTGTTTCAATAGGTCCTCCATGTCTGTTCGGTTTAATGGAGCGCCTGGTGGTAGATACAGGCTGCAGCAAGTGATAACCTTGTGAAGGGTTATCCTAGCTGCTACGGCCTGTAGTGTGGTCTGTAGTTCTACCCTCTCATGGGGGATGCTATCCTTCACAAGGATACAGACTCCACCTGATGCTCTCTCTGCATCCTCAACATTCTTGGTGTAAGCACGGTAGCTTCGGAAGCTGATGCAATCTTTCAGAAATGTTTCCTGTAAGCAGACAGCTACAGGAGTCTCAGAGTACATCAGTAGCTGCATTTCCTCGTAATTGGCCTTGAGGCCTCTACAATTCCACTGTACAATTCTGGAATCCATGGCTTATTCTAGATGACCTACTTGGAGCTATTTGGCCTTGGGGGGCCCCCGGAGGGGTTTCCCTTTATTCCAGTGACCTTGGTATTTTTATTCTTGGGTTTGGATGGAGAGGAGGACAACCCCCTTTTGGGGGAAGTCTTTCTCTCTGGAGAGGGGAGATCCCTCTGGTTAGAGCGGAGGTTATTTCCTCCTCTCTCACCTCGGGCATCCTCTCCGCTTTGATTTCTCCCCTTAGGGAGTTGGTCAACCTCTAACTCGGTAGAGGTTGGGGTGTCTGGCTGGGTTCTCTGAGGAGAACCTGTGTCAGACATGATGTCTCCGGGTTCTCCCGGAGTATTGGTTTTGACATGCTGCTCAGTCTCCATGCTCTCATCAGCGAGCACAGAGAACCTGTTCTTTAGCATGACAACAGGGCTTTCTTGTTTCTTCAGAGGTGTGTTCTTTGGCGGTGTTTTCTTCTGAGTTGGGGGAGGAGGAGGGGGTGATGGGGTCAATGTGTCCGTCTGTGTGGCTATGGATCTTCCTTTCTTAGCAACAGCCTGGGCGTAGGTCTTTGTCAAGCCGAATTGGCCCTTGGGTAGGGCCAGTACAGCCGATTTCGCCTGGCTAAAGGTACATCCGTTTCTTGCCTTGTACTCCTGCACGGCAACCTCCTGTTTCCACACAGGGCAGTCCTTGGAGTAGGCTGAGTGGCCAGCTTGACAGTTTGGGCATTTGAACTGGGCTGTGCAGCCCTTGTCCTCATGACCCTCTCCAGCACATCTGGCACACACAGTGTTCCTCTTGCAGACTGCCGCGCCGTGTCCATAACCCTGGCACTTGAAGCACCTCATGGGGTTAGGTATGTAGGGCCTCACTGGAACTCGTAGGTATCCTGCCTTCACATACTCTGGCGGTGTCCTAGTTCCGAATGTGAGGATAATAGTGGCGGTTTTGACCTTCGCACCCTCCCTGCGCCTGGTAATGCGCCGGGCATGGGTGACTCCTTCAATGCCCTCCACTATTTCCTTCTCGGAACATTCCAGTAGGTCCCTAGAGCTGATTACACCTCTGCTTGTGTTCAGACTCTTGTGTGGCATGACTTCCACTTGGAGATCACAGAGTCTTCTGCATCTTAAAAGCCCATCAGAGTGTGTCTTGCTGTCTACTTCTACAAGGAGTTCCATTGTTTTGTGTAGCTTAGACACACTCTTGGGCTCTCCCACTACTGACTTGAGTCCCTTATAGATAATAAAAGGGCTCAACTTTGTCAGGCTTTTCCCCTCCTCTGTGCATCTAACCATCAGAAATGATGGCCAGGTGGCACAGCTTTTTGGGACCTCCTCTTTTTTATCGTCAATTCGACGTTTCTTGCCCAGACATAGGTCTGGGGCAAGTAGTTTTGTGTGTGTTTTTTTGTCCATATATATTTTGGTTAATTCGGCACCTGTGCTCCCCACCCGCCATCGAGTCCAACAAGGGGACGGGCCATTCGGATGTCCAGAATGAGCCCGCCAGGGCTACACAGGTGCTATACTCAGTCAGCTGCTACATCGGACATGTGTCCGATACGGCAGCTCCCTGATTGACCCTCCAGCCACCGCCCTCCAGCATAGGTCGACGACCTATGCTGGTAGCTCGGCATGACCAGCCGGTTGACCCAGAGCGGGCCATCTGGGTCTCAGGTCTAGGGGAACTTGGAGCCAAAGTATTGTGTTGTTGTGGTTTATCCTCAGATAGCCACCACTCAAACACCAGGATCTCTTTATCCCCCCTTACCCGTCGCAGTCCAAAGCAAACGGACTGGTCTAGGACGTAGTGAGAATTTAAAGTTAAGGAGACAGTGTGATGATCAATGAAGGCAGACTTAGGAAAAGAGGAGGCAGACACAATGATAGAAAAGAAGTAGGGCACTTTTGAGCTCCAAAAGTGCTAAGGAAAGAGGAGCGCAGTTAAACGTCATGTCTCGGGACGACCACACACAACGTCTTCCAGTCTGTTGAGTGTCTGTTGATCCAATGTTTGTGTACAGCCTACACACACACACACAACGTCTTACAGTCTGTTGAGTGTCTGTTGATCCAATGTTTGTGTACAGCCTCCACACACACACACAACGTCTTCCAGTCTGTTGAGTGTCTGTTGATCCAATGTTTGTGTACAGCCTCCACACACACACACACACAACGTCTTACAGTCTGTTGAGTGTCTGTTGATCCAATATTAGTGTACAGCCTCCACAAACACACACAACGTCTTCCAGTCTGTTGAGTGTCTGTTGATCCAATGTTTGTGTACAGCCTCCACACACACACACACAACGTCTTCCAGTCTGTTGAGTGTCTGTTGATCCAATGTTTGTGTACAGCCTCCACACACACACACACAAAACGTCTTCCAGTCTGTTGAGTGTCTGTTGATCCAATGTTTGTGTACAGTTTGATGCCTCCCCTCCCCCCCCCACACACACACACACAACGTCTTCCCACTGGAGAAAAGGTAAATTTGTCTGCCTCTAGCAAGTGCTTCCATGTATCTATGTTTATGGCATTGTGTGAGTTTTATAGCTTAAGGGAATAAAAAAAGAGAAAAGGGAAAAAGAGAGAGAGAGGGAGAGAAAACAAAAAAGAGAGAGAGAGGGAGAGAGAGAGGGAGATAAAATAAAAGAGAGTGAGAGGGAGAGAGTGAGGGAGAGAGAGAGGGAGATAAAATAAAAAAGACAGAGAGAGAGAGGGAGATAAAATAAAAAAAAGAGAGAGCGTAAAGAAATAAAAAAGAGAGAGAGAGAGAGAGGGAGATGAAATAAAAAAAGAGAGAGTGTAAAGAAATAAAAAGAAAGAGAGAGAGGGAGAGAAAATAAAAAAGAGAGAGAGTGCGTAAAGAAATAAAGAGAGAGAGAGAGAGAGGGAGAGCGAAAGAGAGAGAGGGGAAGAAAGAGGGAAACAGAGAGAGAGAGAGAGAATGAGAGGTAAGGAGAGAGAGAGAGAGAAAAGGTGAAATTCCTAGTTACAGACAAGTCCAGTTTGCACCTAATCTTGACGGGCATGTGCCTGGACATTTCTCTCTATTTCAGTCAGTGTGTGTGGTGTGTGAACGCAATGTGTGTGTGTGAACGTAATGTGTGTGTGTGTGAGTGTGTGAGGGTAGACAATGAGACAAAAATCTGCTCACCTCATCTCCCACTTTTATCTGACATCACGTGGTACCCCTGGTATCTATCCATATGTCAAGAAACTTGGACTGTAGTTTGCATTCTAAATATAGCACAGAACAAAACACACACACGCTCACCAAGATACATGCCCACACAGACGTCATAATAACTGAATGGCATTTCAATGACAACCAAAACCATTCAGCTTTCGAACAAATAATGTTTGATTACATTGATAACATTTGAAGTAAAAACATCAGCCCTATGTACGAAGGAAGAACATCTAAATATGTTCTGCATGTTTTGGATTTTCTTTCAGAAATAAAGAGACGTGGGGATGGCAGTGGGCAGGATTCAAACCCGGGATCATCGAGACCACCGAACGACAGTTCAGAGGGATAACCAGGCTGCAATCCCAACCAGGCTGCCACGTCAAGAGCGTTCTATTCATAAAAAAGAAATTTAGAACAAATGTCTGGCATGAATTTTACACATATTTATCACCAATCACATTTTTATCTCGTACAGTTTTGAATCTTATTGATTATCTTCATGTATTTGTCAATTTTAGATCGAGCCACGTTACAGTCTTCAGTGAATTGCCAAATTAAAATCGTTCATTGTTGATTATCTTCAGTAAATTTACCAATTTTAGATCGCCCATTGTAGATTACTTTAGTAAATAGCCAATTTTAGATCGCCCATTGTAGATTACCTTAGTAGATAGCCAATTTTAGTTCGCCCATTCTAAATCATCTTAGTCAATCCTGAGTTATCAACAGCAGAGAACGTGCTTACTGACAGAGAGTATGCTCTTACATGTTCTATTGTCCCCGAATTCTCAGTAAATTTTGATCTACTTGGGAATGTAGCCAATTATCTAGGTCACGGCTGGGTCTGCTAAATCACGTGAAATAATGAACTCTTCCTTAATCTGAAGACTCGACAAGTCTTATTATTATAAATCGTTAGCGTTACATTCTTGTACTTAGTAGCATGGGTGTAAAGAAGCTGGTCATCTGGAGAATTTGTGACCACAAAATATCAATAGAAGATGAACGTCTGGAAGAAATGCTCGCTGATATTATTAGCAGTTCTAATTTGTAGCCGCACGTCTTCCAACCAAGAGCGACTGTGTCACTAGTCAAAAGCTTGCCGTCAGAGTCACTCATACTTATCACAGCATTAATCATTATTTATTTATTTTATTTTACTTATTTCCCCGTCCTATCCCCAATTTCTTCACCCGCCCCACCTTTCCCTCCCCAGGCTAGACTGAGTCCACCACCTTGGCGGCTTTTCCACTTGTCTTCCCTTGACCGGGGTAAAGATAAACACACAATCTCTTTTGTCTTACCCGCCGGATGTCTGACGGGCGCAGTTGAAGTCACATTCCCCCCCCCCTTCTCCCACGACTCTCTTTGATCTAGGAGATCACGTGGACCAACACGCTCATTGACCTGTCCAAGGTGCCACTCCCACCTCGAGTCAAATTCACCCACGTGTAAGATAATTCTTAGCCTAGGACATTTCCTGTTTCCGCCCATATCTCCCGGCCTTTATAAGGCAAATTAACTCAAGCAGACCCGCTTATTTCTCTATCGCTGTCAATCGAGTCTGGACTACTTCGTTTATTCTTACTCTTAGAGGAATACCTGGTGGTATGCCGAACTTAATCACAAGTTCCACCTTAATTACTTTGTGTGCATATTTCTCACTGGATATTATGAAGTGTATTTTATTATTTCACTATATTTAATTAGTGCATTGTGTATTTCTCACTGTCGTAAGTAGAAAACATAAACATGGCATATGTATTTATTTATGTATTGCATTAATCTATTAATGCTACGTTGCTCAATTGATCGTTGATGCAACCATGTATATATTTGTACATCTTATTTTTTTTTCCTTTATCTCGGCTGACCGCCTTGATAATTTTAATAGCGCACTAATACTGCGTCTAGAAAAGAGATATGAATTATCTCCCCCTTTACTCATTTTACTCTAACTAGAGTTGCGCCCCTTGAACGGACACCCTCTCCATTCAAGCGCGCTCCATTGTTCTCGGCCGACGGTCGTATGTAAACAAACCGTCATGGTCGCTGACCACCACCAATTCCCCCCCCCCTTTTCTCTTACAACTTGTGTTGTCTATTTGAGTTTATTATTTCCCCTTTTATGTACATTTTATATTGCTACTATCAGCCATCTGTTTTCCAAATCCCATTTGTCATCATCTCCCCTTTGTGCTCAAAAGCAATTTTACCAATCTGACGAATGCACCTCAGTCGAGGTGACATGTCCTAACTTGTCTTTATTTATCCGCAGCCTCCCTCAGGTGTCTGCCTTTGTGCTTAGTGCTATTCAGCACCGCACTTGCCTATTTACCTGTCTATTTATTTGGCATTGTCAGCCTAGTCAACTGCCTATCTGCTATTGAGTATCATCTCCCGCCTACGTGGATCAACTCAACTCTACTACTTGGCGCTATCGGCCTTGCCCGCCTAGTCGACAGCCCACCTGTCAACTTATTAGGTGCGACGTCCCTATAGACCCAGATCTGTGCGAGACGTCATAGCTACGCCAAACCTCTGCAACTCACTGGACTTATCCTGTCAACTACGCTGCCCACGGCAGATCCGCTCTGCCCGCAGTAACCTTGTGCCTACGGTAGCCGGCCACCCGCCCTACTGTGCCCGCTACAGATCTCAGAACTTTGGATTGAGACTCCACAAGAACTGAATCACCGGCGTCCCTCTATCCGCTAGAGCGCCACCTCCAGCTGCAGAACTTCAAGCCAGGATCACAGCCAGCTGCGACATCAACAGGACAACCAGCTAAGTTCAGAAGACAAAGTGACATACTCTCTTATTAAGTGCAAGAGTGATGATTAAATATAGTATCATTTAGAGATAGATGCAAACCCTCCCCCTTTTTATTCTTTTATGTAAATATTTATGTAAATAAATATTCTTCATTTTTAACTTTGTATCTATCTTTCATTGCTTGTCTCGTTGCGTGTCTGCTCCCGATTTATATGCTGACGGGTTGGTGTGTGATAGCTTTCAAAAATAATCATCCCCTAGACACTAAACGCGCCAAACACACGTCACTTTCCCCAACCTGTCACACACTGCATAAGAGATGCTAGGACATTGACGTTTTCAGATAATGATTAGAGATCATAGGACGTAAGATATGCCCTAAAGCCTAAAGTATTTTTATAATTCTAAAGTGATGATACAGATTAAGGTTACCGTGATAGCTTTTCAAATGTATTTTGTGTGTATAAAAAAAGTTGTACAACGTGATTTCGAACTCGAGGGCTCATGCCTCCTCAAACCAACACACCAACCACTGTGCCAGCGAAGTGCTTATGAAAAAGAAGGTTTCATAGCTATCTATTTTTAGTTTCAAACGTTTAAGAGACGATTAATTCAACATGTACCGCCACATCTATCAAAAACAACTTTCCATTGTTCGATAATTAACTAATTGGTTACTTTAAAAACAATATTTTTGTTTTATTAGGTACAAGAAATAATTGTGTAAAATATTTCAACTTGATACGAGATTGGGTGTAGGAGAAATTACGTGTAAAAAAAATTGTACCAAACAGAAAGAAAGACAGATTGAGTTGATGTAAGCATTTTAAAAATATTTGCACAATTTTCAATTTGTTTTTATTCTTACTATCATGATACTGTCACTTTGTGTGTTTTGTTTTGTCAGGGACTTTTTTTTCTGGACTTTCACGTACATTTCACGAGTATTTTGGACTCGCTTTCAAGAACTTTTCCTAACAATATGAAGTTGTCTTTTATCGTCTTGTCCCTATCAATGTCTGTCAACTCGGGCAATTGTTTAGCTTCTATGTGTTTCAGATGTTTCTATAATGTAACCCAAAGCTTCTGTTCCACGGGCCATGGTATTGGTTGGCCAGTGGACGAGCTCAGGACAGATGTGCGAGCCATACGACTAGACAACCATTTCTGGAGAGCACTTTTACCACTTTCATCAATCTTGTTCTCTATTGTCTCTACCAACCTCTCCCTCTGTTGGTATATGCATGAAGCCAACCAACAACCAACTATCTAACTAATTAACTAACTAAATATATATACATATAATCTCCCCTTCTCTCTCTTGATTCACAACAGAAAGAAATTCGTCAGTCAGTAGAGATTTGTTTTCCTTTCCTAATTTTTCTTTATTTTTGTCTCCCTTTACCTTGTTCTTGCCTGAGTTACCTCCCTCTAATATTGGCCTATACCTCAAAATTCCTACAAATCCACCCACTTGCAACTCTTCTCTCCCCTTCGGTCTACTTCTCTGGTTTTTGAAAATCAGAAACTGTCGAGACGTAGCCAACCACAAACATCCTAAATATCTGCACATCCCAAGTCATTGGCCAGCGTCTTTTCTGTCTGCACCTTGGTGATTCCTCTTTATCTTTGCCAACACATACAATGCCACGCATGCCTTAGCATAGAAACACCTAGATACACTCACACACACACACACACACAAGGCATAAGCCATTATGATGCTCACTTTAGGTCTACACCCTCTAACCCTTCCCCGTTACTCATCCTCCTTTACTTCAGAGGCACGTGTGAGCTAAATGTCCTCCTCCCGTCAAGGTGTACAGCATACTCGTACTGATCTATATTTAGCACATCTCCCCCCCCCCCTTTCCCCTATCCTAACCACAGCAGAAAAAAAAGTGAGGTCGCCATTAAAGGTTCCGACTTCCTGTCTCTCTAATACATTGAGATCCTGATTTCTGGAAGCCACACAGTGTCTTAATATTTCTAGCGAGAGAGTGGGCCCTGGTCAGGCGACATCACGCTATGACATTGTGTAGATGCACTCATTGCAAGAAGACGTATCTCTTGGTCTATGGAACCAGGCTGGTTATAATACGCTTGGCGAGTCTTCACTGCGCACTTTGTAACTAAATTTGTGACTGTAAATTTAGGAACAGAAGGCAGATCGATCATGAATTATTTTTATACAGTTTTCAGGATTAATATTGAAAGAGTGTTGAACCGAGACCAATCGTTATAGACGGTATGAACACTGACCTGCAACGTCACAACCTGTGGGAAGTTTAGACTTATACTCGTTTCCACGACGAGGGTCTGTACGTAAAAAAAAGGGCAGCCATTTTATGACTTCACTTTTAGTCAGCTTTTTTGCAGCTGTGCTTTAGGCTCTTGAAGTTTGTGCAATGGAAGCTTAGCATGTCGCTTTTCTAAGTTGTTCGATACTGCCATACAGAGAGTCGGTTCTACAGGGGTGTTAAGACAAGCTGAGGTGTTAAGACAAACTGAAGAGTTGAGACAAGCTGAGGTGTTGAGACAAACTGAGGTGTTGAGACAAACTGAAGTGTTGAGACAAACTGAGGTGTTGAGACAAGCTGAGGTGTTGAGACAAACTGAGGTGTTGAGACAAGCTGAGGTGTTGAGACAAACTGAGGTGTTGAGACAAACTGAGTTGTTGAGACAAGCTGAGGTGTTGAGACAAGCTGAGGTGTTGAGACAAGCTGAGGTGTTGAGACAAGCTGAGGTGTTGAGACAAACTGAAGTGTTGAGACAAACTGAGGTGTTGAGACAAACTGAGGTGTTGAGACAAGCTGAGGTGTTGAGACAAACTGAAGTGTTGAGACAAACTGAGGTGTTGAGACAAGCTGAGGTGTTGAGACAAGCTGAGGTGTTGAGACAAGCTGAGGTGTTGAGACAAGCTGAGGTGTTGAGACAAGCTGAGGTGTTGAGACAAACTGAGGTGTTGAGACAAGCTGAGGTGTTGAGACAAACTGAGGTGTTGAGACAAGCTGAGGTGTTGAGACAAGCTGAGGTGTTGAGACAAGCTGAGGTGTTGAGACAAGCTGAGGTGTTGAGACAAGCTGAGGTGTTGAGACAAGCTGAGGTGTTGAGACAAGCTGAGGAGTTGAGACAAGCTGAGGTGTTGAGACAAGCTGAGGTGTTGAGACAAGCTGAGGTGTTGAGACAAGCTGAGGTGTTGAGACAAGCTGAGGTGTTGAGACAAGCTGAGGAGTTGAGACAAGCTGAGGTGTTGAGACAAGCTGAGGTGTTGAGACAAGCTGAGGTGTTGAGACAAGCTGAGGTGTTGAGACAAGCTGAGGTGTTGAGACAAACTGGGGTGATGGGTCAATTCGGCTGAAATATTCCAAGAGGATTTAATTAACAGTTTCGTGAGAGTTGTATCTGCATTGGGATAGAGTGTGTGTGTGTGTGTAAGAGAGAGAGAGAGATTAATTGTCATGCCACATCATATCCAAATTAAATTCTGTAGAAAACTGGGCGTTCCATGATGGGAGGCTCTAATGTTCGCCATGTTTTCAAACACCCACCTCTTTGTCACCATGCCCTAATAACAAATTATTTTCAGTGGCTTTGAGACAGATTATTAAGCTGTGAGATAATCCATAAGATCACTGTTCCTTTGAGCTCTTGAAGAATTCCTTTTTTTCTGAGAAATAAGCTCATTGTATTCTGCGCGTTTTTGGAAAATCTCTAAAAGAAATCTTTCTACCATGTTAAGAATTTTCAGATATCCCCTAAGTCAGCCATTTGAGTCCACTATTTTACCCATACGCCCACAGATCCACAATAACTGCCAGTTTCCTTTACTTACTTGCTTCTAGTGGGAAATGAAAAAGATGAAATGTGCAGAATTCGATCAGAGAAACAAAACGAAACAAAAAAAAACATCGCTCTATTTCTAGCCTCAACAACAACTTTGGCATTTCCATTTTTCTTTCCTTCAAACCAAGAGAGGTAAGTAGATAGCACACTGAAGGAAAAAAAAAACCCTTTCGTATGCGCCTACTACATTTAGCACGCTCACACACGATTGCTCACCACTCGACCGTGGCACAATGCAGTAATGACATAAGTAGCATGCACTGGAAGCGTCCCAGTATGGAGCTAGGTCAAGTCTAGGACAGATTGTACTACCTGACCTCTTGTTGGTGACCTCTAGAATGCAAGTACACTTCCTAAGTAGCCACACATACAACGAAAAACATAGGCTACGAGGTTTACCCAAACTTAAGATCCAATCATTCAATACCTTCACAAACTCAGACAATCAATACCACTGAGGGAGACAATACCAAACACCCACATAAACACATACAGAGTGCCACGTAAGTTCAGGCAGACAATACCCTCATAGACTTCAATACGCAATACCCACCTCAAGTCAGACAACATCCGCAGTGACACAGACAATATCTACAGAGACACAGACAATACCCACTCAGAAAGACAATACTCACACATCGATATATACTATACTTGTTAAATATTGATGAGCCTAAATACTAAGTGGGTATACATATTTATTTATCCATATATAAATCTATCTATCAATCTATCTATCAATCTCTCTCTCTATCTATCTACACGAATCCCCTGGGGCGGAAAGGTATAAGCAAGAAAACTTAACCCAGAACCGATAACGTTATAGTCCACTAAACAAAAGCTACCAGTTTAAAGTCATGGTCCACTGAGGAGTTCAACACAAAAACTAATGAGGGACCCAAATGTCAACATATTTCAAGAAACGTTCTCGCTTAGTTCTTGCCAAAGGTAAACAACAATGCATGAAACGAGAGCAACTGTTTTTGAAAGGCGAGTTTCGGGCGTAGCTGTGAGAGTGCGTGCGTGCGTGCGAAAAAAAGACGAAAACAATCTGACCAGACGTGTGTGTGTGTGTCGTGTCTTCATACATATGTGTGTGTCATGTATACATACACGTGTGTGTGTCATGTCTACATACATGTGTGTGTCGTGTCAACAAACATGTGTGTGTGCCGTTTCTTCATACATGTGTGTGTGTGCCATGTCTTTATACATGTGTGTGTGTGTGTGAGTGTTTCATGTTCCATGAACGCTATAAACAACTCTACTTATCTGATTGTGTCTGTTACCATTAACAACACAACAAATCTGATTGTGTGTCGCTAAAGAACTTAATAAATCTGACTGTGTGTGTCGCCATAAACAACACAACAAATTTGATTGTGCGTGTCGCAAAACAAATTAATTAAACTGATCGTGTGAGTCGCCATAAACAACTCAGATTATTTGCAGACGATTGCATAATATATAGAACAATAAAAACAACACAAGACTCAGATATTTTACAAAGAGAATCAGATGAATTACAGAAATGGAAATCAAATTGGAGCATGTCTTTCCACCCAGAAAAATGTCAGTTGTTAAGAGTAACAAAAAAAACTAAAACAAATTAATTCCACTTATCTTATTCATAGTAAACCAATAACACAGACTAAAAACGCAAAATACCTAAGTGTTATAATAAATGAAAAACTGTCATGGAATCCACATATTGATGAGACTAAAAAAAAATCAAACAAAGCATTAAGGTTTATTAAAAGAAATTTCTATAAATCAAATAGGAACATAAAGCTAAAATGTTATTTTACCTTGGTTAGGCCAATAATAGAATATGCATCCTCCGTTTGGGACCCCTCAACTCAAGAAAACATAAAGAAACTGGAACATACATAAAATAGAGCAGTGAGATTCATAACAAATGAATATTCACATTTGACTAGAGTAACACCCTTAGTAAAATCACTAAATTTAAAAAGCCTTCAGGACAGAAGACTCAAAAGTTAAGTAGCAATTATATATAAAACACTGAACCATAATCTTCAAATACAGAAACAAAATTTAATAAAATACTCTGAAAGACACAAAGATAAAGGCACATTCCTCGTCCCATAAGCTAGGACAAATTTGTACAAATACTCCTTCTTCCCTAGTGCTATTAGAGCATGGAATGGGTTGCCTGAGCTAGCCAGGAAAACCAGTGACTTGGCAGAATTTAAGTCAATGGTTAATTTGCATGACTAAATGCATGACGCGTAGGACGTAATCATCTTCTTTTTTGAAGTAACGTCTGTATTATATAAGATAAGATAAGACAACTCAACAAATCTGACTGTGTGTATCACCATAAACAACTCAACAAATCTGACTGTGAACTTGTTAATTTTGAATGTGTGGAGGAAGTTGTGTTTCAGCTCTGGACAAATGTTTTTTTGTCTCCAAGTCTGCTCTTAAATCTTCATTTCTTAATTGTTTCGTTTTATTATTTTTTTAAATTATTTCTATTCTGATATTGAAATTGTATTTCTGGACACAAGTCAATAAACACAGTATAAAAAAATAAAATAAAAATAAAAATATACAATCTATGTTTTTTTTTGTTGTTGTAATGGCGGAAAAAAAATTATTGAAATTTCATTTTTTTTTTAAATTTCTGACGTCACTTTTATATAAGCAATAAACATTTGAAACTATAGAAACGGATTTTTTTCTAAAGAGGAAGATAATATAAATCAAGTTAAGGCTGTAAGATATTTAATCTTTCTATTCAAAGACATGGCCAAAGGCCACCATATCACATGCAATGAACTGACCAGCTTACACGCTATTCCATAAGGAAATTATCCACTTTATATATGTGTATCACTAACAAATTAACAAAGATGTTCAATTAAAAATTAAAAGAACTATGTAATCTAATTTCGTAGTCTCATAAACTGCAAGTTTTTTCCTTCCCAAAAGAAAGTTTCAAAAAAACCTACGTTGTATTGCACTACCAATGAAATATTTATTTGAGAGTTCTATACAAGTCACATTCTAAATAGGTAATAATTACAATATTCATTTGGTTTTAATCGAAAGATCTTCAATGCCACAGTGTATAACAAATGTTTCTGTAAGTTCTATACAAGTCATTCTAAATAGGTAATAATTACAATATTCATTTTGTTTTAATCGAAAGATCTTCAATGCCACAGTGTATAACAAATGTTTCTGTTAGTTCTATACAAGTCATTCTAAATAGGTAATAATTACAATATTCATTTGGTTTTAATCGAAAGATCTTCAATGCCACAGTGTATAACATGTTTCTGTTAGTTCTATACAAGTCATTCTAAATAGGTAATAATGACAATATTCATTTTGTTTTAATCGAAAGATCTTCAATGCCACAGTGTATAACAAATGTTTCTGTAAGTTCTATACAAGTCATTCTAAATAGGTAATAATGACAATATTCATTTGGTTTTAATCGAAAGATCTTCAATGCCACAGTGTATAACAAATGTTTCTGTAAGTTCTATACAAGTCATTCTAAATAGGTAATAATTACAATATTCATTTTGTTTTAATCGAAAGATCTTCAATGCCACAGTGTATAACAAATGTTTCTGTTAGTTCTATACAAGTCATTCTAAATAGGTAATAATTACAATATTCATTTGGTTTTAATCGAAAGATCTTCAATGCCACAGTGTATAACAAATGTTTCTGTTAGTTCTATACATGTCATTCTAAATAGGTAATAATTACAATATTCATTTTGTTTTAATCGAAAGATCTTCAATGCCACAGTGTATAACAAATGTTTCTGTAAGTTTTATACAAGTCATTCTAAATAGGTAATAATTACAATATTCATTTTGTTTTAATCGAAAGATCTTCAATGCCACAGTGTATAACAAATGTTTCTGTAAGTTCTATACAAGTCATTCTAAATAGGTAATAATGACAATATTCATTTTGTTTTAATCGAAAGATCTTCAATGCCACAGTGTATAACAAATGTTTCTGTTAGTTATATACAAGTCATTCTAAATAGGTAATAATTACAATATTCATTTTGTTTTAATCGAAAGATCTTCAATGCCACAGTGTATAACAAATGTTTCTGTAAGTTCTATACAAGTCATTCTAAATAGGTAATAATTACAATATTCATTTGGTTTTAATCGAAAGATCTTCAATGCCACAGTGTATAACAAATGTTTCTGTAAGTTCTATACAAGTCATTCTAAATAGGTAATAATTACAATATTCATTTGGTTTTAATCGAAAGATCTTCAATGCCACAGTGTATAACAAATGTTTCTGTTAGTTCTATACAAGTCATTCTAAATAGGTAATAATTACAATATTCATTTTGTTTTAATCTAAAGATCTTCAATGCCACAGTGTATAACAAATGTTTCTGTAAGTTCTATACAAGTCATTCTATATATGTAATAATTACAATATTCATTTTGTTTTAATCGAAAGATCTTCAATGCCACAGTGTATAACAAATGTTTCTGTAAGTTCTATACAAGTCATTTTAAATATGTAATAATGACAATATTCATTTTGTTTTAATCGAAAGATCTTCAATGCCACAGTGTATAACAAATGTTTCTGTTAGTTCTATACAAGTCATTCTAAATAGGTAATAATAACAATATTCATTTGGTTTTAATCGAAAGATCTTCAATGCCACAGTGTATAACAAATGTTTCTGTTAGTTCTATACAAGTCATTCTAAATAGGTAATAATTACAATATTCATTTGGTTTTAATCGAAAGATCTTCAATGCCACAGTGTATAACAAATGTTTCTGTAAGTTCTATACAAGTCATTCTAAATAGGTAATAATGACAATATTCATTTTGTTTTAATCGAAAGATCTTCAATGCCACAGTGTATAACAAATGTTTCTGTAAGTTCTATACAAGTCATTCTAAATAGGTAATAATTACAATATTCATTTTGTTTTAATCGAAAGATCTTCAATGCCACAGTGTATAACAAATGTTTCTGTAAGTTTTATACAAGTCATTCTAAATAGGTAATAATTACAATATTCATTTTGTTTTAATCGAAAGATCTTCAATGCCACAGTGTATAACAAATGTTTCTGTAAGTTCTATACAAGTCATTCTAAATAGGTAATAATGACAATATTCATTTTGTTTTAATCGAAAGATCTTCAATGCCACAGTGTATAACAAATGTTTCTGTTAGTTATATACAAGTCATTCTAAATAGGTAATAATTACAATATTCATTTTGTTTTAATCGAAAGATCTTCAATGCCACAGTGTATAACAAATGTTTCTGTAAGTTCTATACAAGTCATTCTAAATAGGTAATAATTACAATATTCATTTGGTTTTAATCGAAAGATCTTCAATGCCACAGTGTATAACAAATGTTTCTGTAAGTTCTATACAAGTCATTCTAAATAGGTAATAATTACAATATTCATTTGGTTTTAATCGAAAGATCTTCAATGCCACAGTGTATAACAAATGTTTCTGTTAGTTCTATACAAGTCATTCTAAATAGGTAATAATTACAATATTCATTTTGTTTTAATCTAAAGATCTTCAATGCCACAGTGTATAACAAATGTTTCTGTAAGTTCTATACAAGTCATTCTATATATGTAATAATTACAATATTCATTTTGTTTTAATCGAAAGATCTTCAATGCCACAGTGTATAACAAATGTTTCTGTAAGTTCTATACAAGTCATTTTAAATATGTAATAATGACAATATTCATTTTGTTTTAATCGAAAGATCTTCAATGCCACAGTGTATAACAAATGTTTCTGTTAGTTCTATACAAGTCATTCTAAATAGGTAATAATAACAATATTCATTTGGTTTTAATCGAAAGATCTTCAATGCCACAGTGTATAACAAATGTTTCTGTTAGTTCTATACAAGTCATTCTAAATAGGTAATAATTACAATATTCATTTGGTTTTAATCGAAAGATCTTCAATGCCACAGTGTATAACAAATGTTTCTGTAAGTTCTATACAAGTCATTCTAAATAGGTAATAATGACAATATTCATTTTGTTTTAATCGAAAGATCTTCAATGCCACAGTGTATAACAAATGTTTCTGTAAGTTCTATACAAGTCATTCTAAATAGGTAATAATTACAATATTCATTTGGTTTTAATCGAAAGATCTTCAATGCCACAGTGTATAACAAATGTTTCTGTAAGTTCTATACAAGTCATTCTAAATAGGTAATAATTACAATATTCATTTGGTTTTAATCGAAAGATCTTCAATGCCACAGTGTATAACAAATGTTTCTGTTAGTTCTATACAAGTCATTCTAAATAGGTAATAATAACAATATTCATTTGGTTTTAATCGAAAGATCTTCAATGCCACAGTGTATAACAAATGTTTCTGTTAGTTCTATACAAGTCATTCTAAATAGGTAATAATGACAATATTAATTTTGTTTTAATCGAAAGATCTTCAATGCCACAGTGTATAACAAATGTTTCTGTTAGTTCTATACAAGTCATTCTAAATATGTAATAATTACAATATTCATTTTGTTTTAATCGAAAGATCTTCAATGCCACAGTGTATAACAAATGTTTCTGTAAGTTCTATACAAGTCATTCTAAATATGTAATAATTACAATATTCATTTTGTTTTAATCGAAAGATCTTCAATGCCACAGTGTATAACAAATGTTTCTGTAAGTTCTATACAAGTCATTCTAAATATGTAATAATTACAATATTCATTTGGTTTTAATCGAAAGATCTTCAATGCCACAGTGTATAACAAATGTTTCTGTTAGTTGTATACACCGCCCCCCACCACATGGAGACTTGTAGTTTCTACGTTTGCAGTTGTAAATGTAATTCCATAAAACGAGTGGACAATCAACATTCTGTCCTAACTCAGGCTAAATTCTTTCATCAACTGTAAGATCAACATTCTGTCCTAACTCAGGCTAAATTCTTTCATCAACTGTAAGATCAACATTCTGTCCTAACTCAGGCTAAATTCTTTCATCAACTGTAAGATCAACATTCTGTTCTAACTCAGGCTAAATTCTTTCATCAACTGTAAGATCAACATTCTGTCCTAACTCAGGCTAAATTCTTTCATCAACTGTAAGATCAACATTCTGTCCTAACTCAGGCTAAATTCTTTCATCAACTGTAAGATCAACATTCTGTCCTAACTCAGGCTAAATTCTTTCATCAACTGTAAGATCAACATTCTGTTCTAACTCAGGCTAAATTCTTTCATCAACTGTAAGATCAACATTCTGTCCTAACTCAGGCTAAATTCTTTCATCAACTGTAAGATCAACATTCTGTCCTAACTCAGGCTAAATTCTTTCATCAACTGTAAGATCAACATTCTGTCCTAACTCAGGCTAAATTCTTTCATCAACTGTAAGATCAACATTCTGTTCTAATTCACGCTAAATTCTTCCATTAACTGTAAGATTAACATTCTGTTCTAACTCAGGCTAAATTCTTTCATCAACTGTAAGATCAACATTCTGTCCTAACTCAGGCTAAATTCTTTCATCAACTGTAAGATCAACATTCTGTCCTAACTCAGGCTAAATTCTTTCATCAACTGTAAGATCAACATTCTGTCCTAACTCAGGCTAAATTCTTTCATCAACTGTAAGATCAACATTCTGTTCTAATTCACGCTAAATTCTTCCATTAACTGTAAGATTAACATTTTGTCTAAATCCACGCTAAATTCTTCCATCAACTGTAAGATCAACATTCTCTCCTAATTCACGCTAAATTCTTCCATTAACTGTAAGATCAACATTCTGTCCTAATCCACGCTAAATTCTTCCATAAACTGTAAGATCAACATTCTGTCCTAATCCACACTACATCTTTGAAAGCTCGTCTTGTCCGTGACCCCAGCTTGATCTCCGGCAGGTTTCAAACTCGAATTGTAAGATTAAAGAGCCACGAGCCGCGCGTTAATTGAAACCGTCCGCCAGGTGAAACCCAAGACGAGGTGCAACAAGCTTGTTAATTGAATCCAACCTCAGGTACAGAATCATAATTTCTGTGGAGTCATTGGCTTTCTTCTCTCTCTGCCGAGTGTTCAAAATGAGAAAGTAGGTTAGGTTGGGGGCGTGATGTCTTCTAAACCGATGGGTCCTGGGTTCGAATCTCGGGTGACATTGATATTTTGAGCTTCGAGTGTTTTTAGGAAGCCCTTGAATCCAACCAACTCGATAGGGTACCTGGCATTAGTTGGGGAAAAGCAAAGGTGGGTTGGTCGTTGTGCTGGCTACATGACACCCTCTTTAACCGTGGGTCACAGAAAGAGATGACCTCTACATCATCTGTCCAATAGATCGCAAGGTCTTAAATGATAATTTACTGATGTGTAAGCATGGGCTTTAATTTGAGTACATTTTGATAAAATATTTGCATGCAATAGACATTGGTCTTGATTAATTGAAAGATGAATAAGAAAAGATAGATATAAGAAGGAGAAGGAGTAAGAGAAAAAGAGTGAATGGTACAATTGATAAAAGGAAATTTCGAATAGAGAAAGTGAAAATTTAGGAGAATAGAATAAGAGAGAGAGAGAGAGACAGAGAGACAGACAGACAGAGAAAGCAACAACCAACCAATAATGTAGAAATTTCCAGACACCTTTCAAGTCCCACCTCATTTACTTTTTATTTCTTACCCTAACCTATATATTTACTCTGCTTCTTTTTCTTTCTTTCTTCCTTCCAGACCCATTTCTTCATTTCACTTAACACTCCGAAAAGCCCCCCCCCCTCCCTCTTTCCTAACTCCGCTCTCCTGGAAATGTATGTATGTATGTTGTTGACACCTAGAGATCCAGAAGAGAGATAGTTGCTCCCCCTTTCCCTCCTTTCATCTCATGCGCCCCTGTACTCTTCTACCCCTGTCCCCCCTTCTATCTAAATATAGATTCAAAGCTATGGGCCAATCGATGGACTCCATACGTGTTTACCTAGGCCAAACACGAACACACACACACCATCGCATGCACGCACGGCCGAGAAGCTATTCTCTCAGAATGAGAAAGGCCGAGAAGGTTCACTGTGGTTTCTGTACTCTCCGTCATACCGAAAGTTACAATGATTTTTCATTACTTAATTCTAATAAGTAGTAAAGGTTTCGTAAATTTGTTTAAGAACAGTTTCAAGAACAAAATATTTAAAATAGTACAGTAAATTTAGCCAAGGTAAGGAAAACAATAGTTTGATAGTTTGCTTTACGATCCATCTCTGGGTTAAAACTTAAGACTTGCAATAGTCGTAAATGGTAAATAATAAAACGTCTCTTCTGTTTCAGTGTGTTTTAAACCCAATTAAGCCAAATATCAAATAACATATCAAGGACGATCCTGAAAATAGGACATTCCGGGCTGCCGCCCAAAGCCTCACCCGCTGACAGGCTGCACTTAAAAACAAAACAAAAAAAAAATGAATTAATTAATATGTCTAATGTCTGGCTTGCCGATTTGACGACAAAGACGTCAATGGACGAACGACATTTTACAGACAATCTGACGTTATGAAGACTGGGACATTCTTCTTCTACTTCTAGCCGGCTATTTTCTGCAAAGCTCTAAATGCTCTTTTGCAGACTGTGCCAAGGAAAAATAAGAACGCTGTTTTCTTCCAATGTTCAGCACTGCCGTACAGAGTGTTGGTTATTTTGGGTTGTAGTGGTAGTAGGGCCTGCCTTAAGTGGTTTAAGATTGGGCATTCAAAGAGGATATGTTACAAGGTTTCATAATAGTGGGCACAGTGTCTGCAGACGGGGAAACTGTGTGGGATTTATTTGGACAAGCTGGTAATTTAAGGTGTGTGCCATGTTCTTGGAAGACTGTTGATGGCTTTTTGAGGAGAAGGAAATAAATACTGCCCCAGTAGTTTGTCGTTGTTTGTTGTGGTCATTTCTTTGTCCATAGCTCTGCCTGTGTTTCCTGATGCTACTGCTCTTTATTTATGTTAACTGGGACATTGCTTGATGATATTTTTCGGACCATGTAAAAAAAAGGCTTATATGCTACAAAGCATGGCTCTAAAACTAAATGACTCTAAATATCTCTGATCTTAATGACTGGTTTTCTTTGACGTGACGCAATAATCTACGGGAGTTATAAGGCCATGGAAATGAATTTAGAGAACAAAAAAATCTTTGGTTAAAAAATGTTTGTCTACATCAATTCTGTGTGTTCAGTTTGTTCTACATTTCATTTCGTACTAAGATTGCTTAATCCTGACTGAGAGCTGCTGAAAAATAACTTTAAGATTTATATATATATATATATATATATATATATATATATATATATCTTTTACCTAGCGCTACTTTCATGCTTATAGCATGTCAATGTCCTCGAATATATAAAGATTTCTTGATAAACAATGATTGTTTTCATAACGGTGAAAGAGAGAACAAAAATTGTTTAAATAGGAACTTAACACTTTTGATCTAAGCTAAATACACACCATTTCTGTCATTAGTGCTTGTTACTTGTGTACACTTGCTTCGGCATGTCTAGCTTGTACGTAAATTAATTTGGCTCTTAAAAAATAAGTCTTATTTATGCTGACATCAAATTTGTGATGTCAAAACTTCTCAAGAAATAAAATAAAACCAGCTTCCAACTACATTTTGGTCCTAGATATATTATGGAATAGAATGAGCCCAAGGAAAGGAGATTAAGAGGAAAATGTTGGTTATTAAATCGTGGCTAAGATTTGAGTCAATTTGAGCGTTTTCATCATTAAATTAACCAGAGTAGTCAGCTTTTTATTTGCTTTTAAAATAGTTAAGATCTGTGTGACATTTAAAAGATGTCCTGAAACAATAATACGGAGTAAGAAAGATAAAGAACACAGCGACTTGGAGATGGACTAACATATTGGAACCGCAAGGGAAAATAAAAGAATCAGAAAAGATGAAGATTTGAGATTTGGGATATATTTGAAATGGACAAAACAACAACAGCTACAAAAACAACAATAACAATAGCAACTACTACAACAACTGCAGCAGCAACTATAACAACAGCGAAAACTACAACAAGATCAACAACTACAGCAACAGCGATAGCAACAACAATAAAAAAAAATACAACATCAACAACTTCAACAACTACAACAAATACTACAACAACAGCAACAAGAATAACAACACAACAACAACAACAACACATCAACAATTACAGAACAACAACTACAACGACAACAATAACAACACAGCAACAACTACAACAACAACAAACAAGTACAATAACAACAACAATGTGAAAGATGCTACATTGAAAGATGGTTTAAGCCAACTAAATCCTACAAATTACTTAATGATACAAGCGGAAACAACTAGTTCTAAAATTATTTTATTCTTGTACAAATAAACCCAGAAACATTCCATAACTAGCTACTTAGATATGTATGGTATGAACACCAACCTTTCGAGATGGACCGAAAAACGTTATATCTCAATGAAAGTTATATCTTCAATCAGAGTATAATGAGAAACCTGCAATCAGAGAATGATAGAACACCTGTAATTAGAGAATAATTAGAATACCTTTAATCGATGAAAAATGAGAACACCTTCAATAAGAGAATGATAGAACCCTGTAATTAGAGAATAATTAGAATACCTTAAATCGATGAATAATGAGAACACCTTCAATAAGAGAATGATAGAACACCTGTAATTAGAGAATAATTAGAATACCTTTAATCGATGAATAATGAGAACACCTTCAATAAGAGAATGATAGAACACCTGTAATTAGAGAATAATTAGAATACCTTTAATCGATGAATAATGAGAACACCTTCAATAAGAGAATGATAGAACCCTGTAATTAGAAAATGATAGAACACCTGCACTCAGAGAATGATGAGAACACCTGCAGAGAATCATGAGAACACCTGCAATCTGACAAGTAATATAAAGTAATTATGTGTGATCAACTAATTGAATTAAAAATAACATATCATAGGAAATGCAATTATGCTGGATTTTTTCCCACAACATTAAAGCAAACCCCCACAAAAAAACTAAATTAGTGCTTGCGCGCTTTATTTTTTTGTTTAATTTTTAAGCAACACAATTTTTAACTTGAGATATTTTAAGCTGAGAGTTGGCAAGTGTTAGGCAGGGCGACTACAAGTAGAGGATAATAAAAGGCAAAGTTTGTCCAATTTGTAATCAACTCCTCGCACGAAATTAATACAAATGCAGAATCAATTAATGTTTTTTTTTATGTTATTGTTGCATGTTGAATGTGAAGAGGCGGATGTCGTCTGGTCACGTCTGCTTAGCGCTAATGCTGAACACTAACACACACACACACACACACACACACACACACATATACAGGGACATTGGGAGACACATACTTAATCGGAACTTGTTTTTAATAGTTGTTCGCCAAATTGGATTTGTCTCAATTTACATAACACGCTCCAGAAACTCATCCTACAACCTGGCAGGGTCGAAACCATAATGCCCAAATTTAAATGCCTAAATTTATATGCATGAATGTCAATGCTCAAATTTAAATGCCTAAATTTATATGCATGAATGTCAATGCTCAAATTTAAATGCGTAAATGTCAACATATATATACAAGACCGGCCTTCGGCATAGGTGAACCGACTAATCGCTTAGTAGAGCTCTGGTAGGTGTGCACTGCTTAGAGAAGAAATAGGCGAAACTTTTTCTCAATGTTATTGTTGGAATATACTAGGTATTTAATAAATTGCATAATTTTATTTTTCGTCGCCGTATTTTTTTTTATATTATTCTATTTCATTTGGTGTCACTAAAGTCACTTCGCCTAGGGCTTCCAATTATCTAAGGGCGGCCCTGCGTGAGTGCCCAATTTATATGCGTGAATGCCAATCCCCAAATTTTAGAAGCCATAAATGCACATATTGACATTGAATGCCAATGTCCAGATTTAATGCAGAAGTACTGAAATTTATATGCGTTAAATTTAATGTCCATAATTCAATATTCAAATATCAATGTACAAAGTATAGTGAATCAGTGAGTTAATTGTAAAGCTTTATATATAATATTACAACGGTATATTAGTGAAGTGTTAAGTGATGTCAGAAACAGGTTTTGGTTGGCTTGGAGAATCAATTCTTCATGCAAAATTTCAGTCCATCTTTGAAAGCGTTTCTCAGGGGAAGCAACTCATCTAATATCTTTAAATTATATATTTAACTTAATTCAGCATTTTCTTTTCCACTAATTAATTCAAATTAACAACTCTTAGCTTAGCCCTTAGGCTTAGGACTAGATCTAGACCTACATCTAGTCTAGTCAGTCTAAGTCTAGTCTAGTTTTAGTGATTAGTGTTAGACTTAGACTTTAATTAAGGCTTTAGATCTACTAATCATCTACTAATACTACTAATAATAACTAATAGTAATATTCTATATAGTTAATTAATTATACACGTAAATATATTGATCTAGAATTAGATCTAGATCTAGTCTAGGTCCATATTTTGAATTTAATAAACCATTTCATTTGATTTAATTGTCATTGTTAGCTTTCAATTTAGATTTAGACATAAATTAGGCATTGTAAACCTTAAACTAGATTTAGACTAGACCCCTTTAAAAACTAAAATCAAAAACAGTCATCATGAAATTACTCTGGCTATTTATCCTAATAATTACTAAATACATACTAGCTGAACACAGAACCAGATCTACCTTAGTCAACACTAAACTTAAAAAAGAAACAACAGTCATAATCAATCATCACACTTTAGATCAAAGCAACTTAAAAAATAACCTAACATACACATCCATAACACTAAAGAAGATTACCCATCACAAATGGAAGTTCTCAATCAGACACAGCAGAAATAAATACCTATCACTGTTAATATTAATAGCAGGAGATGTAGAGTCAAATCCAGGGCCTAGATCTAAAGATAGATGCAACATCTGCAAAAAAGTATGCACCATGAAACAGAAAGCCATTCAATGTGACACCTGCGATGAATGGTACCATGCATCATGTCTCCATATGAATACACCTGTGTATTATGCCTTAGGCAACAAAGATGCATCATGGCACTGTGTACCGTGTGGGTTACCTCAGTTTACATCAGGACTGTTTGATTCCTTTGATGCAGACACTTCTAACCCATACAACATCCTAAACACCATCCCAAACCAAACTCACCAACCACTAGCCAGGTCCACTCCTGTTAAACCTAAATCTACTAAAATTAATACAACAGCCTCACTAAACAAACCTACTAAAGAAGTAACACCAAAATACCTTAAAACCTTAGTAATAAATTTTCAAAGCATTAGGAACAAAACAGCAGACTTAGAAATTTTATTAGAATGTGAGAAACCAGACATAATTGCAGGCACAGAAACTTGGCTACATCCTGAAATTTATAATGCAGAAATTTTCAATAGTAATTATGAAATTTTTAGAAAAGATAGGGCTGATAATCATGGAGGAGTTCTTTTAGCAATAAAAAACACTCTTATAGCAGAAGAAATTACCTTACCTAACTCAAAAAATATAGAATCAACATTTTGTAAAATTAATACCACCTCAACATCCCTAATAATAGGCAGCATTTACAGACCACCAAATTCTAGTTTAGAATACATGCAGGAACTATGTAATCAGATTACGACACTTAAAGAGACAAATAAAAATGCAGTTTTTTGGATTATGGGTGATTTCAACCTACCTGATATAAATTGGAAAACACTAACCATAGATAAACACCAAAACCTTAAGGACATAAATGAGCTTTTCATAGAAACTTTACACAACCTAAGTTTAGATCAAATCATTAAAAAGCCAACTAGATTAAACAACACATTAGATCTCTTCTTAACCAACAGACCTGGATTAGTAGTTGATTATGATATTATCCCTGGTCTATCAGACCATGAGATCATAAAAATACACAGTCAGATAAAAGCAGTAGCCAATATAAAACCCAAAAGAAAAATCTTACTCTGGAATAAATGTAACCTAACACAACTACACCAAGCTGCATTAAACTTTCAACAAACATTCTTATTAGAAAAAGACATTAACCATCCAGTCGATGACCTCTGGAATTTCATTAAAAACCATCTTAAAAGCATTATAGAAAATCAAATACCAACTAAATACACATCAAACAAAATAAATAAATGCTGGTTTAATAATAGACTAAAGAAGCTTTGTAAACAGAAGGAAAACCTATATAGAAAATTTAAAGAAACTAATGCAGAAAGAGTTTACAAAAAGTATATAAAAATTAAACACTTAACCCAAAAAGTAAGCAGACAGCTGCAGAGTGAATACATAAACAATGTAATATCTAAAGACAACAACAAAAACCTATGGTCATACATTAAGTCTAAGAAAATGGAAACAACAGGCGTAGCGCCATTAAAAGATGAACATAACATAATACAGAATGATAATGAAACTAAAGCAAACATTCTAAACAAATACTTTGCATCAGCATTCTCAGCCCCAGGAGACAAAGACATATTACTGAATTTGAACCAAGTAGACAACATAGAAGATATAGTAGTACAAGAAAATGGAATTCAAAAACTATTAGCCAACACCAAACCAAATAAAGCTTCTGGACCTGATGGTATTCCAGCTAGATTACTCAAAGAACTAAGTAATGAGCTAGCCCCAGTATTCAAAATACTCTTTCAGGCTTCACTTAACCAGGGCAGAGTACCAAAGGACTGGAAAGAAGCTAATGTCACCCCCCTATTTAAAAAAGGAGAAAAATCTGACCCAGGAAACTACAGACCAGTATCACTTACCAGCATCACATGTAAAATCCTAGAACACATAATATGTAGCAACATCATAAACCACTTAGACAAACATAATGTCCTCACACCATACCAACATGGCTTTAGGAAATATAGATCATGTGAAACACAACTAATAGGACTAATTGATGATTTTTCAAAAGGTTTAGATAATAGTGAACAAATAGATGCTATCTTACTAGATTTTTCTAAGGCTTTTGACAAAGTTCACCACCATAGTTTGCTTAAAAAATTAAAATATTTTGGCATTAATGGTCCACTGCATCAGTGGATTAAAGACTTTCTGATAGGGAGAGAACAAACTGTAATAATAAATGGCTCTAAATCAACACCGATAACAGTAAACTCAGGTGTACCTCAAGGAACAGTCTTGGGTCCACTACTATTTTTAATTTACATAAATGATTTACCAAATTGCATTACTTCAGGAACAAAAGTCAGATTATTTGCAGACGATTGCATAATATATAAAACAATAAAAACAACACAAGACACAGATATTTTACAGAGAGAATTAGATGAATTACAGAAATGGGAATCAAATTGGAGCATGTCTTTCCACCCAGAAAAATGTCAGTTGTTAAGAGTAACAAAAAAACTAAAACAAATTAATTCCACTTATCTTATTCATGGCAAACCAGTAACACAGACTAAAAACGCAAAATACCTAGGTGTTATAATAAATGAAAAACTGTCATGGAATCCACATATTGATGAAACTACCAAAAAATCAAACAAAGCATTAGGATTTATTAAAAGAAATTTCTATAAATCAAATAAGAACATAAAACTAAAATGTTATTTAACCTTGGTTAGGCCAATAATAGAATATGCATCCTCCGTTTGGGACCCCTCAACTCAAGAAAACATTAAGAAACTAGAACAGACACAAAATAGAGCAGTGCGATTCATAACAAACGAATATTCACATTTGACTAGAGTAACACCTTTAGTAAAATCACTAAATTTAGAAAGCCTTCAGGACAGAAGGCTCAAAAGTAAAGTAGCTATAATACATAAAACACTGAACCATAATCTTCAAATACAAAAACAAAATTTAATAAAATACTCTGAAAGACACAAAGATAAAGGCACATTCCTCGTCCCATATGCTAGGACAAATTTGTACAAATACTCCTTCTTCCCTAGTGCTATTAGAGCATGGAATGGGTTGCCTGAGCTAGCCAGGAAAACCAGTGACTTGGCAGAATTTAAGTCATTGGTTAATATGCATGACTAAATGCATGACGCGTAGGACGTAATCATCTTCTTTTTTGAAGTAACGTCTGTATTATATAAGATAAGAAGATAAGACATCTGTACCAAGAATAATACATGTACTTCCGGCATGGTGTACAATGATTCGATTCTGGTTGAAACCGAAATGCATTGGAGAACCACTCAGCGCTCTAAGTAGATAGCTATTGAAGGTGAGCGACATATCCAGAAATTAAAACCATGGGTGTGCGAAGGGTGCGACCGCACCAGGGTACAGAAACCCTAGTGACGCCTCTGATCTACATAGACCAGCCAAAAAAAAAACAACAGAAAAAAAAAACTTTCATGAAGAATCTGTTTTCCTTGGTCACACTTGCCGCAGTTAATCTAGAAGAAACTAAAGACATAAAAATAAAATGCTTTATGGCCAGGCTTTTACTGTTGCTCTGTTCTCTTTATTTCCTCAAGAAGAGGGGGGGAGGGAAGAGAGGAAAGAGGTAGGAGGAAGAGAGAACGAAAAAACAACAACAAGAGATGCAGAGAGAGAGAGAGAGAGAGAAAGAAAGATACAGGGGAAAGATTCAGAAAGGCAGGAAGAGGAGATAGAATAGAACGAGTGAATGGGAAATAGAAAGCAAGCAAGTAGACAGGAAGATAAAGAGAAAGGGAGAGAAAGAAAGAGAGAGAAAGTAAAGGAGACTAGAAAGACCTAGATGAAATGACTGGAGGGAGAGAATTCGTTATAGAAGAGAAAAAGAGAAAGAGAAAGATGGAGAGAGACGTAAAATTAAAGAAGAAGCAGAGGGGAAAAGTGCGAGCAAAATAGAGAGAGAGAGAGAGAGAAAGTTAGGGAGATAAGAGAAAGTAGAAGAGAAAGGATGGAGAGAAAATGATGTAGAAGAGAAAGTGGAGAAAACAGAGTAAAGAGAGAGAGAAGGAGAGTGAGAGTGAGAGAGGCGTAGAAAGAAGGATACAGAGGAGGAGAGAGAGAGAGAGAGAGAGAGAGACATAGTGAGGGAAACTGTAAAGGTGAGAATGGAAAGAGAGAGGGGGAGGAGAGGCAAGGAGGTGGAGGAAGAGAAACATAAAGAAAAGACAAATAAATGACACTCATAATTTGGCAACTTAATCTCTCTCTCTCTCTCCCTCTCCCCCAAAAGTAAATAAACCTAGCAGTCAGAATGGGAGCAGGAAGGCATCCCTCGTCAAACGCTCATGTTCCACTGTTCTGAAGTAGCAAGTTCTGCTAGACTCGCTGTAATGATTAGATCTCGAGATAGCAGCGCGGCTTGTCACCTCAGAACGAACGCACTCACAACAATAAAGAACGGGAACTCTAAAAAAAAACAACATTCACGTACTGAAAGCTTTACCTCCCCTTCGTGTAAGTTGTATACGTTAGACTTAGACCATCGAGATGTCCAGAGATTTGTCATTTACAACAGGAAGATAGTGAAACCAATGTAGGCCTGGATGTCTCATTGCCATTTCTTTCTACTTTTAAGTACGATAATTTATTTATAGAATAATAAGTTCTTTAGCTGTAGAGGGTGTTCAGTGACATAACGCTAGAGGTCAAGATAACCAGGTAAAGGTCAACCTAGCGATGGCTGTTTATAAAGATACTGTGTGGTCAGAACGACGATGAAAAAAAAATCCTGGCTACGTCAATGTACTGCAATCATGAAAAAAAAAAAGCTTACTTTTTAATTCACTAGCAACATTATAAACAGTGTCAATGAATTTAAATTTTACACTTATTTGTTTTTCAATGAATATAGATTGGGTCTGAACTAGGTAACTACTTTTTTTTTTTATTTTAAAGTATGATATCAAAAGGCAGATAACTCTTATCTAATATGTAGAAACTTAAAGGGAGGGAAAACAGTCCACGTCTGGTGAATATTTGAATGATGGCGCAATAAGTCAATTAGCAATAAATTGTAGCACTTGCTGGAAGTGCTGGTAGTCATATTCATGTAATATGACAGGTTTTCATTATTGTAAATCGTGTACTATCTATCTATCTATCTATCTATCTATCTATCTATCTATCTATCTATCTATCTATCTATCTGTCTGATAACATTTAAACACGTTCGATATACTTTTAAGTATGAACTTTAAAAAAAAAAGGTCCTCGACCGCCCCTCCCCCATCTTATATTTGTGTCTACTTGTCAAACACTTAGCCAAACACTTAGCCAAACACTTAGCAAAACATTTAGCCAAACATTTAGCCAAACACTTAGCCAAACATTTAGCCAAACACTTAGCCAAACATTTAGCCAAACACTTAGCCAAACATTTAGCCAAACATTTAGCCAAACACTTAGCCAAACATTTAGCCAAACATTTAGCCAAACACTTAGCCAAACACTTAGCCAAACATTTAGCCAAACAACTTAACAAGCGCTGATGGGATATAACTTCAAACACTTAGCCAAACACCTAGCCAAACACCTAGCCAAACACTTAGCAAAACACTTAGCCAAACAACTTAACAAGCGCTGATGGGATATAACAGTTAATGAGTGCACTGCCGACTTAAACCTGCCCGGGTGTGATCTCAACCAATCACGCTGTAGGACTAATTACGTAGTGACCTTGACATTCACACTAGGCTCAAGTTGATAAAAAAGAAGACAAAAAAAATAAATAAAAAAATCAGTGAATCTCAACGTAACAACATAACGCGGATTTGTGTGAGGGGGTTGGGGGCGAAGGGAGAACAAAATAAAAAACAACAACTAGTGTTAACTTCAGAGAACTAAAAGAGAATGTAATTTAGTTTCAGTTTCAGTTTAGTTCTTGTTTCCGCACATTTTTAGTTTCCATTAAGTTTAGTTTAATTTTAGTGTAATTATTTTAAATTTTGCATTTGCATATTTGTCAAAAAAATCTTACTTTAAATAGACCTTTTAAAGACCTAGGAAGAGCTAAACAGTGCCCAGGAAGAGCGCACAAAGTGCACACTAATTGTCACAACACTTTTTCTTTACACCGGATACACCACAAAAAGAGAGAGAGCTATATATAGGTTTCCCACCATAGATGAAAATCTGTAAATCTCTACATTGAGTGTAAAGTCTGGCCAATGTACAATATGGCTAGAAATCAGGTTGGGCAAGGACTTCTACACAATAAACCATACATAGACTCGTTAGTGTCTAAATGAAAATCTATTCAAATGTGTTGTCTTGTTTTAGTACTAGACATTTAAAGAACTTTTAGAATCCAGTTAGCTAGAAGTCCTTTGTCCAGTCTAAGTGCAGGTCAGTACAAACCTAGGGGACATTGACTGACGCCTGACAACACCCACCTTCCAGTTTAATTAAACGTCAGCCTTTATTCTTGGAAACACGTCTGGTCAACAGTATGTCAGGAACTGAAGACCGCTCCTCACGCGTGGACAATCCCGAAGTGGGTCAGTAGGTCAACACGCATGCGCACACCACATGTAATCACACTATCTCACATTCACGTACGGATGACCATAATATTATCGTTATAAAAAAGGGGGACTAGTCCCACGCTTGAGTCAGAGCTGCCAGAATGACTGACAAGTCGGTCACCTGATATGGCCACTGGAAGCTGATGCCAGGAATACACTGAAATGGCGCAATCACGTATGCTCTTTTCCTTCTCCTGCCCACCATTTTCTTTTCTCCGCTTCGTCACCTTCCAATTGTTAATGAGATTAATGTCAACTTGAACCAAACCCCAACATTATGGGCCCCCCAGTGAGGCGTCTCTGTCTATCTAAGCTACTTGTACTACAGTGGGTATAGGAAGTAGACTGTAGCTATGTTCAAAGAACATGAAAAAGAAATCTGGTTATAACTATACACACATGAGGTCATTGACACATGAGGTCATTTACACATGAGGTAAAATACACATGAAGTTATATACACATGAGGTCATTTACACATGAGGTAATATACACATCAGGTCTTATGCACGAAGTCTAATATACATGAGGTCATTAACACACGAAGTCATATACACGTGAGGTCATTTACGCACACCTCAGGGTTTTGAGATACTTATAATATAGGCCTACTTTAAACTCTCAAACAGAAAGAGCTGTATAAAAATTAGAAAAAAAAAATATACAGAAACAAGACACATTCAAAGCAATAGAATCCTAATACAAACACTCATCATTCAAACTTACTAAGTTGCGTACACACAGTTTGACAACAAAGAATACACAATACAAACGTCATTCACTTTTAAAGAGAGAAAACACAAACACAGACAGAATGCGCGTACAAACGTATTAAAAAACAAACTGAACAATTTATGGAGTTATTCAAGCAACAGCAAACAAATAACAAACAAACCACTAACACAGTACAAACACAAAACAAACAAAACCATATACTTGAAAGCACGAGATATACAAATCGCCAACATACATTATCTTTTCGTTTTCAGTCAAACTTTAGAGATATGGCGTCATGGTCATCTACACCCCCATGACGTCATGGCCATCTACACCCCCATGACGTCATAGCCATCTACACTCCCCATGACGTCATAGCCATCTACACCCTATGAAGATGAAGTCGTAGTCACCCACACCCCAAGACGTCATGGTCACCTACATCCCCATGACGTAATGGATCCACTGCTATACATAATCCCAAAATGCGTTCTAATTTCTCACTCCCCTTGCAACTAAATGACTCCTATCCCATGGAGCTCCACATCAAACGCAACCCTCTGCTTACAATTTGAGTTTCCCAACCTTCTTTCTTGTAGCATTCTTTATCTTCCTCTCTCTCTCTCTTCCTCCCTTCCTCTCTCTCTCTTTTACCTCTTAGAAGATACAGAGAAGATACAGAGAAAGTAATCAAGATAATAAAGTCAAGGAGTTATGATCAGACCTTGCCCGGGGCCACATAACATGCTTCTGGAACCTCCTACATTCTGAAACTATGTGGGGTGGGGGGGGGCAAACACCAATAAGAAATCTGACCTTCTGCCCCGTTAGCCATCTGCTGTCCTTCCCCCAAACACGCCTCTGCACACAAAGTAGCCAGCTTTACTGTAAATCATCTAAAATAAGACACCATTGGCTCGCCAATAATAAAAGAACTACATCTCCCTTGAAGATGATAATAAATGACGTGTACAAAGAACAGTAAATGCCAAGTCTTGATGTCAGTTGGAAGAGCGCTTGTTTTTCAACATTGTGTTGAATTAGAACAAGAGATCGTATGACAGACCAGACCAATAGCTTAATTAGTAGAAAAAAAATAATTGGGTAATTAAGTTCTAAAGAATTAGAGCTCTACATGACGTCATGTGAATTGGTGCGTCGGCTGATTAATTTAGGTGCAGAACAAGTCGGGGGTGACCTCAGGGGGTTGGGAGGTATTACTATTACTACAACTGGTTTCATTGTGGAGTGTGTGAGTGCCCAGTGAAAAGGAGGGGCAGAGGGGTTACATGGCAGTTCTGTGTGTATGTGTGTGTGTGTGTGTGTGTGAGTGAATTGTTGGGGACGAGGAAAAATAGAAAAGTAACAGATCAGAGAGAGAAAAACATGTTTAGTGAAGTGAAGGGCGCTACTGACGAGCAGAGCAATAAGAGAGAGAGAGAGAGAGAGAGACAGAGACAGAGAAACAAAAACAGAGACAGAGAGACAGGGGGACAGAGACAGAAAAACAGAAAGAGACAGAGAGACGCAGAGAGAGACAGCGAAAGAGAAAAAGAAATTGAGAGACAGAGAGAGACAGAGAGAGACAAAAAGAGAGAGATAGTAACAGAAAGAGACAGAGAGAGACAGAAAGAGAGAGACGGAGAGAGACAGAGAAAGAGACAGAAAGAGAGAGACAGAAAGAGAGAGACAGAGAGACACACTGAGAGATGTTTAATAAAGCTGGAGGTAGAGGGCTGGTACAAAGCACAGACATGAGAGACAGAGAGACACGAGAGACGTGCAGATGGACGAAATGATTGAATGATAAAATAGAGTGTAAGAAAGAAATAGAAACTAGAGAAGAAAAACAAAACAAAACAAAATGTGGATGTGAGGGGAACAAAAAGGAACTTTCCAATGGAACCAGAGAACGGGAGAGTAAGCATGAAATGGAATGGGAGAGACGATAAGAGAGGGACACAATAAAGCAAAAGAGGAGAGAGACAATCGAGAGAGAGAGAGAGAGAGAGAGAGAGAAAAGAGAAAGAGATGGAGCGCGCGAGAATTCCATTCCAAACAAGTAACGTAATTGAACTTGTCCTTTAGAGTCTCCCCCGCCCCCCCCCCCCTTTCGGCTTTCCTCTCTCCCCGCCCTCCCCTTCCACTCTTCCCCTAAATCTACTTCTGCCAAGTAGGCTACCAATCCAAAGCTAACAATAAACGCCGAGCAAATCCCTGTTTTCGTTTGGTTCTCCTCAGATATCTCCACTACGTTGTTCTATTCAATAAGTTTCCAATCTGAAATACTCTATGTATAGATCAACTGCAACTCCCCCCCCCCCTTCTCTCTCATCCTCTCCTCTCTTCTCTCGCTTAATCCCCCCCCCCCTCTTTTTTTTCCCAGATCGATTTCTCTGAATGAAATTCTGGACTACAGCTCTGGCGCTATTTGTCTGGCTGTTCACAGCTCGCGCCGTTAGTCAGTTTGTATCACTACGAGGCTCACAAGGGTGGACTTTACCTGGGAAGGTCAATGGGAAATACCACGCAGAGTGGTGTAATTCAGAGGCGCATTCTTAGGAAAGGACATTGGGGATGCGTGCCCAGTTACAAATAAGACAAAACCAGCGGCGGATAAAGAACGCAGTCAATAAGAGAACGGAGAGGTAGCTATCAAAGACCGATGGTATAGCCATCAAGACCGATGGTATAGCCACCAAAGACCGATGGTATAGCCACCAAAGAACGATGGTATAGCCACCAAAGACCGATGGTATAGCCATCAAAGACCGATGGTATAACCATCAAAGACCGATGGTATAGCCACCAAAGAACGATGGTATAACCATCAAAGACCGATGGTATAACCATCAAAGACCGATGGTATAACCATCAAAGACCGATGGTATAGCCACCAAAGACCGATGGTATAACCATCAAAGACCGATGGTATAACCATCAAAGACCGATGGTATAACCATCAAAGACCGATGGTATAGCCATCAAAGACCGATGGTATAGCCACCAAAGAACGATGGTATAGCCACCAAAGAACGATGGTATAGCCACCAAAGAACGATGGTATAACCACCAAAGACCGATGGTATAGCCACCAAAGAACGATGGTATAACCACCAAAGAACGATGGTATAGCCACCAAAGAACGATGGTATAACCACCAAAGAACGATGGTATAGCCACCAAAGACCGATGGTATAGCCACCAAAGAACGATGGTATAACCACCAAAGAACGATGGTATAACCACCAAAGAACGATGGTATAGCCACCAAAGACCGATGGTATAGCCACCAAAGAACGATGGTATAACCACCAAAGAACGATGGTATAACCACCAAAGAACGATGGTATAGCCACCAAAGACCGATGGTATAACCACCAAAGAACGATGGTATAACCACCAAAGAACGATGGTATAACCACCAAAGAACGATGGTATAGCCACCAAAGACCGATGGTATAACCACCAAAGAACGATGGTATAGCCACCAAAGACCGATGGTATAACCACCAAAGAACGATGGTATAACCACCAAAGACCGATGGTATAACCACCAAAGAACGATGGTATAACCACCAAAGAACGATGGTATAGCCACCAAAGACCGATGGTATAGCCACCAAAGAACGATGGTATAACCACCAAAGAACGATGGTATAACCACCAAAGAACGATGGTATAGCCACCAAAGACCGATGGTATAACCACCAAAGAACGATGGTATAACCACCAAAGAACGATGGTATAGCCACCAAAGACCGATGGTATAACCACCAAAGAACGATGGTATAGCCACCAAAGACCGATGGTATAACCACCAAAGAACGATGGTATAACCACCAAAGAACGATGGTATAGCCACCAAAGAACGATGGTATAGCCACCAAAGAACGATGGTATAGCCACCAAAGACCGATGGTATAACCACCAAAGAACGATGGTATAACCACCAAAGAACGATGGTATAACCACCAAAGAACGATGGTATAACCACCAAAGAACGATGGTATAACCATCAAAGACCGATGGTATAACCATCAAAGACCGATGGTATAACCACCAAAGACCGATGGTATAGCCACCAACGAACGATCTTGTAGCCAATAAAGAATGATGTGGTATCCACCGAAGAACGATGTGGTATCCACCGAAGAACGATGTGGTATCCACCGAAGAACGATGTGGTATCCACCGAAGAATGATGTGGTAGCCAATTAAGACCGGTGGCTACAGAAGAATGATGTGATAGCAAGTGAGGAACGGTATGGTAGCCAGGAATGGCTTGGAGGCTATTTTCGCTACACATTCTAAGAACGGGGAATTTAATTTTGATTTCATTGTATAACTTGCTCAAAGGGTTACTTTTTATACGCCTATATTTTTTTTAAATGCAGCATAGTCTACACCTGGTCATTTACTGACTTTCATAAATTAGAAAACTTACAAAAAACGTTATTTGACAAGCCAGTTTTTGCTTAATAAAAACTCTTTTTAGAACTTATGTGCGTGTCTCAGCATATTAGAAGTATGACGGGAAAACTATAATTTAAGAACTTTTTGGTGTATCCGGCGTACAGAATAAAGTGTTGATAGGCTTTTATTTATTTTTTTAAAGGTATATGCATTTTTTGGTTGTGGGAGAAATAACGTGTACACAAATATAACCAGACAGACCTACAGGCAGACATAATGCGTTGCTATAAGCTTAGTAAAAAAAAAAAAGTTAAATGTCCTGAATGCAATGACATACTGGTTCTACACATTCCACGTCGCTATTCCCCAAATAACATTCTTTGTTTATGACTTAAAAATATGAAAAAGTTCAAATTATCGATTACTTATGTCTTCGTAGTCTCTCTATTTAGGTTTTGTCTTTTTTTTTCTTCTTTCATTCCAAACGTCACTCGCAGGTAGATCTAGAATAATATAGGTCTAGAATGAAAATAGATTCGGGTTTTCTCTCGCTTAGACACTCGTAAGTCCTATATAACATAGATGAATAGTTACTTTGAGTCCCATTTATTAAACAGTTTTTTTGCTAGGCACATTTGAACGACATTTTCTTTGGAACAATAGTTGTTTATAGTTAAAATTCTTTTCCTTCGTTCATTAACATTTTTTTTTTGTAACAAAGAAAAAGATACACGAGAGATTTACATTTCTGAAAGACTTATATTGATTTTTATCAATACAAACGGATTCTGAAGATTAATTTTTTTTTAAATTAATAAAACAACAACAACTAAATGTTGCCTTTTACATTTTTTATATGTCTAGATATACGTTGTTTTTTTTTTTTCTTTTTACAATTATATCAACTCATTCTGTCCGTCTGTCTGTCTGGTACGAATTTTGTACACGTAATTTCTCCCACTTGCTATTCTTGGATAAGTTGAAACTTTGCACATCTGTAAATATGCAGTTCTTTCCCTTACAAAAGTATTTTTTTGCATTGTGCTTGTTGCTTCTAAAGCCATCAGCGTACTAACCACAGGTTTAAAGAACTTTATTGCGGTCAGCCCTCATTCCTATCCACGCTGCTGACATTCATACTTTATAGAGACGAACAATACAATATGTTTCTACTTTTATTATATCTAAGGTGCTATGAACAGTCAGAAACACATATGTGTATAATGATATACATGAGAAGATGATTTCTTATTTGTTTAGGTTATTTAGACAAGCGCGCAGACCTTTCGTGTGACTTCTGTTCCGTAAAACTGAGAGTTATTTATGCCATTAAAACTCCCAACATTCCATTGGCCGCACACATTTCGAGACCGACATTTATTTGACAGTAACCATAGTAACAAACTGAAGAGTTCTTCTCTCCTTCTGAAGAGTTCTACTTGGACGCCCCTCGATTCACTGGTAGCCCCAGTTCGCCTCGGTAGGTAGAATTAAGTGTCAGGCTAGGAATGGTTCAAAGTTGTTCAATGGAAACCGCTCTAAAGGGTATCATGTCACCTTTCCTTATTTGCTGAATGGGCAGCGTTTAAAACCACGGTGTCAGAAATTCAACCAAAACAATTTCTTTAGTACCACAATTGCCTGACCTGGAAGAAAGCGTGGATTAAGACAGAAAATATTCGTGTTTTTTTTGGCTGATGTCTACAAATCATTCCCTAAAAGCAGGTTCTGTCAATCTAATGGTCAATATTTGACATCTGGTCTTAAAAGCGTAAGAAGTCCACATGTGTGACCTGATCAGACAGGATTCGACAATAGAAATAATAAAAAAAAGATATCAAATAAAGAAGAATTTAAAAAAGACAGATCAGACAGGTCAAATATAGCCTGAAAAAGTCAATAGCCCCTAGTATAATACAGATCTCTATAAGCTATAAAACCACATTTTTTTTTGCACAGTAGACAGACATATTTCTGGAAGCGTTCAATCAATACCGTGATCACTTTCCGACACCAATAAGACTATTGTAAACGTTTCAACTCCAGCCACTATCTCCATTAGCACATACACGTTGGTCAAAGCAAAGGGGAGGAGGGGGGATGGGTGAGTGGTAGGGGGTGGTGGAAACACATGGTGGTGTTAACTTGTGATGTTTTCTGAGATACAGGACTCACAAGGGACAGATAAATGGACACAAAACACAGGAGGTCAGCAATGATGCTGAAAGTTTCTGAGCTCTGTTAGTGTATTGGTGAATTGATGTTTCTCTATTGTAATAATAATAATAATAATAATAATCTTTATTATCCGTAAGGAAATTTGTCTTACAATTTGTGCATTACACCAAATAAAAAACATTATAACTATAAGAAACCAAAGTGTACATTCACACCAGACTCACTCATAATTTACATGTGACAAAGTTTATACCAGATTGTTCTTATTTAATGATTTGATTGCCAGGGGAACAAAAGAGTGTTTGTGTCTGTTTGTCTTTGCTATCGGTGTCTTGTATCTCTTTTGTGATGGTAAAATCACAAAATCCTGACACAAAGGGTGATTCTTTATTTCGAGGATCTTGTTAGCTTTTTTATAGATGTTTGTCTCAAACAACTGCCCAAATGGGGTTTGTTTTTTGCCAATGATTTTGCCAGCAGCATTTAGGATTCTATTAAGTTTATTTTTATTTTTAATGCTCAGATTGCCATACCTGGCAGTGATATTGAAACTTAAAATATTGCAGATGTGAGCGTGATAAAACATAGCCAAGGCCTTTTCGCTAACATTAAACGAGGACAGTTTTCTTAGTAGTCGTAATCTTTGCTGCCCTTTTTTGCTGATATAATCAGTATTTGCAGTAAAATTTAGTTTATTGTCTAGGATAGTACCAAGGTATTTAAAGGTTTGCACAATTTCAATAGTCTCTCCAGTTACAGAAACAATATCATTTTCCTTCTTGTCCCTACGAAAATCGATTATCATTTCTTTGTTGTTTTTTTTACATTTAATACTAAAAAATTAGTGAAGTAGTTAAAGCAGTTTTCGGTTGTAGGTACATCTTCAAATCTCGATTGGTAGTTTGAGGTTTCTATCTAGTTTAGTCGTTTTCCTAACACATAAAGTACCAACACAGTTTTATTCTTCACATCTTTTACAAAGATATAGTGGCAGACAATGTTCTTGTCTGGGGCGTCGAAATTATTCGCGCCGCCACTGGCTTCAAAAAGCACTGGTCTTCACGGAGTGCCAAATAATGTAGTTAGTTGTTAGGAATTAATGTTCGACATGTAGCCTTAGATAGCTTTTACAATTAAACCGATGTAGGCATATTCTATTCTTATTTGTAGACATTGAAATAATTTAAACTAGTTAGAAATAAAATAAATATAACGAAACGAAATAAATCTAGAAGTAATAAAATAAAATGGTATTTTAAACAAAATCTAGCGCACTATAAAAGAAGTCTTTACTGTTTTCAATCTCTGGGTCGTCTCCCGTTTCATATTTGCATGACGCTTAACTCTTTTGTAATTTCATCATCCCCACTGCATAGCCAGTAACCAATCGCTAACTTCATCCCACCATCACCTTGGAAACACACACACACAATCTATAACACTGGTGCTACTGAGAATTTGTCATCAAAATAACCAATGCCGCTTGAAATACGGAATACAAAGTACCACAGGTCTTATGAAATAGCAGACACTGGTGGCGGAGCGACAATGAGGCGAAAGGGTGACAAGTGGCCCACAGGGACCATCACAAGATAGTCGCTTATGACCCTGTAGAAGAAGTGTAAGCATTGTATTACTTGGAAGAAGTCGTTAGTGAATTTAGTGTAAGGGAAGCGTGGTCGAGAGGCTAATTGCGCTTGAACTTGGCTTGGCTACCTATGAAGGGGGCTCGATGTTCGACATTCGACTCGGGCAGAGTTGTGTTTACTGAGCACCCAAAGGCAGCACGGTAAGACCTTCTCCTAGATACCCCCCCCCCCCAACTGGTCCACAACTGAGATTAGACCACAGCTATAAGCATGAAAGTAGCGCTATATAAAAGCCATAATTTATTTAATTTAAGGGCATTATTACTACTCGTACAAGGTGGAATGTCTTTTCGGAAATGTACCGATATATAAAAGATAACTTTGATTTGTTTTTGACACACTCAGCTTCTAGTTTCTTGAACCTGGGTCAACGAGTACCTCGCGACGCCACTGGCAAACATTCCTGTTAGAACAGTTATGGCTAAATATCTCGGGTTTCGTCCCCTTATATAATTGTACACGTTATTTCTCCCTCACGCATTCTCCGATCAAGTTGAAACTTTAAACAATTATTTATTGTACCTAACAAAACATGAAACAACTAAAAATTAACCTTTAGTCTATCAATTATTGGTAATTAATTATTATGCTTGATATTCTAAACTCTTGAGTGATATAGTTGTAAGTGCGTAGATTTTCACCTTTGAAAAGCTTTTTCTTTAAAGAAAAAAGGGATTTTTAATTTTTTGTTTGCTTGTTAATGTGTACAATCATTGTCCCTTGAGCTCCACTTTCATGTTCCCTAAAAACATTTCAATACATCGATATATGACGCATTAGGCAGCGACTTATTTATATTTCAGATACACGTTTTGATTGGACAGTCTAGACTGTTTTGGGTAATCTTTTAAGTATGGACAGCAGAAACTACGGTACATTGATCAAGGTTTTTTTTTTTTTCACTGTTGTGTCGCATTTCTGATGAAAATTTGAAAAAAAAAAAAAAAACAACTTTCAAGGCGCTTTGGTCTCAGAACATGATAAATCGAACAGCAACAATAGACTATATTGAACCGCGCATAAACACACTCTCACACACGATTGAATATCAATGTAAGAGTGAGCACTGCTCTAGATAAACTCCAGGAGATAAAAATCAGATTATAAAAGAAAAAAAAAACAATTTGATACAATAGACAAATATCGTATGACAAGATTCGATTTTCAAGTCCCTCTCTTGGCCAACCCGAAGACATTGTCTTCTGCTTAAGCGTGATGCTATTGATACAGAAGCACGAGGATTCTCACATTGGCAGGAAAAAGAGCTTTTGTTGCAATAAACATTCAAAAACAATTATTCAAAGAGATTAGTGAATGGATTAAAACGATTAGCTTGACAGTTTGAGAGCCCTTGAGTTTAGACTTGGGTAAATAGGATGTATTGATTCCATACAAACTGAGGGCATTAGGTTTCAAACAAACAAAAAAACCAAGGGAGGGGAATGAGACAATAAAGACAAAAAAGTGCTTTTAGGTGCCTAGAATGTGAAACAGGTTTTGGTTTTACTGCAACATAAGTATATGTTAGTACGCTAAGAAATAGAAAGAAGATTGTTCCTACAACATGGTGGTAGTTATAGATAACATTTGACTAAATAGTTCTACATTTCTTTTCATGACTAGTCCCCTTACAAAGTGTCCATTAGACAATGTCCTTATGATGTGGCAGATCTACAGCAGTCCCTCCTTTTGACATGAATATTGTTATTAACAAGCGAAGAGGATGAAATAAGGAGTTACTCAGGTCTACAACGTCATGAAGTCATGTGTTGAGGGTCTACAACGTCATGAAGTCATGTGTTGAGGGTCTATGTTTTGAAAACACAGTGTGTTGGTTGTTGCTTCCTTTTGCCTCTAGTTCCCTTGAAGTGATCCTGATCCAAGTTATGTTCAACAAGAGTAACCCCATGCCAAGACTTCCCTTTTTCTCTTATCATCAACAAGACAGACAAAGGTATGGACGGGAAATACTGCATTCCTCATTCATCTTTCGATTCGAAGACAAGCCTTATCTGTCTGTCTCTCTCTCTCTCTCTCTTTCTTTCTCTCTCTCTCTATATATATATATCTATATCAATGAATGAATCAATCAATCCATCTTTATCTTTCTCTCTCTCTTTTTCTTTCTCTCTCTATATATATGTATATATATTAGAAACATTATATATTTGTCAATATCGATAGATACAATATGGTAGTAAGAGTATATGTGTGACTGTGCGTTTGTTTGTCCGGGTAGGTCGCTTCCAATGACCTTGATAAGAAGCGAGTGAAAGTTCAAATGATGTCTGAAAGGTCACAGGAGGGCGGAAGAGAAACAAAGAGGAAGATGATGAGGGGTGTGGTCGAGGTGATCGCGGGATTGAAGTCTTAACACAAACAACAGACAGTGATTAGTGAGAATAAAACAGTGAAACATATGCAGGTACCCTGATATTATAGCACACAAATCCACACATACAGACACATACCTAGATGTACACATGCACGCATAGACCTACACATATACACACAGACGTATACGTAGGCACATAGACGTACACGTACACATAGATCTACACATACACATAGACCTACACGTACACACATAGAGCTACACATACGCACATACCATATAGACCTACACGTACACAGAGATCTACACATACACACAGACCTATACGTACACATCTACATAAATAGTTCGTCAATCGTGGTTCAATGATGAGCACTTTTGTCATCCCGGGGCTGAGGGCTTTGCACTGGGGTTTTATGCCTCCTCATGTGGCTGGTGAGACCTATGTGAGCCCGGAATGTTCAGCTGCACACTGGGTAGGTTATTCCAGCTGGAGCTAGTGTCCATGGCCTTGCTTTTCTTCTCTGGTGTTTTTCTTCTACCAGTGTTGTTCTCTTTTCCTCAACAACTTGTGCGCCAGTTTTCACAGCGCGACGCCATACATACATACACATACATATATACATACCATCCATCCATACATACATCCATACATACACAATAACACATGGACCTACACACAAACACATAGGCATACACACAAACATATAGACCTACAGACCTACACACACACAGACCAAAACAAGCAAACAAACACCCAGACAGGTTAAGTGAATGTATAAAGCTACCCAAAGTTGATACAATTCTAATGATAGACTGTGCCCAAAATGTTCTTCAACCTCTATCTCTGTATTAAGCTCTTTAACTCTTTACAAGCGCTAATACCCAAAGACGTAGAGACTGTTCACGGTACACTTTGTCAAGACCTAAATTAATTTCAGAAGATAATATTTTAAATAATTAGAATTCCTCCAGTGTGGCCAATAAACTAGTCATTCTTTTCTAGGGAAATCGTTTGAATAATTGTCGAGAAGCGTGTCTCAAGCTGAATAGAGGAATCGCAATAATGAAACTTTAAAGGGTCCAGAAGCGGACCTTTGCAGTGAAATCAACAAGGAAATTATATTAATTATTTTTTATCAATATCGTGTAAAACACGAGCTAATATTCTAATTAAGGATCGATAGTGGTCTAAGACGTTTTGGCGCAGGCATTTTTGGCTTGACCGTTTTGGCGCAAAATATTTTGGTCACATTGTTTATGCTTATTGTATTATTTCTATAATTAAGAATGATCATATCTATGCTTTGTATGTGTGTTTATGTCTAACGTATTTGTCATGTAGAGAACAAGAGATATTTGTGTCTATTATTTTGGTATATAGTTTATAGGGGTGGGGAAAGTAGGGTAATATCATGGTCCCAGGTCGAGGTCTGACATTTCATAGTTTTTATATTTTACATGTTTTAAATGTTCCATCAGAATTAAGGGTTATGACATCCTAATACAATCCTGCCACAGGATGGCGGAGGATTGCAACGGGAAGGGTTTGAACCCGGGGCTTTCAAGACGACTAATCTAGAGATAATGCCACAAAACCAGACAGTCATGCGTAGTTTACACCAAGTCCATTAATCAACGTGACTTATCATTTATTACATGTATAAGCGTGTTTGTGTTTCACATCATTTTCTTAAACATTTTGACTTGTGTATGTTTGTTTATTAAGAGGCCCATTTTTATTTTAAAACAAAGAAAAACAAAGAAAAAAAAAAAATAAAACTATCTCAAGCTATATATTTAAAATATGCTCGGTGTTGGCATTGTCCTTGTTCAACTTTATCTGCATCGTGTGGAGGCCAAACCCAAAGCACCCTTACCCAAGATATTTTTTAAAACAAAGTTATCTCTTAAAGATTTCCTAGCTCGTGCGGACATGTCAATATTTTTTAAAATGTCTTTTTGAAATAGAATTCAATATATGTAATCCAATACGCTAAGTAGAGCCCACATATAATCTAGGGGGCGTGGGGGAGAGGGAAGCATGTCATTACCATGGTCTCAAGTAGAAATCAGACTTATAATATATTTATGAAATAATAAAAATCTTTGTCAAAATATATTTAAATAGATGGGGATAGAACTCATACTCTACATACACTAATATTGTATAGTAAAATACATTTTATTATAAAAGTTACGCGTTTCTTAAATTATAGTCAAAATAGCTCGCGCCTAAAAGTCCCTTGCGCCAAAAAGGCTGCGCTAAAACGGCTGCGCCAAAAAACGTCACGTACCGAAAGATAGAGGCACATTTCTTATTCCATACGCTAGAACAAATTCGTACAGGTGCTTCTAACTTGCACGACCAGAGTGACACATAAAATGCGTAGGACGTAGTTATGTTCTTTTTTGAAGTAACGTCTGTAATCTATAAGATAAGATAAGAGTAGTAGCCTATGTTTTTTTTTTAAAGTTTTTTTTTTTTAAAACGTAAAGGCATTGAATTACTTTGATAGATGCATTTCAACTGATCCATATATAGATACGAAGATTAAAGAACATGGGGAATTAATTGTTTACGGTTCTTACGAAGGGGGACAACTGCATCATATATCTCACACATTTCCAAGACGGTTCATCCTGTATGCCGGCACTGTGCAAGCAGAGACTTCATAAGCGCTGAAGTTTTGTCTCACTTGTTAACAGGAAATCAACAAGGAAGTCGAACAGAAATTCGACCGTTCTAACGGCTCAGTGGGCGCCAGCTACGTGACAACTAGGGTAGGCTGTAACATGCCGTGACCAAAACAACAAAAGAACAAACACATTTTATTTAGAATGTTAGATGAATACAATCAAGATTGTTCTGTATACAACAAATTTCATTGCGTTGTTCGCATTGATACAAAAATAATTCCAGATATCCAGAGGTGTATTTGGCCGGAGCCTCATTTTCAGGCGTCGCTGATTTCATTGACTTTATGGAAGGGGTTTAAGATTGAGGAAATACAAATAAAAAAACAAAAAAAAAACTAACTCTCCCTCCTTCTGAACAAAAAGTCGATGTCCACTTGCTATCCCAATCTTTCGGTATGCATTTCCAAAACACTTACGATTCTTCAAGACAACCTGCACCCATTAAACCACTGTTACATCAGATCTGAACGAAGTGGTCGTCTCCCTTCCATTAGGACTAAAACAGAAAGATTTAAAAACTTCTTCATCCCACTTTCGGTCAGAGTGTTACAAGATCATCTGTCGTCACAGAGAAGTACATAGAAGTCAAACTCATTAAGCGCTGGTTGTGAATGTGTATGTGTTTCGTGAGAGAATGTTGTTTGAATTTTTCATCCATATTGTTTTTGTAAAGTAGTTTCGCTGAGGTTGTCAACTGAAGTCAAACTGAATTTCCATTTGATTGGATCAATAAAACTATCTTATCTTATCTTATCTTTCTAGAAAAGAAGTGAACTAACGCTGACGAATTGATATATATGTGTGAGAGGGAGACGAGAACACACAGAGAGAATGGGATAGAGCTTGAGACTCATATTTAATGAACAGTATAAACACATATACAATGAACAGATTAAACACATATATCAGCGGTTCTCAACCTTTTAAGCTCGGCGACCCCTTATTACAATCCCCCACTCTGCCGCGACCCCCCGCCCACCCACCCACCCCGCTCACACAGACAGCAATAGAAGAATAGACAAAAACAATCCATTTTTCGATGGTCTTTGGCGACCCCAGGCAAATCGTCAATCGACCCTTAAGGGGGTCGTGACCCACAGGTTGAGAACCCCTGACATATATAATGAACATTTTAAAGACATATTTAATAAACAGTGTTAAATAATATACATTTTTAAATCTTTTTTGATGAGTTTTTAAAAATACTTTTGACTTCTTTTGACTTTTAATGTTTTCACTATAGATATAAACTGAAGACAATTCTTGTGTGGCCCAGTCATGTAAGTCATGTAAGTCAAACAAAGGGAAGTAAGTTAATGAGTCAAACAAGCAAAAAAAAAAACAAAAAAAAACTTATCTTAGGGGAATAACTCCACAATTTCAACTATATATATCCTTCAATAATATAGAAGTTATTTCTCTTATTCGATATCCAACAAAATAATCAATTACCAATAGTTAACTGACTAATCTTTTTTTTTTTAATTGATTCATGTTTATTAGGTACAATACATAATTGTTTAAAGTTTCATCTTGATCCGAGAATGGGTGTGGGAGAAATAACGTGTTCAAATATCTAAGGAGACGAAACCCTACATATTTAACCGTATCTGTGAATAATGAGGATAAATTTCCCTTGTTGGTATAAAAAACTTTCTAATTACCAGTATTTCATTGATTAATTGGTTAATTTCTTTTTTTATTGTTTCATGTCTTTCAATGCCAATGAATAATTGTGCAAAGTTTCAACTTGATCCGCGAATGGGTCTGGGAGAAATAACTTGCTTAGGATTTTTACCAGACAGATAGACAGACAACGTGAGATGATATAAACTTTGTTATAAGTCAAGACTATCCTGCTTAGGACTCAATGTTTACTCACTAAATTATATTTTATCATTATTATAGTATTCCTCAGTCAGTCGCCTTAAACTTCTGAAGATCGCCCTGTACTTTCTGATGTCTGGAGAAGACACAAGAATGTTACGAACCTGGAAACACTTTCATGTACTATTCGAATTATAAAATTTGTACTTTTGAGCATAAATGGCTGGCCATTAACTAATAAATACAATCTAAGAACGTGGCTTAAAGATGATCACAGTGAATATGCACGATAATACAAACTATATTTATTACCTCATTTTGTTACCATAACATTTCAACCCCCCATAAAAAAAATTTCTAGTGAAACAATATGTGATTTTTCTTAAAAAGAAATGATAAAGCTAAAATTGAATAGAGCAAATTCTGAGGTTTCCTTTAAAAAAAACAAAACAGAGGTAATAAAACGAAATTAATAGCTTATAGATGCTAAAGGATATTAGAGGATCAAACCATTGACCTATAACCCGCCATATGTTTGAAAACAAGGTTCAAGGCTTAAAAATGCAATGATGAACCCATTGAGCTGGGGTGAATATGAAAGCATTTTTTGTCGTGAGTGAAGTTGAGATCAAAAGTTTATTTTTGGTGAACAGACCAAAACGTACACACATCTAGGTTATGAAAACCTTAAGTGACTGTAAGATAAGATAACTCAGTGGTGTCTATGGATCTTTATAGTGTAGTGCACATTAAGCTTAACAATGACATGTATGTTCGCTGAAATCAACAATCTCATTTATGTCAGATGAAATAAATACGGTCATTTATGTTCACCGAAATCAATAATGTCTTTTATGTACACTCAAGTCAACAATATCTTGTCAACTATGACCACGGGAACAATTTCATGTTAATAATGTCCATTGACATTAACAATGTCCAATAAAATTAACAATAACCATTAAAATCGACATTGCTCTTTGAGTCTAGACCGAAGCATTATTCAAACTAATGAAAACTTTGAGTGCACTCTTAATTAAAAAAATAATAATAACCCAACACACATTGGGTCTAGAAGTGAATAAGCTTAAGTGCAATTAGTAAACTCACTTGCACATACAGACTATAGGCTATCACCCTATTATTTGCGTCTATTTATTGCGTACACACTTGCCCACTTATAGGTCAAGCGCATATTTCCATGCCACCCTCATCCCTTTCTCCTCACTCTAGAGACACACCCTGATTTCTGGGTCAACCCCTTACACACACACACAAATTATCATGAAGTGCATAGAATAGTCTGCACCCTGACGTCAATGCTATTCCTGGGGGGGGGGGGGAGGGGGGTTGAATGTCAAGGTCATACTGAGATAAAATAGGACGTTCACGTGTGTGTGTGTGTACATAAATGTGAGCACAAGTAAGCACATGCGTACTGTTGTTTTTTTGATTGAGCGTTGCCCTTCAAATGTACGGGTCGCAAAACTTTTGCAGGCACATCTTTTTGTTTCTCTTCCACGCACTGCTCTCCCTTGAGACTTGCCAGGTAATGAATGAGGAGTCATGTCAATCTAGGCATTGTCTTTAAAAAGATTTTTAAAATCTTAACAGCAATCAATCCATGCTAATCCTTTCTGACAGCCACTAGGAGTGTCACCATTTGTTCCTTTCCAGTGATCTCTCCAGCACTTTGTATGCATCGTTCAGGGGCTTTTCCTGTGGCCTACCCAGCACTTCGTTTGCATTTTTCAAGGCGCAATCCCTGTGACATCCTCAGCACTTTGGTTGTAACGTTAAGTGGTCTTTCCTGTGACCTCTCCAGCACTTTGCTTGTAACGTTAAGTGGTCTTTCTTGTGACCTCTCCAGCACTTTGCTTGCAACGTTAAGTGGTCTTTCTTGTGACCTCTCCAGCACTTTGCTTGTAACGTTAAGTGGTCTTTCCTGTGACCTCTCCAGCACTTTGCTTGCAACGTTAAGTGGTCTTTCTTGTGACCTCTCCAGCACTTTGCTTGCAACGTTAAGTGGTCTTTCTTGTGACCTCTCCAGCACTTTGGTTGTAACGTTAAGTGGTCTTTCCTGTGACCTCTCCAGCACTTTGCTTGCAACGTTAAGTGGTCTTTCTTGTGACCTCTCCAGCACGTTGCTTGCAACGTTAAGTGGTCTTTCCTGTGACCTCTCCAGCACTTTGCTTGCAACGTTAAGTGGTCTTTCCTGTGACCTCTCCAGCACTTTGCTTGCAACGTTAAGTGGTCTTTCTTGTGACCTCTCCAGCACTTTGCTTGCAAAGTTAAGTGGTCTTTCTTGTGACCTCTCCAGCACTTTGGTTGTAACGTTAAGTGGTCTTTCTTGTGACCTCTCCAGCACTTTGCTTGCAACGTTAAGTGGTCTTTCTTGTGACCTCTCCAGCACTTTGCTTGCATCGTTCAGGCGCCTGCAGTAGGTCAAGTTTATATGTATTTAAATGTGAACTGTTGACAGTTAGTTCCTTTTTTTAAAGACACGCCCTCGTACACAGAGGCGCCCATGCTGGTACACCTATACACACTGACACATGACACCTCAAACTAAATGTTAACACATCTCCCACTTTTCTAATAACAGTTATTACAAAAACAAACAAAAAAACCAAAGCAAGAAAACAAACCCAAACTACACATTCTAGGTTGAAATAGACGGTGTTGAAATTACTACCGACGACATCTTTGATATGTATTCTTTAATGCGTGTTAAACATCTAAGCAACAATTTAAATGCTATATATAACCAAGGTAATAAAAGAGAGTTAATATGCGAAAACTCGCAGGCGGCCACTGTGGGACAGTCGTACTGACACACTACGTCAAGCCTGAAGTTATAGGGCCTACATCAATGCAGCAGACGAGAGATAGCTTTTAAATCTTGATTTAGAACATGCTTACAATGATGTGTGTATTAAAGAAGGCAAAGGATGGTCAATCCATTCCTCATCGATACTAGACGTTCACCACTGGACAGGGCCGGCCTTAGGGCACTGCAACCTATGCGGCCGCAGTGAGCCCCGCACTTTCATAGGCCCCACGTTAACTCTAGTTGTACATTATTAAATTAAACCATTTTAACTTTACAGGGTTTCCGCTGCCTCCTGATTTTCCAGGAGCTCCTGGAAATCTCCTGAAATTATTAAAATATCCGGGAAAATCATAAAAATGTCCTGAAAAATAGACAAAATTGTCATTTTTTGGTGTCATTTAATCTAGAAAACGCCAATCCTACTCGCGATAAAAAAAAACCGGCAATGTCAGCTTTCATTGAATAAAAATAATAAGGCAAATTTTAACCAAAACAAGAAGTTCCAAATATTTATTTACTTTAATAGTCACTGGTATATAAATATAGATCTAAATCTGTCTCGATCTCTTAGCAAAAATCAAAATCTTTTGCTAGGCGATAGTAAATCTAAATGGCAGATCTGAATGTTTATCGGCATTTGTTGGAAAACTATCTTCTATTGTAGATGGCTCGTCAAGTTCATTTGAACGTGATTTCGTACTTGGTAAAGTTTGAATAAAATGCAAAGACGTATTTATTTTCAAACCAAAAAAATTGTAATTTTCACTTCTTATCCTTATCACAACCCAGACTAGGCCCCGCGCAATCCGTTTCGCATAGGGCCCCTCAATCCGGCCCTGTTACTGGATACTAGTTTCAATTTGTTAATCTTGTTTTAAAAATCAAAACGTTTGCTTTCGGATCACCACTATTTACTTTTGCAAATTGATCTAGAGTTGATCCCTTAATTTAAAAGCACGATACAGGGGATAGTGCAATCCACGTTTTAGTTGGTGATGTCCATCCAAGCGTGGGGGGGGGGGATGTATCTAACCAATGGCGTAAATGGTTCGCAATTATTACGATAGCTTCTAAATACTTGAACTTTTAATTTCCTGCAATAGTAGGTAAGTATAGTAGTAAACACTAGCAATCAATGTATTTCATGTCATGTTTGTTCTTCTTAAATAAATATAAAGGGTCCATACCTACTTATGTGCCTACAAGGCTTCCACATTCCTATCCCTCCTAGTTCTGTCACCAACATAGATCACTGGTCTTATCAGTACATTAGAATGACAATGCTGGCCAGACAAAACACAAAAGTGGAGACAAAAAAAAGGTGGAAGGGGGGGGGGGAGGGGGAGAGGAAGGAAGTGTTGTAGATGTCAATCTTTTTGTTTCCTGTTGTTGTTGATAAAACAGAGAGATAGAACCCAATGATACAACTTGTTAGTTAGTCACCAAACTAAAAGACGGTATTTCTCTAAAACACAAGACAAGAACAAAATTAAATTGAATTAACAAATATTAAAGAGAGACAGAGAGAACATGAAAGAGAGAGAGAGAGAGAGAACGTGAAAGAGAGAGAGAGAGAGAAATATATATATATATATAGAGAGAAAGAGAGATCAGTTTTAAGGTTTCATTTTAATAGTAATCCATCACAGATCAGGCCTGACTATTCAGACTGTGGAAGACATATCGCTGATCAAACTATGCAATGCAATGTGAACAGTAGAAACAATACAGCAAAGAAGTACAAACAAAAACAGAGTATTTCTCATTCTCAATGGAATGTTGAAAATTCTATCCAAATGTATTTTACCTGTTTGATTAAATTAAAACCTGTTAAATTATATTAGTCTATTCACCAAGCTTTATACAGCGGATGTCACGATATGGTATTTATTCTTATTCCAAATGAGAAGTAAAGTAATTATTTAAAAAACTAATTTAAAAAGTAATAATTATTATTGTTTTTGTAAAGGAAAAAAACAGTTCAGGGCGACCTTGTCTCTTTAGTGTACAGATGTTTGGGATGAGGGGCGGTATCTTAAACAACATTTAGCAAACATAAGTTTAATCTTGAATTGAAATGCCTACAACACATCCAAGGATTACAATGGCAGCTGAGTCCCACGATGACCTGCTGACCACTACAAAAAAAAGCAAACTTAGACTATATCACGAGGTTCTAAAGGCTCACAAAGACCTTCCTACAGGGAACGGTACCAGGTAAAAGAAAGAGAGGCAGACACAAACAGCGATGGAAAAACAAGATGAAAGAATTCATGGGCCTATTAATGAAAGAGACGCATGGCAAGAGAGGAATGGAGAAAGACGCTCGACACATCATGTGTGGTGCTCCAATGGTCCGTCAGACTAAGGGTTAGTAGAGTGAAAGCGAACTCTAGCCTCTCAGGTAGCCAAGCTGTTGTACATAATGTATAAAGGCTCTAAGTGGTTCTGTCCTTATTCTTTTTGCACCAAGAATAGTTTTCCGAAAGTCTGTTTTCTTTTTCGGCAACCAGATCAACTTGTCAGTTGAAATGTGTTATCATTTAGGTTGAACACATGGCAGTCATGGTGTTATATGAGAGCAGTTAACTGAACACTATTCCTGTGTGACATAAAACAAGTGTGCAGCACGCAAACATACCTTGCTGGTCAGTTTTTTATTTTTTTTTATTTTAACATGAAAAAGTTCAAACTTTGGCCGCCAGACAATGACCAGCAGACCAATTAGTCAGCAAATGTATAAACCGGAAGTCTTAGACATGTCATCTTGTGTGTCTCGGAAGTTGTATGATGCAGGAAATGATGTGTTTTCCGGTAGACGCTGTATGGAGAGCTCTGCAGACAAGGGAGATGACCCTCAAGGGACATTCTTTCACAATAACCAAATTAAAAACCATTTTTCATGTATTTTTTTTTTGGGGGGGGGGGGTTGGGGTGGCAAGGGAGTTATTAGTATATATACTCTAGTGCAAGTGTATTAATAGTTTGTTTTGTAAATAGACTTTAAGACAAACTAAGTTTAAAAAAATAAATTAAATATCTTTCAATAGGGTGCTTATTTACTAAATGTATTTAATTTTTTCCATGAAGTTTTTGATATTCGAAACTATACACCTCAAAAACTTAAAAAGGTCTTAAAGATAACAGCATCATATTCTTTTAGAAGCATTTGTTTACTAGAATTACAACTGAGCTAGAAAATATTAATATTAGATGGACGTATTTGTGTTTGCTGAGGCGTGAAGGCAGCACAGAAAACGGATACATCCGCTCCTGACCCACATAGAGATGCAGCGCGCTGTTATTGTTAGAACCATGAAGGATGCGCTCCTGTCCACATAGAGATGCAGCGCGCTGTGCATGTTAGAACCATGATGGATGCGCTCCTGTCCACATAGAGATGCAGCCAAAGCGCGCTGTGCATGTTAGAACCATGAAAGATGCGCTCCTGTCCACATAGAGATGCAGCCAAAGCGCGCTGTGCATGTTAGAACCATGAAGGATGCGCTCCTGTCCACATAGAGATGCAGCCAAAGCGCGCTGTGCATGTTAGAACCATGAAGGATGCGCTCCTGTCCACATAGAGATGCAGCCAAAGCGCGCTGTGCATGTTAGAACCATGAAGGATGCGCTCCTGTCCACATAGAGATGCAGCCAAAGCGCGCTGTGCATGTTAGAACCATGAAGGATGCGCTCCTGTCCACATAGAGATGCAGCCAAAGCGCGCTGTGCATGTTAGAACCATGAAGGATGCGCTCCTGTCCACATAGAGATGCAGCCAAAGCGCGCTGTGCATGTTAGAACCATGAAGCATTACAAAAAAACAATTAGAAACAAATGGATGAAGTCGGAATTTGAAGTAAGTGAGCCAGCTACAAAGTAACAAACTGGTTCACTGTGACCTTAGCAGCTGCAGGTATGAATAACAAATATTTGTTTCAGACACAAAAAAGGTGCTGGCAGGGCTTAATGTTAAAACAAGACTCAAAGCATGCGAACTTCGGGACACGGAAGAACGCGTCCCAGGAAAACAAAGTTTGTTTCCATAAGTAACGAAATGTAAACCCGAGCAGACGTGAGATGTTGCAGAAACATAAAAATACTTTTGGGTAATGAAGAGTTGTTTGGGGTTTTTTTTTGCTTTGCACTTAAGAAACAACTATACTAAGAAGAGAAGTTGTTGCAATAGGCTGCAATGGAGCAAGTCATACTTGCAACGAAGTGAAGTTGTAAGAATTGGCAAAGAGCTAAACATTAATGAATGCAACGTAATGAATTTGTAATAATTGGTAAAATAGTTAAGTTGTAACAATTGCAAAGTTGTGAAGTTTTAAAAAAAGTTAGAGGCTTGCGAAAGTAAGAATGGGAAATTTTTTGACCAGATTGAATTAAGACACCAGGTCATTCTGCGGGCCCGCTGTCCTGGACATTGACTTTGTGAGCAGAGATTCGTTCCTCTAGTATAAAAAAAAGTGTTCAAACTTTCAATGTGTCGTTGTGACTGCTATGTGGGTGTCACATCTTGAGACTGCTATGTGTGTGTCACATCTTGAGACTGCTATGTGGGTGTCACATCTTGAGACTGCTATGTGGGTGTCACATCTTGAAACTGCTATGTGGGTGTCACATCTTGAAACTGCTATGTGGGTGTCACATCTTGAGACTGCTATGTGGGTGTCACATCTTGAGACTGCTATGTGGGTGTCACATCTTGAGACTGCTATGTGGGTGTCACATCTTGAGACTGCTATGTGGGTGTCACATCTTGAAACTGCTATGTGGGTGTCACATCCTGAGACTGCTATGTGGGTGTCACATCTTGAAACTGCTATGTGGGTGTCACATCTTGAGACTGCTATGTGGGTGTCACATCTTGAGACTGCTATGTGGGTGTCACATCTTGTGCCACGAGATTTTTTTCAGCGTGTTTAGTATAAGGTCATACAAAAAACATTAAGAAAAAAAATCAACTCTAAAAACATACCCTGGCAGACACCCACACATTCAGAGTTTTTGTGTTGACTTACCAAATAGATCTGTAAGGAAATGTAAGACAGGTATCACCAGCGTGTTGACGTCACTGCACAGTAAGTCCCATACGACTGAGTTCAATCGAGAGTCTACAAAAATAAAACAAAAGACTTAGAAGGATTAAAAAAAAATGTTTTATTATAACAGTAAAAAACAAAATACAGTTTTAATTTTATATTACCATTTGTCAAAAATATCTTAATATCATGTGAGTATCATGTGAGTATCATGTGAGTATCATGTGAGTATCATGTGAGAACAAAAAAACAAACCAACTAAAAACTGTCCAACAAAAGGGAGAGTGAGAATTGTTTGAACAGCACGGTCCAGTAGAACAAAGAACTGAAACAAACAAAAAATGATCTCGCTATTTCTGTACCGAAGTCTCAAGTGACGTCTTCGTCTGGTTAAGTGGTCAAGTTATAGACTCAAAGAAAACCAATACAGAGCACAATTCTAGCACAAATATCTCAGTTGAAATGTGTGGATGGAATCTCAAAGTCGGGTGTCTAATTTCAATGAAAATAATCTGACCTGAGCAGCGTCGTCTGCCGGCCATCAGTTCCTCATGTTACACCTGAATAAGCCCACGAGGTTGTGTCGGATGTTTGCGTCATCTCTAGTGTTTGTTTTTAATGCTTTTGTTAGAAGATTGCCAACCAATTAAAGTTTCATTTCTCTACTACAATTGGTACATGGACTGAGATTTAGAAGGGTTCATCTCTGGACAGTTCAAGACGTTTCACTGTTGTAGACAAATTTGAATGAAGTTCTAAAATTCGTAAAATTATTAATGTCTCAAATTTATACGAAATATAAAATAGTATTTTTTTTTTACCAATATAATCTGATATATCCACTTGGGATCAATTTTGGATATTCGCTTGTATGTGTAAAGTCCGTTGTTTTCTTTAGATTTGTATATGAGATGTTAATAGTGTACAACCACACAGCGAACTAAAGGAAGTATAAAGACCCACTAATATATCCATAGTTTGTGTTATGCTGTGTTTATGAGTAAAAAAATAAATGTTTTATACCCCGCACCTTTGTATACTCCGCACAGCTACCAAACCTTGATGGAACTTGTATAACACGCGGGTGATAAGCGCAAAAAGACGGTAAAAGTTTGGTGCTATAAGTCAACGACCGTCAACAGCATCCCTCTCCCAAAACATAACGGTTGCTATTTAGGAGCTCTCCCCTAGCAGAGTTTAGTTCGGAATCCTACAGCAATTCATTCTCCTGGCGTCTACAAGGCAATATTTCTCTCAGTCAAAAGAATGCAATTCAAAAAAGTTAAATGAAGTAAAGATGTCACTGGCTAAGGTGTGAGAGAATTCAAGGCTCTAGAGATTGCGTTTGAACTCGGCTTGATTGTGTTCAGTAGAGCTGTGTTCAGTAAAGCTGTGTTCAGTAAAGCTGTGTTCAGTAAAGCTGTGTTCAGTAGAGCTGTGTTCAGTAGAGCTGTGTTCAGTAAAGCTGTGTTCAGTAGAGCTGTGTTCAGTAAAGCTGTGTTCAGTAAAGCTGTGGTCAGTAAAGCTGTGGTCAGTAAAGCTGTGGTCAGTAAAGCTGTTTTGTTCACATACCAGGAAACCAACAGAACGATGGTACCTGACCGTTCTTACAGGTAGACTCAATCATCGCATAAGCAAAAATCTATTGAAATGATGTTTTTTTAAAACAAAGTTTCGAAGCTATCTTGTCGCAGATACCAAAACAATGAAAAGATGTACTTATAGGATGGCGTCCCTTTATTAAATGTTGAAGCATTCGTTTTTTATGGATAACTTCTCAAGGATGTATAGCTAAAAAGCAAATACAACAGAAATAGACTTTTACTAGAAGAAAATGAAAATAAAAAAGATTTGACTACCCCCCCTCCCGCCCTTTGAAAGTACCTCGCGCCCCCCCCCTCCTCGCGTTACTATTAATTTTTGAAAAAAATCGTACTAAAAATAGCACCAATCGACCTATTTTCAAATTAGACTAACGTGGAAATCACAAGTCAATGATTTCAAAGCTTTTGGCTTGATGGGACATTCCGTGGCACTGTCAGCTCGTGTGGCATGCAACGAGACACATGACACCATTGTCAGCTATATTAGGACAACTCGCGTGTGACCTTGTAAGGTCAAACGATCCCCGCATCCAGTTCTAACCGTATTCAGTAGGCAAGATCTATTTATAGGCATTACAGCTGTATTACAAAAAGCGTTAATGAATTATGCATACAGGAGCCATTAAAAATTGGATTGTCTGGTAATAATAAATACTTGTTAAGACGTGTTCTACCATTAAAATTGGATTCAATTACGGTAGAGATTACAAATAGAATGCACATTATGGTGTTTCTAGGCATTCATAATTGAGTGTCACTCCTGAGTAAACACAAATTAAAATCCGAGGCCATCAATTGTTTTTATATATCATAAAATGATTGCAGAGTTTATTGTGTGTTTATTGGGTACTTCAAAGTTCTAGTCGGCTCAAACACGCATTAGTTTTAACACTATAGACAACATACATTATTAAAATAAAGTCTTTGACAAGACGTGGTCCAAAGGATTTCAAAGATATATATTTAACGCGAGCTATTCTTACTTCCACACAAAATAGTGATCTGAAAGAGAGGTCACTCCGACTTAAATAGAACACTAGATTTGGCCTGCTGTTCAGGAAGAACTCTGTTGACTATGTACTAATTGTTATCGACGGTCGTTGACTTGTAGCACCAAACTGCTAGTAGGCAACCAAACCGCTGTGGGCGTAATATATTTTAACTAATACAACTTCACATAACGTGAATAACTTCCATGTGAACAATAATAAATATAATTTGTATTAGAATATACACAAAATCTAGTTAATATGAGATAAAATAAATGGATTACACTTACTAGAGACTTCAGTATTACTATTTTTTTCAACATGATCTTGCTCAAAACCAAAACACAAACTTTCAGTCTCACGTTCTGGAGTCATCTGTCCTAACTAAGACCAATGACGACAAAGCCAGCTACGTTGCATCATTCACAACCAATCACTAACCTCTTCCCACCATCACCATAGAAACACACACACACACACTTCATAACACTAATGCGACTATATTTTAATGGAATAAAGTATTATTACTATGATTAGTAATGACAATATATTAATGTTTCAGACCACGTATTATTGTGTTTTCAAAGTGCCTATTATTAGCGGCCCCCGAAAGGGGAAAAGACGCTATTAGTTTTGTGTGAAATGTCTGTCGGTCTGTCCGTCCGTCCCGTTTAGATCTCGTAAACTAGAAAAGATATTGAAAATCGGACATCACAATATTTTAGACCATTCAAAGTTCTGATGCAACGCTACTTTTTTTTTCTGAAAGCGAAAAATCTAATTTTTAAAATCAGTTATGCAAGTATTTTTTTAAAGAGAAAAAGCTAATTAGTATGCATTATAAGTTAGACCTAATTTAAAATGAATAGTAATCTTATAAGTTTTATTTTCCTGAACATTTTTTTAATAGTGTGATTTTTTTCTTTTTTTTTTTTTGAGGATTAGAATAAGACAGTGATGCCCAACCTTATACAGCCTGCGGGCCATTTTAATTTCCGACACTCGTGTCGCGGGCCACAGATAACTGAAATAGAGAATAAATCATTTTAAATAGTTTTATAACAATCCCGTGGCTCCAGTAGGCCTACTTACACCCATAAGTCAATTACATAACAAGGGTCTCAGACGTCTTATTCTCCAAAATTAATGCTTGTAAATATTGTGATCCTACACAGCAAATGTTTTCGGAAATGTGCAAGGTTTATGTAGACAACACGGCTTAGAAATCTTTTGTCTGTATTGCTCGAAATTTCTCAAGCATGGAAGTCTGGCTTTGTAATTCAATCAGTTCCAGTTGGTTTTACTCCTCAGCGGCAATAGAAATGATTTCGAAATCTGCTGCTCTGTCATTTAGTTTTGAATGGAGATTTTCATCAACATCGTCCATCCGTTTTGCAGTTGTCATGCCAGAAAGGCTGACAGCTTCAAATGCATATTTTTCAGGCCGATTTCATTCCATCACTGCTAGTAAACACATTTTGATGCTTCATTTCTCTTCTTAAAATGTCAGCACCTCTGTAGCCTCCAATACAGCCGCGACTCATTTTCTTGACTTCTTGGTAAATACTTTCGTCACTCGTTCAACTCGTAACTTAGCGACTCTTTTCTTTGCGGCTCAAGCCGACAATGCCTCCATAGTTTTGTAATGGTTTGTTTCATAATGCCTTTTTATGTTATGTTCTTTAAAACAGCCACACTTTCTGTACAAATCAAACACGTTGGCTTGGTAATGTAGATTTAATAAAAGATCTGTTCACTTGTCCTGGAAGTTTCAACATCCAATTTTTGTTTCTTCGACACTCCCATTTCATTAACATACAAATGTCACACGACACCACACCAATCATGTTGATGTCAGAAGTACACGAACCAAAATGATGCAGAAAAAATGCGATGTGTAACACACATGGGATGTCAAGGACACAGCTAGCTCAAGACAGCCGCGGAATCGTCCAAGACTCTAAAATAACTGTCAATTCTTATCGCCAAAAAAAAAAAAATCTGTTCTTATAGAAAAAAAATTAACATGAATAACGAACAAGACAATAGATTAGTATGAAATACATCAAAGAAAAAGTGAGAGTCCTAACAGAAAAAATAAATTTTTCAAACCTTTTTGTTTTTATATATTTTTTTATTTTCTACATTTTGTGCCGATGTTTTGGCGGGTCGGTCAGAACCACGTAGTTTGGGCATCACTGGAATCAAAAATCAAAAAATTAGATCAATTATAAGACATCAGTTAGACCATGGGAGGCTAGGTGGCTGAGCGGTAAAGCGCTTGGCTTCCGAACCGGGGGTCCCGGGTTCGAATCCTGGTGAAGACTGAAATTTTTAACTTTGGAATCTTTGGGCGCCTTTGAGTCCACTCAACTCTAATGGGTACCTGACATTAGTTGGGGAAAAGTAAAGGCGGTTGGTCGTTGTGCTGGCTACATGACACCCTCGTTAACCGTAGGCCACAAAAACAGATGAACTTTATATCATCTACCTATAGACCACAAGGTCTGAAAGGGGAACTAGTTAGGCCAGGTTCACATCTAACTTTACATTCACTTTCACCTATCCTTTGATCTGCTGGACCGTTGGGGCATTACACAAGATCTGTTAACCTTCTTTCTCCATTCTTATCTCTCATTTTGTCTTTGATATAATTTCATTCGGATGTTTTTTCTGAAAATATTGAAGCCTGCCTGGGTGGACCACTTTGGGGGCCGATTTTGAGTTTGTGTTTCCACACAAACTGTCTTTTGTAACCTTGTTATTATACATTAATATGGCAAAACATTAATGTGACTACTGTGAATGTCATGGTTAATTATATTCATACTGTATGTGTTTGCCTACATCTTGCAGTAACAACCTTTCGGAAGTGTATAGTTATTCTGCATCAAGTAATCAATTAGACCCCATCGATTCTATGCTTATAGCACATTTACAATTTTAAAAATTCCACAAGTATCTAGTGATGTTTTTATTATAAGATGAGATAATTTTATTGGTCCTAACAAATAGAAATTCAGTTTGACTACAATTGTCCACCCCAACATTACTACTATAACAATAACAATATAGATGCAAACAGGAACAGCATTCACATAAAAGACAAACACAGACAGACACAGGACCAGCGCTTTATGAACTAGGCTTGTAGGTACTCTATGAACTAGTCTTGTAGGTACTTTACGAACTAGGTTTGTATGTACTTTATGGACTAGGCTTGTAGGTACATTATGAACTAGGTTTGTATGTACTTTATGAGCTAGGCTTGTATGTACTTTATGAGCTAGGCTTGAATGTACTTCTCGGAGATGACACGTGACTTTGAAACACCCAGAAAGTGGAATGAAGGAGTTTTTAGATAGTTTTGTTCTAGTCTAAATTTAGAGGAGCCGACAACTTCGTCAAGTTCTGATGCACCTTTCATGCTTGTTGAATGAGCTCACTGTACTGTGATTTCAAGCACATCATTTCAATATCAGCGATTTCTACATTTAGTTTAATATATATATATATATATGTATACAACAAATAATAAACTAAACCTAGAACTAGCTAAAAGAAAACAAAGTCCTTCTGGAATGTCTGATAACTGTGAGACTTTCGATTGAGTAACGTTGTGTCCACTCCAGACCTGTTTGATTAGTTTCAGTCAAAAGTCTTTCAATATACTCTCTATCTGACATCAATAACTTGAACTATAACTTTAGAGAGCGCTAGGGAATTGACTTGTACTATGTCAAACAATCGAAGAGAGGTAAAGAAGAAGAAAAGGGAACAGTGAAGAAATGAATAGTCGGTTTTGTAACGAGGGAGGTTTTATTTTTTCGACTGGCTAAATGAAGCTTTTAAAAGCCAAGATAACAAAGGCATTTTTTAACTCGTAGGCGGCCACTGTTGGTCCGATGTTTGGTAAGCAATGCAGATAAAATGGCAGGCTTTAATATTTTAGTAACATAAATAAAAGGGTGAAAATTGTATAGAGCTTTCCTTTTTTAAATGAGGATCTTATCTTACATAAAACAGACATTACTTAAAAAGAAGATAATTACGTCCTACGCGTCTTGCATCTAGACATGCATGTTAACCAGGGACGGACTGGGTGTAAAAATCAGCCCGGGCATTTCTATACAATACGATCCACAAATTATATGCCACATGAAGGGCATCCAGTTATACCTGTCCTCAAGAGCATTGTGTAAAGTTTAATAATGTATCAAAAGTAGTTATATATATGAATAATTAATTAGATGATTTTGAAACCATAAAATATATATCAAATGTAATAAAAAATATTATAAAATCATAAAACAATTTACTGGCATTCATGCGGCCCTTTCGGTAGCCCTACCAGCCCAACTGGGTACCGGCCGAATGCTCATATAGCTAGTCCGCCCCTGATGTTGTTAACCAATGACTTAAGTGATGAATTTGTTATATGACTGAGAACCTTCCAATACAATGTACGAAGTACTTCTGGTTCTGGAATATTTACTTACAATTTAACACATACGAGCATAAAACCCCAAAGTCTCTACCGATAAATCTTATTGTGTGTGCTATTCGATGCCAGTTGCGTGAATGTCTGAGTATTACATGATGACAAGACACTGGCAGGTCAAATATCCATGTTGCCGAGTGATAAACAATAAAAGAAATGTCAGATTAAAAAATGTTATGAGCTATCGGACTCTCGTGGTCTAGCTTGTGTCATGAAGAAATGAAATTAGCATTGTCAGGAACAATTCTTTTGAAGAAATGAGATTAGCATTGTCAGGTTTAACTCTTCTGAAGAAAAGAAATTAGCATTGTCAGGTTTAACTCTTCTGAAGAAAAGAAATTAGCATTGTCAGGTTTAATTCTTTTGAAGAAATGAAATTAGCTTTGTCAGGTTTAACTCTTCTGAAGAAAAGAAATTAGCATTGTCAGGTTTAATTCTTTTGAAAAAATGAAATTAGCATTGTCAGGCTTAATTCTTTTGAAGAAATGAAATTAGCATTGTCAGGCTTAATTCTTTTGAAGAAATGAAATTAGCATTGTCAGGCTTAATTCTTTTGAAGAAATGAGATTTGTGTTGTCAGGTTTAATTCTTTTGAAGAAATGAGATTAGCATTGTCAGGTTTAATTCTTTTGAAGAAATGAGATTTGCATTGTCAGGTTTAATTCTTTTGAAGAAATGAGATTTGCATTGTCAGGTTTAATTCTTTTGAAGAAATGAGATTAGCATTGTCAGGTTTAATTCTTTTGAAAAATTGAGATTAGCATTGTCAGGTTTAATTCTTTTGAAAAAATGAGATTTGTGTTGTCAGGTTTAATTCTTTTGAAGAAATGAGATTAGCATTGTCAGGTTTAATTCTTTTGAAGAAATGAGATTTGCATTGTCAGGTTTAATTCTTTTGAAGAAATGAGATTTGCATTGTCAGGTTTAATTCTTTTGAAGAAATGAGATTAGCATGGTCAGGTTTAATTCTTTTGAAAAATTGAGATTAGCATTGTCAGGTTTAATTCTTTTGAAAAATTGAGATTAGCATTGTCAGGTTTAATTCTTTTGAAAAATTGAGATTAGCATTGTCAGGTTTAATTCTTTTGAAAAATTGAGATTAGCATTGTCAGGTTTAATTCTTTTGAAAAAATTGAGATTAGGATTGTCAGGTTTAATTCTTTTGAAGAAATGAGATTAACATTATCAGGTTTAATTCTTTTGAAAAATTGAGATTAGCATTGTCAGGTTTAATTCTTTTGAAAAATTGAGATTAGCATTGTCAAGTTTAATTCTTTTGAAGAAAAGAAATTAGCATTGTCAGGTTTAATTCTTTTGAAGAAATGAAATTAGCTTTGTCAGGTTTAACTCTTCTGAAGAAAAGAAATTAGCATTGTCAGGTTTAATTCTTTTGAAAAAATGAAATTAGCATTGTCAGGCTTAATTCTTTTGAAGAAATGAAATTAGCATTGTCAGGCTTAATTCTTTTGAAGAAATGAAATTAGCATTGTCAGGCTTAATTCTTTTGAAGAAATGAGATTTGTGTTGTCAGGTTTAATTCTTTTGAAGAAATGAGATTAGCATTGTCAGGTTTAATTCTTTTGAAGAAATGAGATTTGCATTGTCAGGTTTAATTCTTTTGAAGAAATGAGATTTGCATTGTCAGGTTTAATTCTTTTGAAGAAATGAGATTAGCATTGTCAGGTTTAATTCTTTTGAAGAAATGAGATTTGCATTGTCAGGCTTAATTCTTTTGAAGAAATGAAATTAGCATTGTCAGGCTTAATTCTTTTGAAGAAATGAAATTAGCATTGTCAGGCTTAATTCTTTTGAAGAAATGAGATTTGTGTTGTCAGGTTTAATTCTTTTGAAGAAATGAGATTAGCATTGTCAGGTTTAATTCTTTTGAAGAAATGAGATTTGCATTGTCAGGTTTAATTCTTTTGAAGAAATGAGATTTGCATTGTCAGGTTTAATTCTTTTGAAGAAATGAGATTAGCATTGTCAGGTTTAATTCTTTTGAAAAATTGAGATTAGCATTGTCAGGTTTAATTCTTTTGAAGAAATGAGATTTGTGTTGTCAGGTTTAATTCTTTTGAAGAAATGAGATTAGCATTGTCAGGTTTAATTCTTTTGAAGAAATAAGATTTGCATTGTCAGGTTTAATTCTTTTGAAGAAATGAGATTTGCATTGTCAGGTTTAATTCTTTTGAAGAAATGAGATTAGCATTGTCAGGTTTAATTCTTTTGAAAAATTGAGATTAGCATTGTCAGGTTTAATTCTTTTGAAAAATTGAGATTAGCATTGTCAGGTTTAATTCTTTTGAAAAATTGAGATTAGCATTGTCAGGTTTAATTCTTTTGAAAAATTGAGATTAGGATTGTCAGGTTTAATTCTTTTGAAGAAATGAGATTAACATTGTCAGGTTTAATTCTTTTGAAAAATTGAGATTAGCATTGTCAGGTTTAATTCTTTTGAAAAATTGAGATTAGCATTGTCAAGTTTAATTCTTTTGAAAAATTGAGATTAGCATTGTCAGGTTTAATTCTTTTGAAAAATTGAGATTAGCATTGTCAAGTTTAATTCTTTTGAAAAATTGAGATTAGCATTGTCAGGCTTAATTCTTTTGAAAAATTGAGATTAGCATTGTCAGGTTTAATTCTTTTGAAGAAATGAGATTTGCATTGTCAGGTTTAATTTTTTTGAAGAAATGAGATTTGCATTGTCAGGTTTAATTCTTTTGAAGAAATGAGATTAGCATTGTCAGGTTTAATTCTTTTGAAAAATTGAGATTAGCATTGTCAGGTTTAATTCTTTTGAAGAAATGAGATTTGTGTTGTCAGGTTTAATTCTTTTGAAGAAATGAGATTAGCATTGTCAGGTTTAATTCTTTTGAAGAAATGAGATTTGCATTGTCAGGTTTAATTCTTTTGAAGAAATGAGATTTGCATTGTCAGGTTTAATTCTTTTGAAGAAATGAGATTAGCATTGTCAGGTTTAATTCTTTTGAAAAATTGAGATTAGCATTGTCAGGTTTAATTCTTTTGAAAAATTGAGATTAGCATTGTCAGGTTTAATTCTTTTGAAAAATTGAGATTAGCATTGTCAGGTTTAATTCTTTTGAAAAATTGAGATTAGCATTGTCAGGTTTAATTCTTTTGAAAAATTGAGATTAGGATTGTCAGGTTTAATTCTTTTGAAGAAATGAGATTAACATTGTCAGGTTTAATTCTTTTGAAAAATTGAGATTAGCATTGTCAGGTTTAATTCTTTTGAAAAATTGAGATTAGCATTGTCAAGTTTAATTCTTTTGAAAAATTGAGATTAGCATTGTCAGGTTTAATTCTTTTGAAAAATTGAGATTAGCATTGTCAGGTTTAATTCTTTTGAAAAATTGAGATTAGCATTGTCAGGTTTAATTCTTTTGAAAAATTGAGATTAGCATTGTCAAGTTTAATTCTTTTGAAAAATTGAGATTAGCATTGTCAGGCTTAATTCTTTTGAAAAATTGAGATTAGCATTGTCAGGTTTAATTCTTTTGAAGAAATGAGATTAGTGTTGTCAGGTTTAACTCTTCTGAAGAAATGAGATTAGCATTGTCAGGTTTAACTCTTCTGAAGAAATGAGATTAGCATTGTCAGGTTTAACTCTTCTTAAGAAATGAGATTAGCATTGTCAGGTTTAACTCTTCTGAAGAAATGAGATTAGCGTTGTCAGGTTTAACTCTTCTGAAGAAATGAGATTAGTGTTGTCAGGTTTAACTCTTCTGAAGAAATGAGATTAGCATTGTCAGGTTTAACTCTTCTGAAGAAATGAGATTAGCATTGTCAGGTTTAACCCTTCTGAATAAATGAGATTAGCATTGTCAGGTTTAACTCTTCTGAAGAAATGAGATTAGCATTGTCAGGTTTAACTCTTCTGAAGAAATGAGATTAACATTGTCAGGTTTAACTCTTCTGAAGAAATGAGATTAGCATTGTCAGGTTTAACTCTTCTGAAGAAAAGAAATTAGCATTGTCAGGTTTAACTCTTCTGAAGAAATGAAATTAGCATTGTCAGGTTTAATTCTTTTGAAGAAATCAAATTGTTATTGCCATGAATAATTCTTCTAAAAAATAATATTATGAACAATTGTATGGAAGAAATGAAATTATTATTTCCAGGTGCAACGATTTTGAAGAAATGAAATTAATTTTATCAGAAACCATTATTCTGAAGAAATGAAATTGCTATTTTCATTAACAAAGATTTTTTTTTGTGAGGAAATAAATCCAGTCCTAATACTGATTGATTTCTTGTGTTCTTTTCTAATGCGAAGTCTTTGTTGATTCATTTTCAGTTACATTGACATGCTCTCTCTCTAAAACAGAGTCCATTAGGTGAATGTATCCTAGTGTTGATGTCGTAGGAAGCATGTTTCAGTCTCTGGATAGTACCTCACATGATTATTTGTAGAGGACATTTCCGGTCCAGCGTTATATCTTAAGATGAATGTGAGTTTAAAATAAAAATCGACTGTTACTTCTCGACTGCATTGGTCGATTATAATTAAGCTCAACTCCTTCAATGAATAGATTTGTCTTCCATTGTCTCTATTTGATGAGTTTATAAAAGGTTGCGGTTATTTCAGCTTCAAGCAGACCTTGGCTTGCTGTGTACGTAAACTCACATGGTTTATCCTTTTCTTTGGTTAGGATTAATTTGTCTTAATCTAAATGTAATTACACATTCATTATTCGCTAAATCTGATAGGACTATAATATATGTTTCAATGATTTAAAGTGTTCAAGTTATATTTAGCCTTTGAGAGCTTTTTATTCGGTAAAGCTTTAGACGTTATTTTGTTGTCGTTGACCTCCTTTACTGGTAAAACGGCTATGTCAAAATATTTTATTTTACAAATCTTTTATTAACTCACTATGTCTGTCTGTCTGTCTGTCTGTCTGTGTACACGTTATTTCTTGCACTCCCCATTATCGAATCTAGTTGAAACTAGCACAATTATTCATTACAGATGACAACACATGAATCAATTAAAATATTAACCAATTAGTTGATTAAACAGTGGTAATTAATTATTTTCCTTTATATGAAAAGGAGAAACATCTTGCAGTATTGAGGAATGTGTCAGTAGTTGTGTCGTTCTTTCCTTCACACAAGCAATTTTTTAACATAAAAAAACATTTTCTTATTTTGCTTAATCATTTTAAACTTATAGGGTTTTGTTAGGTCTGTTTTAAATGAATTGTTTACCAGTATTACAGTTAAAAAAATAATAAGGACTTTGATATCAAACATCTACCATTTAGTTACACATTTTTTATGTTGACATGTTTCCTACATTTGAGTAGAAGAGAAATACTAAGCAGCCAAAACTTCCGTATGTTAACTGGACCGGAAAAGATCCACATCTATTGCAACCGAAAGTTTCTGTTACAAATCACGGCTACTTCGACTGCTTCTAATATGAATTTAAATCTCTAATAACAAAAAGTTCAAAATGTGTTAAAAAATCTAATGAATAGGTTATGTTTTTTTGAATGAATTTTTTACGCTGTTTTGTTTGTTTGTTTGTTTTGTTTTGTTTTGCCAATGATGATACATTCCCCCCCTCCCACCTTAACAATTTCTTATCTCTGCAAAACTATATTATGAGCTATAAGTACTAAAGGTAACGGAAGGTATTACTAAACATATTCTATAGCTATTTTATGCAAACCCCCCAAAAAATGTAACTGGATAAAATTTTTGAAGTTACTGTTCAAAGACAATTAGGTGTTTTATAGCCAGTCCAACACTTAGTGACCAAGTCGGCATTACAGACGTTGTTTTTTTTTTCACAAGTGAAAATATTTATTTCCAACACATATCCATGAGTGAATATAATCATGCATAAATGAGACTTAATCTCCACTAAGTCATTGGTTTTCCTGGCTGAATCAGGCAACTCATTCTATGCTCCAATAGCAATATGTAAGAAGGAGCAATCGAACAAACTTAACATAACGCATGGAATAAGAAATCAGCCTTTATGAAAGTAATTCTGAATTTGTTGTTGTTGGTGTTGTACATTTAACAAAGCCAAGGACAACAAACTTGTTGCTACTAACGCGCAATACGCCATTATGTATGGCCAAGAATAATGGCTGAATTGGGCTGTGAGATGTATGTGTGTATGAATTGGTTACGGCGTCCAAGGTTGTGTGTGCTTTTGGGTGGTGTGTGTGTGTGTGTGGGAGAAAGTTGTTCCAAAACACAGATTTAAGGGAGGAGAGTCTGGTGAATCTAGGGAAGGAAATCTGACGCAATACATGAGAGAGAAAGAAAGAATACAAGAAATAAAGAGTGTGAATGTTGATCTTGTGAGAGAGAGACAGAGAGAGACAGAGAGAGAGGGGGAGAGAGAGAGACAGAGAGAGACGATGGGTGAAAGACATATACAATCAAGAAAGGAAAAAGTTTTGCGTTCAAACTCTGTGGGTCAAAAATTCGATTTGCTGTCATCTTGTGTCTGTATGAGAACTCACGTAATTCTCTGTACCCTTCTTCCCCTCCCCGGAACACTCCCCCCCCTCCTGTTGCCACAGAACGAAAGGAAGAGAAAACTAGATGGCTGTGCTGTCGATAAATGAAGAAGAGGAAAAAAGATGAGTGGAACTTTGGGCAGGGGAGGGCTATTGTGTTTATACTCATTGGATAAAAGGGCTAAATTTATCTATTTTCTTTTAAGTTTTTTTTTCGGGGGGGGGGGGGTTGTTTATAAAAGCCGGTCCAGGAGGGGTCGAGGATAGGGTTTAAGCATATAAAGTATATTCATTTGGCTTCTGTTCTAATTATTTTTTCCCATGCTGTGATGTGCATTTTGACAGCTATATTACCGACATCATTTAATAATACAGCATTCCAGTCCTAAGATTAAGGAAGATTGCAGATTTTTCACGATCACGAAGAGCCATTTGCGAGCCAGATATTTGTCCACATAACCGGAAGAGCCATTTGCGAGCCAGATATTTGTCCACATAACCGGAAGAGCCATTTGCGAGCCAGATATTTGTCCACATAACCGGAAGATCCATTTGCGAGCCAGATATTTGTCCACATAACCGGAAGAGCCATTTGCGAGCCAGATATTTGTCCACATAACCGGAAGAGCCATTTGCGAGCCAGATATTTGTCCACATAACCGGAAGAGCCATTTGTGAGCCAGATATTTGTCAACATAACTGGAAGAGCCATTTGCGAGCCAGATATTTGTCCACATAACCGGAAGAGCCATTTGTGAGCCAGATATTTGTCCACATAACCGGAAGAGCCATTTGTGAGCCAGATATTTGTCCACATAACTGGAAGAGCTATTTGTGAGCCAGATATTTGTCCACATAACCGGAAGAGCCATTTGAGAGCCAGATATTTGTCCACATAACCGGAAGAGCCATTTGCGAGCCAGATATTTGTCCACATAACTGGAAGACCCATTTGCGAGCCAGATATTTGTCCACTGGAAGACCCATTTGCGAGCCAGATATTTGTCCACATAACCGGAAGAGCCATTTGCGAGCCAGATATTTGTCCACATAACTGGAAGAGCCATTTGCGAGCCAGATATTTGTCCACATAACTGGAAGAGCCATTTGCGAGCCAGATATTTGTCCACATAACCGGAAGAGCCATTTGCGAGCCAGATATTTGTCCACATAACTGGAAGAGCTATTTGCGAGCCAGATATTTGTCCACATAACCGGAAGAGCTATTTGCGAGCCAGATATTTGTCCACATAACCGGAAGAGCCATTTGCGAGCCAGATATTTGTCCACATAACCGTAAGAGCCATTTGCGAGCCAGATTTTTGTCCACATAACCGTAAGAGCCATTTGCGAGCCAGATATTTGTCCACTGGAAGACCCATTTGCGAGCCAGATATTTGTCCACTGGAAGACCCATTTGCGAGCCAGATATTTGTCCACATAACTTTAAGAGCCATTTGCGAGCCAGATATTTGTCCACTGGAAGACCCATTTGCGAGCCAGATATTTGTCCACTGGAAGACCCATTTGCGAGCCAGATATTTGTCCACTGGAAGACCCATTTGCGAGCCAGATATTTGTCCACATAACCGGAAGAGCCATTTGCGAGCCAGATATTTGTCCACATAACCGGAAGAGCCATTTGCGAGCCAGATATTTGTCCACATAACCGGAAGAGCCATTTGCGAGCCAGATATTTGTCCACATAACCGGAAGAGCCATTTGCGAGCCAGATATTTGTCCACATAACTGGAAGACCCATTTGCGAGCCAGATATTTGTCCACTGGAAGACCCATTTGCGAGCCAGATATTTGTCCACTGGAAGACCCATTTGCGAGCCAGATATTTGTCCACTGGAAGACCCATTTGCGAGCCAGATATTTGTCCACATAACTTTAAGAGCCATTTGCGAGCCAGATATTTGTGCTTAGAAGATAAGTTTGAAATGCCCGATGCATTGAACGCTTGCTGGAAGTTAAAGGAGTATGAAACTCTGTCGCCTTTTTTTTAAAATCAGTTTAGGCAGTGGCCTAGCTAGGATGGAAGGAAGAGGGGGAAGAATTTGAAAATCCCCCCGGGCCCCCACCGGAGTGGGTCACTAAATGAGTGTTTTTTATATTAAAAATGAAATATTACGCAAAATGCAGGGGCCCCCAAAGAGGTCAAGCCTCCTACCCCCCGGGGGCCCTCAAACAAAGGAAAATTCCTAGCTACGCCCCTCAGTTTAGGACGTTTCTTCAAACAAGAAGAGTTTGACATTCTAGTGGCTCAACCCTCCGGCATTGACGGCAAGCTGTTTGAAGACTTTAAGCCATTCACAGAACAATTGAATCGGCCTACATAGTGTTAACCCAGCAGCTTGCCTGATTTTTTAAACTTATTTTACTTATAGCTTATATCAGCTCACTCTCTGGTCAAAAGTTTATACACGTTATTTCTCCCTCACCCATTCTCGGATCAAACTGAAAATTTGCACAATTATTTCTTTTACCTGACAACACAAGTCATTTAATTAATTAATTATTTCGTTGGTATCTCAAACAAGGGAAAGAATTTATACTTGACTAAAGTGGTGGTATAAGCTGAACACAACATGAAACAATAGGATGAGACTATAGAGACAATAGATAACTCTACAATCTTCCATGTTCATAAGTTTTTCACTAACAGAGTTGATACAATGTCGGCATGAGGAGGCTTGAACCATGAGTTCGAATTCAGGTCTTCGCCCCCCCCCTCCCTTTTTTTTAAAATAAATGCTTTTTTTTATTGTTGGACTAGATCTATTACAAATTTAATTATATGACAGATTCAAACCAATTGATACAACTATGCTTAATATAAGCTTTGTTTTCTAAAAAAAGTTGTTAAAAAAATATTCTTGTTTCTTAGTGAACATTTTCTTGGATGTAGCGTGGGAGGGGGGGGGGATGCTTCGAGACTGAATCGAACTCTATCCATTGAACCAAAACCTGGGCATGTGTAAACGTTTCCGTTCGCCAAAGCCATTCTGTTTTCATTTTAAACCATCCATATGTTTTGTTTGTTTCTAGTGTCGACTATTGATTTTGTATTTTCCAGCAAAGTTTCTATTTCTATCTGAAATCCAATGTAACTGATATCTGATATTACTACAATTAAAAAAAAGTGTTTTTTTTTCGAAACACTATTATTATTATTTTTTTAAACTTCATTTTCGATTTTAAATTGTGCAATATGATAACAGTATCTATATCACCGCTGTATATAGTGTGAACACATTATAGAATACTGGTTTAAAAAGGTGTGCCTGTTGTGTAATAATATATTTAGAATGATTTATTAATATCTAAAATAAATGTCATAGACTCGCCTAGTCGTCACTGAAGAAAACAAAAGAAGATAGACGCGGGCCTTTAGTTGGACGCTACAATTTGACAGAGACAATTAATGACAAAGTTAGACCACGACAAACCAACTAGGTCAGATATTAGGACACTGCCGGGTAAAACCAGCGCCACTTAAGTAGCTAGAAAATTGGACTTACAGCATTATGGAGTAACTGAATTAACCTTCACGTACACAATGTTAGTGGCTGTAGTCACTCCACGTGGCGCCCTGCCCGTGTCTCGATAGCCGTGGTGTAATTAAATATGACCTCTGTACCAAATACAATTCGATAGAAGCTTAAGAAAACATACCCAGAAATCGATGGGTTTTAAGGTAATAAAAGTCTAGGTTTAATTCGTTCTACTGCACGCTCTAGTGTGCTTCCTGTTTAAGTGAGTTTAAGGCGGGAAACAGTATTGTATACAGCCGGAGAGCTGCTGGTCAAGATATTGAAACAACAAGATGTGAATACATGCGTTTATTATGTGTGTGTGTAATGTGTACTGATTGTTATATGTGTGATTGTGTTAAGTGTGTGTGTGTAATGTGTATTGATGGTTACGTGTGTGCTCGGAGATTGTATGTGATTGTCATTGTGTGTGTGTGTGTGTGTAATACGGTTCATGTTAATGAGTGTGAGTGTATGTAACCATGTGTCTAAGTGTCGATGTATATGTAGTGCAATATAAATGGCTCTATATGTAGTGCAATATAAATGGCTCTATATGTAGTGCAATATAAATGGCTCTATATGTAGTGCAATATAAATGGCTCTATATGTAGTGCAATATAAATGGCTCTATATGTAGTGCAATATAAATGGCTCTATATGTAGTGCAATATAAATGGCTCTATATGTAGTGCAATATAAATGGCTCTATATGTAGTGCGATATAAATGGCTCTATATGTAGTGCAATATAAATGGCTCTATATGTAGTGCAATATAAATGGCTCTATATGTAGTGCGATATAAATGGCTCTATATGTAGTGCAATATAAATGGCTCTATATGTAGTGCAATATAAATGGCTCTATATGTAGTGCAATATAAATGGCTCTATATGTAGTGCAATATAAATGGCTCTATATGTAGTGCAATATAAATGGCTCTATATGTAGTGCAATATGTACGGCTGTATATGTAGTGGAATAAGTAGGGCTGTGTACGTGAGGGTGTGCTGTAGATGCACTGATATATTATTGTATTACTTTAAATTAACTTTTCAGAAAATGTTCTCTTTGAGTTTTGTCTTATTATTAGCTGGGCAATCTGCACGCAACACGCATAGAAAGAACAGTTCAAAGCGCTTCTACCAATAAACAAATACAAGAAGGCGCGGCGACTGATGCGTTTAGGCAAATGTTCAAGTGATTACAATGTACTGTTATGCATTCCCTCTTAATTATCCCCCCCCCCAATTATAGTTCTGAGTATAATATAAGCATAACTTCGTCCAGCCAGTAGGGTTCAACTACGCCTTTCTGTTTCAAAACTAAGACCCACGGGACAGATCCAGCCGGTGGTATCCGGACCTTTTGAAACTTATTCCCACAGTGCTGAATGAAGCAGCAGAGGCTCTGTTCAGTCGGACCACGATCTTTTAGTATGCGAGCGATAATGAAGCCCACGACATTCATGTCGGCAATAAATATGCACCCCCACCCCCCGATTCCGAAATATGTTAGGTATAAATGACGTAGTATAAAAAATAGATTGAAAAGAACATTATACATTTGTGAACATTATACGTTTGTGGACATTATACATTTGTGAACATTATACGTTTGTGAACATTATACATTTGTGAACATTATACATTTGTAGACATTATACGTTTGTGAACATTATACGTTTGTGAACATTATACATTTGTGAACATTATACATTTGTGGACATTATACGTTTGTGGACATTATATATTTGTGAACATTATACATTTGTGGACATTATACGTTTGTGAACATTATACGTTTGTGAACATTATACATTTGTGGACATTATACATTTGTGAACATTATACGTTTGTGAACATTATACATTTGTGAACATTATACATTTGTGGACATTATACATTTGTGGACATTATACATTTGTGAACATTATACATTTGTGGACATTATACATTTGTGAACATTATACGTTTGTGGACATTATACATTTGTGGACATTATACATTTGTGGACATTATACATTTGTGGACATTATACGTTTGTGAACATTATACGTTTGTGAACATTATACATTTGTGGACATTATACATTTGTGAACATTATACGTTTGTGAACATTATACATTTGTGGACATTATACATTTGTGGACATTATACATTTGTGAACATTATACATTTGTGGACATTATACATTTGTGAACATTATACGTTTGTGGACATTATACATTTGTGGACATTATACATTTGTGGACATTATACATTTGTGGACATTATACATTTGTGGACATTGAACAATTCTCTAGTAAAATGTCCCCTTTCAGACGATGTGGTATATTGGGACGATGATGTTAAGGTTATCATTTCTTTGGCCAACGGTAAACTAGCAGGGTGTCATGTGGCCAGCACAATGAGTCAGGTTCCTATTAGAGTTGGGTGGTCTCAGGAGCGCCCTAAAAATCCCAAAATTCAAAAGTCCAGTCTTCACTGAGATTCAAACCCAGGATCCCAGGTTTGGAAGCCAAGCGCTTAACCACTCAGCCACCGCGCCCCCATACAATTACCTGATTTAGCCTAAACGTAAGAAGTCACCGCCTCCTTTCTGACATTTCCCATGATCCTTTTTTTAAACTTATGCTTTGTAGTGATTTTCGAATACACTTTCCACAAGGCCCAGAAGCCTATTGACCCAATTTCATTACTTTATGACTGTTATGGAATGTGTGTGTGCGTGCGTGTGTTTCTATGGTGACGGTGGGAAGAAGTTAGCGATTGGTGGGTGGCTATGCAGTGGTAATGATGCGCTGCTATAAGCTGTCTTGGGTACTTCAGACGACTCCAGGATGCCAGAGTGTAAAGACGTGTTTTTTTTTTAATTATGACTTCGATTTGTTTAAAAATATCAGTAGATTTCATATCATCGCACGTGAATTGTATTCACATTGTAATACAAGTTTTATTTAGTTTTGTTTAAAAAAAAGTCTTCAAGTTATTTCTAGTTTTATAACTTAAAATATAATACGCCGTAAATGGTTTAGTTGTCTACCAGCAGTTTGGTGCTATACAAGTCAGTGACCATCAACAACAGTGACTCATTTCCCACAAGCCTAAAAGACCAATTTTATAAATTGAACTAATGTCATGGCTTTATAACTAGGAGGCACAATAAAAAAAAAAAGGACACACCTACCTATTAGATCTTTGAATAGACCAACTACAATTGTCAGATAAGGACTGTTGAGGTCCTAGGACTTTTGGCAAAAAAGGTTATTTTAAAACAAAGGCATTCCCGCACTAACGACTCAGTTGTCCAATCCAATTGTTTCTACTTTGTAAAATGTAGTGTACTAATAACAGGCTCTGTCTACACTCGCAACATGTGACTCGGACTTGGCGAGGGGGGGGGGTAAGATGGGGGAGCGGGTTGATGGGTTGTGGCTGCAGTCTTCGGATGCCTTTGAATGCAGAGTGTGAAAACAAACTTTTTTCTCTATTTCCCCTGACAATCGATACGACAAGCTGTAACAAACAAAAAAAATGGTGTTAAGGAAAAGTTAATAAGATTTCTAGGATCTTTCTAAGTAGCTTTGATTTTTTTCTCACCCTCCCCCCTCCCTCTCGTCTTTCTCTCTCTCTCTCCATCTCTCTCCCTCTCTCTCTCTCTCCATCTCTCTCCCTCTCTCTCTCCATCTCTCTCTCTCGCCTCCTTCCGACTTCTCTCTTCCAACCCTATTCTTTTTTTTTTGTTGTTATTCAGATAGCATCAGGGGCAAGTAATAAACATCGTTTCATTGTAGTTCCCTCCCCTGCATCGCATGGAGATTTATGTTTTACAGTTGTTAAGATTGACTCTGTGAGAACATGTTGTCAGGCAGACGTGAAACAAAGTGGGTAATCAGCTTCTGGAGCAGGCTTTGGGTCATTTTGACCAACTTAGAAAAGAAACAAAAAAAAAAAAAAACTTTATTAGTTTCTTTTTTTATAAGATCGTCTCGTTGACATTTTTATTTTATGATTGAAATAGATCTACTACTGAAGTAACGCAATGATTGTTTTCCAGGGCTCTCGCTAATTGAAAGTATCAATTAGAATCAACAATTAACCCAAATTTGTGATCTGGATTAGCCGACGTAAAAATCAACATGTTGCAGTAAAAAAAAACTTTTAAAAGTGGAAGAACCGCGAAATCCCTGTTGCACTGGGCTTGTGAGGTCCCTGTTCCATCCTCAACCAGAGCAAGAAAAAAAATAGCAACAAAAAAAGCTCGCCAAGGATAACTCCACGAAGGCAGCCTTTTGCTGCCCGTTATTCCAGTATCCAGTTTCCACTTCTGGACGTTTCCACGGAGACGTCACGATGATGCTACGAGAGTTGGACTCCTAAGGAGTTACTAGCAGAAACAAGCGACAGCCTGTGGAAGCCTCCATTACTTACGTTCCTTTCCCGACATAGTTGCTAAGCATTCTCTCAGGGTCTTACTTCACAGCGCTATTCCATTGCTTGCCCGACATAGTTGCTAAGCATCCTCTCAGGGTCTTACTTCACAGCGCTATTCCATTGCTTGCCCGACATAGTTGCTAAGCATTCTCTCAGGGTCTTACTTCACAGCGCTATTCCATTCCTTGCCCCGCAGTGAGAGGTCAGCTAGAGTCTTAATTGGTATTGACCATAACCTGCGCCAATAACATCTTTGAAGACTTCTATATTTGTTCATGACATTAGAACATGTAAGGAAGAAATGTCATTCATGCCATTAGATTGTTGAAGCACGACCTTCAAGGTTTTTTTTTTTTTTAATTAATGGAATCATTTCTGGTTGGATTGTGTTTCAGCCTGGCATGTAGAGCACAATCATGATTGACGATCTGAGGAATCCAATCCACGTAGTGATATTTTTAGATTGATTGCAATATTTTTTTTACTTGTACTTCTGCTCAATGTCGAAATGGTTGGAATGTACGGTGATATAGCCTGCGCTTTGGATTGTCGGCAAGGTAGTCCTGAGTTTGGTCCCTAACTGACCCCATCTCCTGCCGTCCTGTGGAGTGTGGTGTACACCACATATGTTGTGGTATTAGTAAAATAATTACGATCATATATACATATATATATTAAAGATCGGTTTCCCTATAAACTGGCTAGCATGTGGATCACATTGAAACAGACTTGTTGACAACGAATGATACCCAGAATGAATGGTAAATACACAGTACACACATTCATTTAATGGCATAGCCATTGCTGGAAAATGATAACACATCTCCATAAGATACAATCACCAAATGTCACCAAGTGTCACCAAATGTCACCAAGTGTCACCAAATGTCACCAAGTGTTATCAAATGTCACCAAATATCACCAAGTGTCACCAAATGTCACTAAATGTCACCAAGTGTCACCAAATGTCACAAAACCTGAACTTGGCACTCAGTTCAATACAGCATATTGGGGGGGGGGGAGGGGATACTTAAAAGTATTTTAGAAATAACCTACAAAAAAAAAGTTCTATAATATTTAAAATGATTAGAAATTAGAATAGAAGTTAGAAGCTATCACTTGCGCCAGGCTTGATCTACAAATTAACAACATGTGTCAAGCACTAGATAGTATTAAGACTAGCCCTACTCTACTTGATAGAAATAGCAAGCATACTGAATATCGTAAAATAAAAAAAAATACTTAAAAAACAAACAAAACTTATCTACGGGGGAGAATGCTAATGTAGAATTTATTTTCCCTCTTTAGATATCAAACAAGATAATCAATTGACTATAAAGTTTCTTCTTCTTCTTCCGAAGGATTGTCAATGCCGGGGATGAAAGTGGGGATAAGCTCCCACTTTCCAAGAAATGCTCCCAAGGCTTGCATCTCTAAATGTCTCTGACAGTTAAATCCAGCTCCTAGCCTTCACGTATGATTTCCCCCCCCCCTTCCCCAAAATATTAGGCGGAACCTGTTCTTACAAACTGACAGGAGAAGGGATGAAAGGCGGAACACTGGCGCCTCAAAACCAGTTTAGCTTCGTGTTGATAGGGCATGTCAGCCTGAATAACGCAACCCATCTAGGAGAAGGAAAACCCTGACACATTATGGCGATACTCCGCCGTGTGGGTATCAGGGCTTGGAAATGACCAAGTGTAATAACCCCACTGCCTTTCCACCTGCATTTCATTTCACTAAGGCGAATAATAGTGGAGCTTCCCCCCCCCCAGGTGCTTTTTGACGGAGGTGTTATATAATACAGACGTTACTTCAAAAAAGAAGATGATTACGTCCTACGCGTCATGCATTTAGTCATGCATATTAACCAATGTTTTTATTGTTCTATATATTATGCAATCGTCTGCAAATAATCTGACTTTTGTTCCTGAAGTAATGCAATTTGGTAAACCATTTATGTAAATTAAAAATAGTAGTGGATCCAAGACTGTTTCTTGAGGCACACCTGAGTTTTCTGTTATCGGTGTTGATTTAGAGCCATTTATTATTACAGTTTGTTCTCTCCCTATCAGAAAATCTTTAATCCACTGATGCAGTGGACCATTAATGACGAAATATTTTAATTTTTTAAGCAAACTATGGTGGTGAACTTTGTCAAAAGCCTTAGAAAAATCTAGTAAGATAGCATCTATTTGTTCACTATTATCTAAACCTTTTGAAAAATCATCAATTAGTCCTATTAGTTGTGTTTCACATGATCTATATTTCCTAAAGCCATGTTGGTATGGTGTGAGGACATTATGTTTGTCTAAGTGGTTTATGATGTTGCTACATATTATGTGTTCTAGGATTTTACATGTGATGCTGGTAAGTGATACTGGTCTGTAGTTTCCTGGGTCAGATTTTTCTCCTTTTTTAAATAGGGGGGTGACATTAGCTTCTTTCCAGTCCTTTGGTACTCTGCCCTGGTTAAGCGAAGCCTGAAAGAGTATTTTGAACACTGGGGCTAGCTCATAGGTAAGGTAATTTCTTCTGCTATAAGAGTGTTTTTTATTGCTAAAAGAACTCCTCCATGATTATCAGCTCTATCTTTTCTAAAAATTTCATAATTACTATTGAAAATTTCTGCATTATAAATTTCAGGATGTAGCCAAGTTTCTGTGCCTGCAATTATGTCTGGTTTCTCACATTCTAATAAAATTTCTAAGTCTGCTGTTTTGTTCCTAATGCTTTGAAAATTTATTACTAAGGTTTTAATATATTTTGGTGTTACTTCTTTAGTAGGTTTGTTTAGTGAGGCTGTTGTATTAATTTTAGTAGATTTAGGTTTAACAGAAGTGGATCTGGCTAGTGGTTGGTGAGTTTGGTTTGGGATGGTGTTTAGGATGTTGTATGGGTTAGAAGTGTCTGCATCAAAGGAATCAAACAGTCCTGATGTAAACTGAGGTAACCCACACGGTACACAGTGCCATGATGCATCTTTGTTGCCTAAGGCATAATACACAGGTGTATTCATATGGAGACATGATGCATGGTACCATTCATCGCAGGTGTCACATTGAATGGCTTTCTGTTTCATGGTGCATACTTTTTTGCAGATGTTGCATCTATCTTTAGATCTAGGCCCTGGATTTGACTCTACTGAACTGCACTACTCCAGACTGGAACTGGTGAATGTGACAACGTGAAAGGGCCTAGATCCAGGATGTGACGATTCCACAGGGCATACCCAGGGCACAGTCCACCTTAAGCTTTTGTACTGCAAAATAGTTTCATTTGGAGAGCTCTGTGGATGGCGGAGAATGGTCCATTGCCCAAACCCACCTTGTCCCATGGATATTCAGGCCCAGATGTTCTTTTAATTCAGTATTGGACCGAATTGCCAAGACCGAAAACTTCCTTAAAATGCGGGGATTATATTATTTATATATATATATATATAAACCTGAGGGAACACCCAGTCTACACTAAATGACTATAAAGTTAATATTTGCGTGAAATTTTATTTCACTTTTGTTCGAGTATCTGGCCTGCTCTTTCTTTTCACATAGAACGAGCCAATGCTGGAATGAGCAAGAAACGCACTGACGTCATTAACAATGCAAAGAGAGACAAACAAAACCAAATAGACTAAAAGAAAAATAAATCATCACACGCGCTCAAAGGTGAAACGCACGTGCTCGTCACGTGCTCTTCCGGTTTACATCAAATGTCCCAGACTAATTTGTGGGATTAAATGAGACTTTTGCTATTGTGACCAGAACTTAAAAGGTGCTGGTGAAGTGCTTAAACCTATTAAACTTCAAGTTTATGGAAGACAGTGTGAATTATGGAGTCCTATTACAATTTCAAAGGACACATAGAATTATTAGTATAAGTACTTACTTATTTAAATACTTTTCCAGACAACAAATACCAACTGAAACCAAGGTGATGAACCTGACAAAATTAAATAGAAAACTGAACTTCAAACTAAAATACGTACTATTGAACCAAAGAAACAAAAGTCTGTTGGAAACATTTTGTTAGTTTGGGCAAACGTTTTTTTTTTTTGTTTTTTTTTTGGGGGGGGGGGGAGGTCAGAAACTCTGAGCTCGGGACGTAGAGTCTTGAACTTTGTGCCTGGGGAAGTCTTCAGTAAAGCCGCAAGCCAAGAGGCGGACCTCGAGTCTGAAAGAGACCTTCTTTTCTTTTACCAAAACATATAAAATAACGAGGTGACAAGAAAATTATAATTAATAGAAAATATTTTTTAAACTTTGAAATGTATTTCTTTAAATACTTTCACAGTACGGTGTCTAGATTGAAGTGGACATTGAGGGGCCAAAGTTTCGGACGCTCCTTCGAAACTAGACATAATTACATCCTTGCCAGATATCCTACAGGACAGAAGCGAATAGTAGCTTGACAGTCTTGATAGATGTCCGACTAAAGTTATCTATCTATCTATCTATCTATCTATCTATCTATCTATCTATCTATCTTTCTATCTATAAATCTATCTATCTATCTATCTATCTATCTATCTATCTATCTATCTATCTATCTATCTATCTATCTATCTATCTATCTATCTATCTATCTATCTATCTCTCTCTCTCTCTCTCTCTCTCTCTATATATATATATATATATATATATATATATATATATATCTGTCTATCTGTCTATCTATCTATCTATCTATCTATCTGTCTGTCTATCTATCTATCTATCTATCTATCTATCTATCTATCTATCTATCTATCTATCTATCTATCTATCTATCTATCTATCTATCTATCTACCTATCTATAGTAACTAAGCAATTGATTGCTAGACAAAAGATGCATCACAATTCTTACATTACTAGAAAGGAGACGAAACAAAGTGAGAAACGTCAGGAAGAAATAGTTTTCTCCTATAAGTAGAAATGTCAGGAAGAAATAGTTTTCTCCTATAAGTAGAAATGTCAGGAAGAAATAGTTTGCTCCTATAAGTAGAAATCACAGTTTGCCAAGTCTATTTCTTTTCTTAATCTCCCAGTCCTGTGCTCTTTAATCTATCCTCCCACTCTGTCTTACCCAAGCAACCCTGTCTGTTCAAAAGAAAGTAGTCCCACCTGCAATTGTTTCAAATCAGTTAAAACAACACCCTAATAGTTTTCTTTCAGACATGGCGCGCAAGTGATCCACGCCGTAGCTGTCTGCTAGTCAAAGCGTTTACATTTGTGCTCACGCTACCTGCGAGTTGTAAAAATTCTGGATGACTAAGATCAGAGACAATTCATAAATCACTCCGCCTTTGATGGCAATCTTCGGCTCTCTGAGAGACATAGCCGGTAATAAGCCCAATGTTTGAAACTAGTTTTTCTTGATCTACGAGTTTGCACTTATTGTTGAAACACTATTCAATATTGTCTCTTAGAGTTGAATGGAAGAGAATGGTCTTTGTACTTATGTCATAGTATAGTGTTGTATCTGGTCATAGTATAGTGTTGTATCTGGTCATAGTATAGTGTTGTATCTGGTCATAGTATAGTGTTGTATCTGGTCATAGTATAGTGCTGTATCTGGATGTCTGACAATAAAAACATACGATTGTAGTTCTCTTGAAACATGATTTATATTTATCTTGAAATTTGTGACTGGTCCAATGAGGTGCATGTCAAGAACAGGGTTGTCTTAGGGTGGTCATGTAATGTAAGTTGATTCTGTGTCTACCCCGAATAACCGATACCCGACTGACCATTACTCAACTGACCGATACCCGACTGACCAATACCCGACTGACTGACACAACATTAACTTACACACCTATTGACCAGCACACTACTGAATGAAATTACTATTAATCAGAGCACAATACCCGACTGACACAACTTTGACTTACAGAAAACTGACACAGAATTGTTTGACACAGTATTGACTGAGACTGCATATTGTGACACAATATTGACTGAGACTGCATATTGTGACACAGTATTGACTGAGACTGCATATTGTGACACAATATTGACTGAGACTGCATATTGTGACACATTTTGAAATAAATAGTCAAGCTAACAATGCCAAGTACGCCATATTGAAAGCTCCATGTTGCCACCTAAAAACAAAAATGACTATGTGCATTAAGCGAAACAGCTTAGACATTTGATTTTACAGTGCTAAACAGTGCTCACAATGTATCATATGACTTTTTATAATTACAAAACTTAAGACACTATCATTTGTACACCGGATACGCCAAATAGCTAACTGTTTGAAAATATCCGCCATGTTTGAAAATATCCGCCATGTTTGAAAATCTCCACTTTGGGATTTAGTACTACATGCAAAAGTTAACCACGGTAATCTACTCTTTGTTTACACTTGATTTTTTGTTTGTTCTTTAAACAATTATATATAGATCTACAGCAAGAAAGAATAAGTAAAGAAAGCCACATGAAGAAATGTGGTATCTATATAATGGAAACTAAATAAAAACTTAGGAAATGAAGAGAGGAAGAGTATTGTGATTTTGAAATAAATTTACAGAATAAATAATGTCAAGGACAACATGTAAATGGTTACCCCAGGTGGTCAAAAACAAAACAAGACAGATATTAATTTACATCTAAAAAAAAGCTTATATGAAGTGTAATTTTATCAAATAGTTTGGATCAGTCATGCAAACAAAGTTGTATTAAATCTAGACTAACAATAATAAATCTGTGCGATTAGAAATATTTTTCCAATTGTTTCTGTTTATCACTATTTCATGCTTTTACCTTTCACAATACGCTATGATCCCATCACTTATCTGGACCAGTTGGGAAAAAACAATAAGTAGGGGGTTTATCTTAGTCAATGTTGACGTGATCACTTTTGAAATGCATACAAAAGTCAATGTTGACGTGATCACTTTTGAAATGCATACAAAAGTCAATGTTGACGTGATCACTTTTGAAATGCCTACAAAAGTCAATGTTGACGTGATCACTTTTGAAATGCATACAAAAGTCAATGTTGACGTGATCACTTTTGAAATGCATACAAAAGTCAATGTTGACGTGATCACTTTTGAAATGCCTACAAAAGTCAATGTTGACGTGATCACTTTTGAAATGCCTACAAAAGTCAATGTTGACGTGATCACTTTTGAAATGCCTACAAAAGTCAATGTTGACGTGATCACTTTTGAAATGCCTACAAAAGTCAATGTTGACGTGATCACTTTTGAAATGCCTACAAAAGTCAATGTTGACGTGATCACTTTTGAAATGCATACAAAAGTCAATGTTGACGTGATCACTTTTGAAATGCATACAAAAGTCAATGTTGACGTGATCACTTTTGAAATGCCTACAAAAGTCAATGTTGACGTGATCACTTTTGAAATGCCTACAAAAGTCAATGTTGACGTGATCACTTTTGAAATGCCTACAAAAGTCAATGTTGACGTGATCACTTTTGAAATGCCTACAAAAGTCAATGTTGACGTGATCACTTTTGAAATGCCTACAAAAGTCAATGTTGACGTGATCACTTTTGAAATGCCTACAAAAGTCAATGTTGACGTGATTACTTTTGAAATGCCTACAAAAGTCAATGTTGACGTGATCACTTTTGAAATGCCTACAAAAGTCAATGTTGACGTGATCACTTTTGAAATGCCTACAAAAGTCAATGTTGACGTGATCACTTTTGAAATGTATACAAAAGTCAATGTTGACGTGATCACTTTTGAAATGTATACAAAAGTCAATGTTGACGTGATCACTTTTGAAATGCCTACAAAAGTCAATGTTGACGTGATCACTTTTGAAATGCCTACAAAAGTCAATGTTGACGTGATCACTTTTGAAATGTATACAAAAGTCAATGTTGACGTGATCACTTTTGAAATGTATACAAAAGTCAATGTTGACGTGATCACTTTTGAAATGTATACAAAAGTCAATGTTGACGTGATCACTTTTGAAATGCCTACAAAAGTCAATGTTGACGTGATCACTTTTGAAATGTATACAAAAGTCAATGTTGACGTGATCACTTTTGAAATGCATACAAAAGTCAATGTTGACGTGATCACTTTTGAAATGTATACAAAAGTCAATGTTGACGTGATCACTTTTGAAATGCATACAAAAGTCAATGTTGACGTGATCACTTTTGAAATGCATACAAAAGTCAATGTTGACGTGATCACTTTTGAAATGTATACAAAAGTTGTGCGACTTGAACTCAGGGCTTAAGGGGAACTAATTCAACTTATACCACCACATCTGTCAAGTACAACTATTTCCCTTGTTCGATACCAAACAAAATAAGTAATTAGAAATCGTAAATTAATTAATTGGTTAATTTATTTTTATATAGATTTTTGTGTTGTCGAGTACAAATAATTGTGCCAAATTTCAGCTTGATCCAAGATTGGGTGTGGGAGAAATAAGGTGTAGAAATTTTTTACCAGACAGAGTCAGTGAGTCGATATAAGCTTTATACGAAAAACAAAGACAGCATTTTGATAAATACAGACTTACAGACAGTCATAAACTTTTATTTGTTTTTATTTCATATTCTTGAGCTAATGAGACATGAATTAAGAGTTCGCCATACTTAGTGATACATTGAAGCTGATGAAGCATTTTGAAACTACAAAGTTTCATTTATTTCTGTCTTGACTTTTGGTGTGATTGATATACCAAGCATCGGCTGTATCTACAACGAATGCCAATTGGCAGCCAAGCTAAACTCTCATCAATTCTGCTTTTGATAGATTCTTTCTTTTCATCGTTCGAACTGAAAGACCGAAGCTCTGTTTCACACATACTAGTCGTGCTGGTAATGGCAGATGAAGTCATCAAAAGCCTGGCATAGTTTGTGTGAATTGAATTTCGAAACAGTCTTGCTAAAAAAAATCTATTGACGAACAAGAAAATAAAAAAAAAATACATTTTCAAAATAACAAAGCTTATATTAAGCATAGTAGTATCAATTGGTTTGATTCTGTCATATAATTATATTTGTAATAGATCTAGACTAACAATAAAAAAAAACATTTATGTAAAAAAAAAAAGGGGGGGGGGTGAAGGACCTGAATTCGAACTCATGGCTCAAGCCTCCTGATGCCGACACGGTAACCACTCTGCTAGTGAAGTGGTCATGAACAGAGAAGATTGTAGAGTTATGTATTGTTTCTATAGTCTCGTCTTATCTCATGTGTGTTCTTTAAGACTCAGAATACAACCTATAAAGGGGACTAATTCAGCTTATACCACTGCTTCAGTCAAGTACAATCTCTTTCCCTTATTCAAGATTCCAAACCAAATAATTAATTACCAATAGCTAATTAGCTAATCTTTTTTTATTGATTCTTGTGTTGTCAGGTAAAAAGAAATAATTGTGAAAATTTTCAAATTGATTCCAGGTTGGGTGTCTGAGAAATAAAGTGTACAAACTGTTTACCAGACAAACAGACAGACAGACAGAGTGCGTTGGTAAAATCTTTTGATACATTTTTTTTAAAAATATAAAAACAAAAATAAAGATTAAATGTGTTCACGCAAAGTTTTAAGTTGTAATTACACAATACACAGTAATTACATGTATAACAAACATGACTGGAACAAGAAGTATCGATGTCATAACTCTAAAGTAAAACACGTAAAAAGCATGAAACATCTTTGAGAATCTCGCGTTCCCACGTAGCTGTGAGATATACATGCACTTTAAGTATCGTGCTGTGGGCAGTGTCTCTGAACACTTACATAATGGACTCATCTGTCCAGTGAAACTGTACGTAAGTCCTCACATTAGTCTATACCTTGTTTATATCTTAACCAGACATGAGTTTAAACACCACAGTATTCATGATATCATTTTTTGAAATACAAGAGATTTTCCCTATATATAACGTTAAAGGACATTGGTAAAGAAAAGTAATCATGCGTTATAGACAAGGCGACCTTACTTTTACATTTCTTCTCTTGAGTAACTCATTTAGATATATTTATAGTTTCACATCTGCACTTCAGCTAGACTTCCAAATTAGCGTATAACTGAAAACTTATTTAAAGAAACTGTTCCATCGGTAAATGCTTAATGCTAGTCAGTATCTGACATTTTTCACAAGCGCATTCCATGTCTTTAGAAATGCATTTGTTCACGCTATTTTAAATCCACTAACGTAACTGAATCTTTCTTTCCAATTGATGGTGGTGGGGGGGGGGGTTGACCTTCAATAAAGTTAAACACAATTGATGGCATAACCGCAGAGACAAAAAAGTTTTATTGTGTGTTTTTATTACAACTATTAGCTAGCAAACTCTTCATGGGAGGCGGGTGGAAACTGGAAGTTTGACAGGTATGACGGCTCTAATAATTTTTCTAGAAATTTGACAGTTTAATTTTTATCTTTGGGAAACAAATACTAGCTTATTGGCCAAACAATGACCGTTATAATTTTTCAAAATATAATAAAATTTAAATTTGGTTGTAAATCTTTTTTTCATTTAACACAGCTTCGGCTGGAATCACCTCACCCAGCTGAAATATTTGTTTGCATTCAGTAACGAATAAATCACTAGACCTACATGAAAATTTAGCACACCATCTTATGTAGAAACCATGGAGCTGAGATGTTCATAAAGTTTAACTCTTGAGCTGATCTGTTAGTAAAGTTTAACTCTTGTCGCCCAACAAGTTTGAATCCCACTCAGTTATCCGAGGCGCCGACTTAAATTCATGTAATTAATTTATGGTGTAGCTGTAAGTATATTTCTGTAATGTAGGTTTAAACTGTGGTTTGGTATGTTTCGTATTTTATAGACCAGGGGTGGGCAACCTTTTTGCATCGAGGGCCGCATTGAAAATATTTTGGGGATGAGGGGCCGCACACACACACACACATATATATATATATATATGCACTTACAACTTAGAAATACGTTAGCTAACTCTGCATAATGTCTTTTAATTCATATTTATAATTTATACTGTATTATGCATTTTTTTTCACACCCTAATTGAGGAAGCAAATTTCTAAAACTAATTTTACTTTTTTTAAAAAACAAATTTGCTATCGTCGTTTTACATCACAACCTTTAACCCCAAATGTACAGTTGTACTTAATTTGAAGTATATGTGTTAAAACTCGTTCGTAATGTTCCGGAACTGTGGAACTAGTTTACTTGCTGTTATCCTTGTGACTGCTGTCAAATTACAGTCAGTCAACATCAATATTTGATTACACTTGTTTAGTTTCTATGAAAAAATGTTTGTTCATAAATATATGTTTTACCCCAAATAATTTGAAAGTTTAGCAGCAAAGTTTTTTTTAAGTGTGGAAATACAGCTTATGGCACCCATTAAACTCCCGTGGAAGAACTGACTGGAACTTCTCATTCAGGTCATAATTTGCATGGAATTATGTTCTTTGGAGCCGAATCAGTATCTACGCTAAATGGTGATCTAATGGTATTGAGAACTGGTTCTTGGCATATTAAAATTTGCTTTTATAAATTCAATAATTAATGAATCTAAAATAAGTCTTGAACCTTTAACCATTTCACTAGAAATAGTTTAACATGTCAGCAAAGGAAAATGATAAAAAATGTTTTCACTTGTTGGCCTGGAGAAATTGCACTTACATTTCATATGCAAGCAACCCATTGCAGTAAGTGCTGTGAATGACCATGAAATCTGTCTTCCACTGTTCATTAGAAATATTAGTAAAAGAGTCACAGTCATTGTCCTTCAAGGAACATAAATCTTCAAGTACTTGTCGGAACTGCATATGGTGAATGCTTTCTTTCCCAACTGACGATACCAACGTTAATTTGACCTCATTAAATTAATTAAAGTTTTGGTTTATAAACTTTAATAAGTATTATATAAAAAGAGAAAATGCATTCTTCTATAATTCTACGACCTAATAAAGCATTTTCTGATAACATAAAAAAAAAGTTATTTAAGTTTAATCAGAACAGAGAAGTGAAACACAAATGATCAAAATCGGGACCATAGCTCTGTCAATATTTGTCGTGGGTTGCAGTGGATCCAAAATATGTTATTTTGCAAACTTTCTTGTTTACAGTTTATGGTTAAGATATTCTTTAAAACAACAAAACAACAAACAAACAAACAGTTTTTCTCAGTCAAAGATCGCACTCCATCAATTGTTACACTTGCCATCTTGTTTCAAGCATACCCAACACTCAACACAGTTTTTCATGGCATTGAATAAATACTGGCTTGAGATTGTGTCTTAGATTGAGTATATTAAAGTACAGTCTATTAGCTTAATCTTCGTTTACTAGATACTTTTTATGAGACAGATTCAATAATTTATATAGATATTTAGAATTATTTTTAATATATTTTCATTTTTATATGTATATGCTGTGGGCATACCTTATTTCTGTAGGTGCCGGATAAAACACTCCGGCGGGCCGCATGTGGCCCGCGGGCCGTAATTTGCCCACCCCTGTTATAGACCAATATTTTTCTAGACTATTGCTTTTATTTTAGACTTTGAGAGAATTTCTTAATTGCAGCATTGAATGTTCTTGACATATAGGTCTAAATTCTTTGAAATCCAGCTGACCTTTGGTAATCTGACCTTTGGTAATCTGACTTTTGGAAATCTGACCTATTTCGGCAATCCGACCCCCCTTCCACCTGGTCCCGTAACCGTCGGATGATGACGAGTCAACTTGTAGAAGAAGTTGATGGCTCACTGGGAAAACTATTTGCACTAATGAAGCCAAGAACTGACTAGAATGAAAAGTGCTGGACCACCACCAAGGGAGAAGTTGATCTTTTTGTTTGTATTACTAAGTTTTGTGCAGTCTAGTTGGACATGCTCATTGTTGACTTGAGTTTGATCTTGAATGTAAACAAAAGCTGAACTTAAGTCATCTGGTTATGTCTTGTTCTAGAAGTGTGTGTGTTTGTGTTCTTATGTCTCTATATTCAAGTGTGACTATATGACACGTGGGTTATATCTTTATGTTCAACTGAATTCTGTGACTTGTGTGGTTATATTTTTATGTTTGATTGTCAGTCTGTGACTCAAGTGGTTATATTTTTATGTTTGAGTGTCAGTCTGTGACTCTTATATTTTTATGTTTGAGTGTCAGTCTGTGACTCTTATATTTTTATGTTTGAGTGTCAGTCTGTGACTCAAGTGGTTATATTTCTATGTTTGAGTGTCAACCTGTGACTCATGTGGTTATATTTCTATGTTTGAGTGTCAACCTGTGACTCAAGTGGTTATATTTCTATGTTTGAGTGTCAACCTGTGACTCATGTGGTTATATTTCTATGTTTGAGTGTCAGTCTGTGACTCAAGTGATTATATTTCTATGTTTGAGTGTCAGTCTGTGACTCAAGTGAATATATTTCTATGTTTGAGTGTCAGTCTGTGACTCAAGTGATTATATTTCTATGTTTGAGTGTCAACCTGTGACTCATGTGGTTATATCTTTAAGTTCATGTGTACATCTACGACTCATAGTGTTAGTTTCTATCTTTATGTTTAAGTGTCCGTCTGACTCGTGTTGTTGTTGTACGTGCCTCGTTGTTCAAGAGGAATCAGAACATAAAGTAATTATCTAGAAATCTGCTTCAGCAGGTCATTTGATGAGACCGATGTCTGGTCGGTGTGGCTGGCCCCGTGGATGGGTTAGGGACGGCCGACATCAATACTGATGTGGTTAATGCAACAGGAGGCCTGTACTCGCTGATAGATAGGAAGGGAACAAAAGCAGGGGCGTGGAAAAGTTGACTTGAACATTTTGACTATCTATCTATCTATCTATCTATCTATCTATCTATCTATCTATCTATCTATCTATCTATCTATCTATCTGTCTGTCTGTCTGCAAGTCTGTCTGTCTGTCTGTCTGTCTGTCTGTCTGTCTGTCTGTCTGTCTGTCTGTCTGTCTGTCTGTCTGTCTGTCTGTCTGTCTGTCTGTCTATCTATCTATCTATATATCTATCTATCTATCTATCTATCTATCTATGCAACCCACCTTCCCCTTTCTCTCTCTCACTCTCTTTCCCTCTCTCTCAGAACAAGAACTATCTGTGCCATAACGTGAAAGTAAAACACAGGTAAGAACAAGAATCGTTGTGCGAGCATCTCGCTAGGAAGTGTTGCTGTCACTAGTGTTAGGGGAACATTCTCGTTCATTATCGTATTGTAGAAAATATTTCTGAATCTACAATTATATTATATAAGTATATATATATCAATACTATGTGTATGCGTTTGTGTGTGTGTGTGTGTGGTGTAAAATTGTTGTATGTGTGTCCATCTCTATTTGCAATCTAAATTACATAAGTTCTTTTTTTTTAATAAATGAAAAACTGTCATGGAATCCACATATTGATGAAACTATCAAAAAATCAAACAAAGCATTAGGGTTTATTAAAAGAAATTTCTATAAATCAAATAAGAACATAAAACTAAAATGTTATTTAACTTGGTTAGGACAATAATAGAATATGCATCCTCCGTTTGGGACCCCTCAACTCAAGAAAATATTAAGAAACTGGAACAGACACAAAATAGAGCAGTGAGATTCATAATAAACGAATATTCACATTTGACTAGAGTAACATCTTTAGTAAAATCACTAAATTTAGAAAGCCTTCAGGATAGAAGGCTCAAAAGTAAAGTAGCAATTATACATAAAACACTAAACCATAATCTTCAAATACAAAAACAAAATTTAATAAAATACTCTGAAAGACACAAAGATAAAGGCACATTCCTCGTCCCATATGCTAGGGCAAATTTGTACAAATACTCCTTCTTCCCTAGTGCTATTGGAGCATGGAATGGGTTGCCTGAGCTAGCCAGGAAAAACAGTGACTTGGCAGAATTTAAGTCATTGGTTAATATGCATGACTAAATGCATGACGCGTAGGATGTAATCATCTTCTTTTTTTGAAGTAACGTCTGTATTATATAAGATAAGATAAGATAATCGATTTTATTCTTCTTTTACACTCTTTGCTATAGTCATTCTCTCTCTCTCTCTCTCTCTCTCTCTCTTTCTCTCTTCTATCTTGACAGTCTGCAGCCCTTTCCATTATTGTCCCCCACTTTCACTCACTCTACACTCTAATCAATTATGTCCCGTGTTCTCATTAATCAAGGCGCTCGTAAAACTTGCTCTGACATTTAAAACACAATTCAAACTCTTTATTATTGGATTTATTGGTATGTGCATCTAATGTCCTCAAGAAACTTTATGGCTTTCAAAACGTATTAGATAACTAGGTGTACCGGAAACATACCGCCCGTATCAACATCAGTTTCATTATCTCTTTCTGTTATAGTTTAGAAGTCGGCTTTTATTTATAGCCAGTAGATGTATCTAGATAAGGATCAAATTTGTATTTTAAATCGTGACATTGATCTCTGTGTTTGTGGAATATGGTAGTAAGTAAGGAGTCTGACTAATATATATATATATATTTCGAAATTGAATACTAAATTAGGTGTATATTAATGTAATTAATTGTGATTGAAGATGAGCAAGGCAGTAATCACCATAAAGGTAATTCATCACCAAATCTAATGTACATGTTAGACTCTGTGGGATGTGTGGCTGAGAGGCAAACATCGCTTCGTTAACTAGGAAGGGGGCTTGAGTTCGCCCCCCCCCCCCGCCCACCATCTCTCAACTCCAACAAAGATGCGTTATAAAACAGCGATAAAAAAATAGCCAGTGTTTCTCAAACTTGTAAATATGATGTCCCTCAGACAGTGTTTCTTAAACTTGTAAATATGATGCCCCTCAGCCAGTGTTTCTTAAACTTGTAAATATGATGCCCCTCAGCTAATGTTTTTCAAACTTGTAAATGTGAAACCCCCCAGCCAGTGTTTCTTAAACTTGTAAATATGATGCCCCTCAGACAGTGTTTCTTAAACTTGTAAATATGATGCCCCTCAGCTAATGTTTCTCAAACTTGTAAATGTGATGCCCCTCAGACAGTGTTTCTCAAACTTGTAAATGTGATGACCCTCAGACAGTGTTTTTCAAACTTGTATATGTGATGACCCTCAGACAGTGTTTCTCAAACTTGTATATGTGATGCCCCTCAGCCAGTGTTTCTCAAACTTGTAAATGTGATGCCACTCAGCTAATGTTTTTCAAACTTGTAAATGTGATGCCCCTCAGCTAATGTTTTTCAAACTTGTAAATGTGATGCCCCTCAGCCAGTGTTTCTCAAACTTGTAAATGTGAAACCCCCCAGCCAGTGTTTCTTAAACTTGTAAATATGATGCCCCTCAGCTAATGTTTCTCAAACTTGTAAATGTGAAACCCCCTCAGACAGTGTTTCTTAAACTTGTAAATATGATGCCCCTCAGCTAATGTTTTTCAAACTTGTAAATGTGAAACCCCCTCAGACAGTGTTTCTTAAACTTGTAAATATGATGCCCCTCAGCTAATGTTTCTTATACTTGTAAATATGATACCCCTCAGCTAATGTTTCTTAAACTTGTAAATGTGATGCCCCTCAGACAGTGTTTCATAAACTTGTAAATGTGATGCCCCTCAGACAGTGTTTCTTAAACTTGTAAATGTGAAACCCCCCAGCCAGTGTTTCTCAAACTTGTACATGTGAAACCCTCCAGCTAATGTTTCTTAAACTTGTAAATATGATACCCCTCAGATAATGTTTTTCAAACTAGTAAATGTGAAACCCCCCAGCCAGTGTTTCTTAAACTTGTATATGTGATGACCCTCAGACAGTGTTTCTCAAACTTGTAAATATGATGCCCCTCAGACAGTGTTTCTTAAACTTGTAAATACGATGCCCCTCAGACAGTGTTTCTTAAACTTGTAAATATGATGCCCCTCAGCTAATGTTTCTCAAACTTGTAAATATGATGCCCCTCAGATAGTGTTTCTCAAACTTGTAAATGTGATGCCCCTCAGACAGTGTTTCTCAAACTTGTAAATGTGATGCCCCTCAGACAGTGTTTCTCAAACTGATATATGTGATTACCCTCAGACAGTGTTTCTCAAACTTGTATATGTGATGACCCTCAGACAGTGTTTCTCAAACTTGTAAATATGATGCCCCTCAGCTAATGTTTTTCAAACTTGTAAATGTGATACCCCCCCCAGCCAGTGTTTCTTAAACTTGTATATGTGATGCCCCTCAGCTAATGTTTTTCAAACTTGTAAATGTGATACCCCCCCACCCAGCCAGTGTTTCTTAAACTTGTATATGTGATGACCCTCAGCCAATGTTTCTCAAACATGTATATGTGATGACCCTCCCCCAGCCCTGGACAACATTTCCCCCCCCTCCTTATCTGTTGGCTCTGGGGGGGGGAACACTGAAAAGCGGGTTCTGGATAGACTTTGAAAATGTAATGAAATAGAAAAGAATCTTAAACATGCGCTTATAATTATAACATAATTTTTCTGTTTTTTCTTTAGACACACATTTAGATGTTCGGTATCCAAATTCTCATAAAATAATGCCTTCTTCATTTATCTTTGGTCTTGACATATTTTTACATTTTCAATAAACTAATGGAAGTTATTGATCGATATAAGCTTGTACTTGTTACGCCAAATGAAGCAGAAAGTCATAGCAGAAGATCTAGTGTAAAATGTATGGAAAACCATGACGAGTGTATTGTAAACGTATCTCTCCTGTAGAATGTCCCTCTTGTAACGTCGAACCAAACCCACACTCTTTCATTTCAATATTCGGCTTGACAACAACCAAAAGGTAGATTTTTTATTTATTTCAAACAAAATTGAAGGTAGATTTTTTATTTATTTCAAACAAAATTGAAGGTAGATTTTTTATTTATTTCAAACAAAATTGAAGGTAGATTTTTTATTTATTTCAAACAAAATTGAAGGTAGATTTTTTATTTATTTCAAACAAAATTGAAGGTAGATTTTTTATTTATTTCAAACAAAATTGAAGGTAGATTTTTTATTTATTTCAAACAAAATTGAAGGTAGATTTTTTATTTATTTCAAACAAAATTGAAGGTAGATTTTTTATTTATTTCAAACAAAATTGAAGGTAGATTTTTTATTTATTTCAAACAAAATTGAAGGTAGATTTTTTATTTATTTCAAACAAAATTGAAGGTAGATTTAAAATTTTGATTGCAGCTCTAGACGCTTAGACTTTGAATTGTATTTCAATTTTTATTTTTTTATCTTGCAATAATAAAATAATAATATTACACGATGTTTCCATCGATAAATATCAAGTTGAAAAGTAAAAGTACATCTAGATTATTGAACTAATATAACCAGAACATAAAATTAATAAAAAGATTGTGTTACCTAAAAGTTTTACTATGTCGTGGTATTAAAAGCTATAAAAAATGCGGTGCTTCTAGGAAAGAAATATTACAAAGCTATTTAAAAAATGAATCGTTTAAAATATAAGAAATAAAAAAATAGTAACTTACAAAATGAGTAGAAATGAACAATAATTGAGATGTAATATGTAAGCTCTATTTTTTTAAAATTCCAAACTACATCTATGATACATCTATGATACATCTATGATACATCTATGATACATCTATGATACATCTGATCTATGATACAGAAGTTGTGATAAAGTCGAAGCATAACAACATGAAATTTTTTTTTTTAATTTGTAAAAAAAAAAAAATTTCAAATATAAAATTTGAAAGTTAAACTTGTATTTAGCGATGACCCCGGTCAGTAAATTGACCTAAACTATACTGACTTAGTTTATACATTCATTGAATGTTTGATGAATGGGACGTTTTCAAAGCATAAGATAAGACCATTGGAAATAAGACGAGCTGTCTATAACATCCAGTAGATCATTATGACACAGTTAACATTGTTACACATTCGATCATATTAATATATATATACTTTAATTATTATTCTATCATACGTTGTAAAAAAAGATACTGTTTATGCTAAGTCCATATGGACACTTTAATCAGTACCCTACCAAAGCTATTTCTTTAGAGACTGCCCTCTCAGGGAGACATTTTTTCTCTTTCAGTCAGTCGGCACTTCATCCATTTTTAAAGCTTCCTCTCCGAGTAATTCGCATCTCATTTAATTAGCATAGGCACGTTATGGCTGGTCCACACGTCACAGCGCCCCGTCCGCCCTTGCCGTCGCCCTTTGGTGTTACGTTACCTACCCCCACAGGTACACTCCCTTTTTCTACCCCCCCCCCCAGGTCTGAGAGAGAAAGAGAGCGTGAACGAGAGAGAGAGAGAGAGTTAAATTGACAGCCTACTAAGATCGCGAATCCTACTACTTAAATGAGGTCACTCAGGGTGTGTATCTGACAGGAGAATGGGTGATGACCAGATAGACCGTACGTCCCTTCAGCTCAAGGCGTACTAATGGTCAACAGTTCGCACTGAGTAAGAGCAATATCTACCTGTGCGAGTTGCCTCGAGAGAATGAGCAATGGAAGAGGGAGAATGAGAAACTGTGAGAGAGAGAGAGAGAGAGAACAGGAGAGGTTGAGATTACAAAAAACAAAAAAAAATAGAGACAAATAGAAGAAAAGAAAGAGTGAGTGATTGTGTGTGAGACAGAAAGAGATCAAGTGATTGTGTGTGAGACAGAAAGTGATTGTGTGTGAGACAGAAAGTGATTGTGTGTGAGACAGAAAGTGATTGTGTGTGAGACAGAAAGTGATTGTGTGTGAGACAGAAAGTGATTGTGTGTGAGACAGAAAGTGATTGTGTGTGAGACAGAAAGTGATTGTGTGTGAGACAGAAAGTGATTGTGTGTGAGACAGAAAGAGATCAAGTGATTGTGTGTGAGACAGAAAGAGATAAAGTGATTGTGTGTGAGACAGAAAGAGATAAAGTGATTGTGTGTGAGACAGAAAGTGATTGTGTGTGAGACAGAAAGTGATTGTGTGTGAGACAGAAAGTGATTGTGTGTGAGACAGAAAGAGATAAAGTGATTGTGTGTGAGACAGAAAGAGATAAAGTGATTGTGTGTGAGAGAAAGTGATTGTGTGTGAGACAGAAAGTGATTGTGTGTGAGACAGAAAGAGATCAAGTGATTGTGTGTGAGACAGAAAGAGATCAAGTGATAGTGTGTGAGACAGAAAGAGATCAAGTGATTGTATTGAACATTGAAGAAGCGAAAAACGATGAAGAAAAAAAATATTTTATGCGTTTGTGTTTGACACACAGGAGAGAGGGAGAGAGAGAGAGAGAGAGAGAGTTTAAAGAAAAAAAAGGAAGAATTATTATTTAATAACATCATAATTGAGAAATGTATTGAACAAGAGGAAAAGAAAGTAAAAGGAAGAATACAAGAAAAAGATGTAATGACATAATGAACAATCATGAGCAACTCATCCAATGGCTACAAGAAGTAATTAGCTGAGTCGCCATTTCATTAGAGAAACTTTTAGGACCACCTAATTACACAGTGCAATAATGGGGGCGAGACGTTATAATATCCAGGAGAATTAGGGACCCAGGGGTCTATACGTTGGGCCCTGAGTATCACCTTAATTTTGGACCATTAGTAAGACCCTCATTTTTGGGCCCTTGGTAGACTTTATCTTGATCACTAACAAAAGCTAGAGAAAATGTTGACACTGGTATTGTTGACATTGGTATTGCGTAGAATCTGAATTCTGGACTTAAATATTGGATCTTATAAAAAAGTAAAGTTCCCCCTTCAGACCATGCGGTCTATAGGGCAGATAATGTCTAAGTCATCTGTTTCTTTGGCCAACGGTTAACGAGCAGGTCAGCACATTCCCCCAACTAAAGTCAGGTGACCATTAGAGTTGGGTGGACTCAGGGGCACCCTAAGAATCCCGAAATTCAAGATCCCAGGCTTCACCGAAATTCCAACCCAGGACCCTATGTAAAGCCTGAATACCACCCCTCTCCACTATTTCCCTTATATATTAAAGCTTTTCCAACGGTTAGGAATTAAATTAACTTACAAACTTTCGTAGTGCTCAGTTTTATCTTTGGATGATTGCATTTCAAATGGAATTGATTTCTAGCGCTGGGTGCTTGAGGTATAATTGTACTATTCATATTTAGTTTAGCATAAGAGTATGTTTACAAAACAAAATGGCCACCGCTGCCATAGCAACAACAATTTCTACCTTTTTCTCTCTAGATTATTGATAGGGTACTCAAACATAACATCCCTGTATAATATCATTGGATTTGAAGCATAAATAAACAAAAAATAGTCTCCAAGTGTTTGACCTACCCTTAGAAAGATTCCAGTCAATAAATGTGGCCGGTGACAGTCCTCACTTCGCCTTGTACGGTGTATCGATTATGAAACACATTAGGTTACACTGACATTCGTAACGTTTACTTCGAAGCAGGCCGTTTTGGCGCGAAGGTCGTTTTGGCGCGAGCCGTTTTTGCGACGGGACGTTTTGGCGCGAAATACATTATGTACGTTTACTGTATTATTTCTTTTAAAAGCATTATTCATATCTATGTTTTGCACAAGTGTTTGTGTTAAGACATATTTTTCACGTACTAAATGTAAATGTGTGTTTGTTTTTCACATCATTTTCTTTAATAAACATTTTGGCTTGTGTATGTGTGTTTATTAAGAGGCACACTTTTATTTTCAAAAACGTTTTTTAAGATATTACTTTAAAATTAAAAACAAAATGAAACTATGATAGACTAAAAATTGATGCAATTATTTGTTTACATTAACATTGGTTTATTTAATGACTGTATGGTATCTCCAGCTATACATACCAAACACTTGCTAATAATAAGTAAAAATATAATACATGTACCATGTTTCTCAAAATACTTTAAGTTAAGTATACATAGACACCATGGTTATTTGCCTAAGTCGCTGGAAATCAAGGGTTCATTAAAAAAAAGCTAAGTGCTTATTAAATTATCGTCAAATGATATCTCGCGCCAAAACGTCCCGTCGCCTAAAAGGCTCGCGCCAAAACGTCCCGTCGCCAAAACGGCTCGCGCCAAAACGTCCCGTCGCCAAAACGTCACGTACCGTAAGGTATTTGTTAAATATTGAACTGATCTCCAGCTATAAAAGTGAACAAGGAGGGATGCTCTAATTTAAATACTTTGGGCGTTTAATGTTTAGAACTACAGAAACTATTGCGAGCTGTGTCTCTGTATGCCTCGCCTATAAGTTATTAGTGGATAACCAACATCTGAACATTTGCTAGAGCTAATCATTTCTTTTGAAGTGTCACAAATTTCAAGTCATTCTATAAATCACTGTACAATCCAGTTTGTCTGTTGTTATTTTAAAGAGACAACCGCCGGAGTATCTTTGGTGGTCTTTTCAAATAACCAGCTGCTTCGATTGGCTAGATTCAGATGTATATTATGATTTGTTTCTGATTAAGCGGTTGGTCCAATTAACCGGTAGTCAAATAAATAGGATTCCACAATTTAGTTTGATAATGTAAAACAACTTTCACCACACCAAAACAAAAATGCAAAGTAAATTGTGAGTTGGATGAAAGTGAACAGATGTTATTAGAAGAGTTGAAACAATTTGTTTCTGCAGTTGCTCCTATATGCACTACTTTTATCTCGTAACCTTTTGACAAACATCGCTTCCCAACACTTTTATCTCGTAACCTTTTGACAAACATCTCGCTTCCCAACACTTTTATCTCGTAACCTTTTGACAAACATCGGGCTTCCCAACACTTTTATCTCGTAACCTTTTGACAAACATCGCTTCCCACGACACTTTTATCTCGTAACCTTTTGACAAACATCGCTTCCCACGACACTTTTATCTCGTAACCTTTTGACAAACATGGCTTCCCACGACACTTTTATCTCGTAACCTTTTGACAAACATCGCTTCCCACGACACTTTTATCTCGTAACCTTTTGACAAACATCGCTTCCCAACACTTTTATCTCGTAACCTTTTGACAAACATCGCTTCCCAACACTTTTATCTCGTAACCTTTTGACAAACATCGCTTCCCACGACACTTTTATCTCGTAACCTTTTGACAAACATGGCTTCCCAACACTTTTATCTCGTAACCTTTTGACAAACATCGCTTCCCACGACACTTTTATCTCGTAACCTTTTGACAAACATCGCTTCCCAACACTTTTATCTCGTAACCTTTTGACAAACATCGCTTCCCAACACTTTTATCTCGTAACCTTTTGACAAACATCGCTTCCCACGACACTTTTATCTCGTAACCTTTTGACAAACATCGCTTCCCAACACTTTTATCTCGTAACCTTTTGACAAACATCGCTTCCCAACACTTTTATCTCGTAACCTTTTGACAAACATCGCTTCCCACGACACTTTTATCTCGTAACCTTTTGACAAACATGGCTTCCCAACACTTTTATCTCGTAACCTTTTGACAAACATCGCTTCCCACGACACTTTTATCTCGTAACCTTTTGACAAACATCGCTTCCCAACACTTTTATCTCGTAACCTTTTGACAAACATCGCTTCCCAACACTTTTATCTCGTAACCTTTTGACAAACATCGCTTCCCAACACTTTTATCTCGTAACCTTTTGACAAACATCGCTTCCCACGACACTTTTATCTCGTAACCTTTTGACAAACATCGCTTCCCAACACTTTTATCTCGTAACCTTTTGACAAACATCGCTTCCCAACACTTTTATCTCGTAACCTTTTGACAAACATCGCTTCCCACGACACTTTTATCTCGTAACCTTTTGACAAACATGGCTTCCCAACACTTTTATCTCGTAACCTTTTGACAAACATCGCTTCCCACGACACTTTTATCTCGTAACCTTTTGACAAACATCGCTTCCCAACACTTTTATCTCGTAACCTTTTGACAAACATCGCTTCCCAACACTTTTATCTCGTAACCTTTTGACAAACATCGCTTCCCAACACTTTTATCTCGTAACCTTTTGACAAACATGGCTTCCCAACACGTTTATCTCTTGACAAACATGGCTTCCCAACACTTTTATCTCTTGACAAACATGGCTTCCCAACACTTTTATCTCTTGACAAACATGGCTTCCCAACACTTTTATCTCTTGACAAACATGGCTTCCCAACACTTTTATCTCTTGACAAACATGGCTTCCCAACACTTTTATCTCTTGACAAACATGGCTTCCCAACACTTCCTTTAGTTCGTACACCGGTTACACCAAAAAAGCTGGCTAGTTTTAGGTTTTCGCCAATAAATACAAACCTCCACTCAATCTAGATCATACACTTATATCTTATATCTAGACTGGAATCCAGAAATAAATTCTTATCCGCGACTGATCGATTCACAGACTTATACATATATATTTTTTTATGTACGAAAACTCTTTTTTCAGGCTCATAGACATAAATAAATATAGACTGGCCGATTAAAGAGTTTTATGAAACGAAAATTTGTGACTTGCAATTTTATGTACTTTATTATACAACATTTATGAGCAGTATAAAAGTTAAGTATTCATATTTATTTCAGCCATAACCTGTATAAGTATTACATTATTTGCACTAGTGTTTTTTTTTAAATCTCTAAGAATGAAGATCATGCAATTTATTCATAATTCGGAAATACGAATACAATAGATATACATGTTTTCAAGTTACATGAAGTTACTTCCTTTTTCCAGTCTATATTTATTTATGTCTATGTTCAGGCTCCTAGCAATCTCCGAAAAGTAATGATCTTTAGTTTTCAAAGTTTAGAAATAATGCAAAATCATTTCTCGGATATTCACGCAAATATATGAAACAAAGCCATTTCCTGTTTGTTTCCATTGAGATAATGTTTCAAAAATCCTAGATCGAAATAATTCATGTTGATTTAAATTATTTTATGTACATTTAAATAGATTGATTATCTAGATCTTTCTAGATTATGTATCTAAAAATTGCAAAATAATAATTATGAGACCAGAGTACTTTTATTTTTGATGTTCAGTTACTAGATCTAGATATAAAAATTAAATTATATGTTACGTAGGTTAGGGTTGAAAAAAAAATACAAATTTACTTCTTTTAACTACTTTACAAAACAACGCCTTGATCCAACTTTCTAAAAATTTCACGCCATTTTTTGTAGTGCTAAAAAATCTCCATGTCCAGTCTAGAGTAGTATATATAAGTCTATGATCTAAATTTATAAAAATACTCTCTGAACGAATGGAAATAAAATGAAAATGTTTCATTTGTATTAAATTTCAGCTACACAGCGTACTAGTTAGAGTAAGACACCGTTCCACCTTGCGATCTATAGGGTAGATGATGTTAAAGTCATCCATTTCTTTGGCCAACGGTTAACAAGTAGGGTGTCATGTGGCCAGCACAACGACAACCAAATTTACTTTCCCCAACTAAAGCTGGGTACCCATTATAGTTGGGTAGGGGCCCTAAAAATCCCAAAATTCAAAATCCCAGTCTTCAACGAGATTTCGAACCCAGCACTTCAGATTTAGAAGCCAAGCGCTTAGTCAATCAGCCACCGCGCCCCATAGCGTAAAAAGTTAATTTTTAATAAACTCAATCATTACTGAAGTTATCTTTCCTGAAATTGAATCCAAAATAATGTTTAGTCACGCAACAAGAATTTACGTGTAAAGTAGCTAGAACGTACGTGTAAAGTTTCAAATGTTTGGTCACGCTGCTAGAACGTACGTGTAAAGTTTCAAATGTTTGGTCACGCTGCTAGAACGTACGTGTAAAGTTTCAAATGTTTGGTCACGCTGCTAGAACGTACGTGTAAAGTTTCAAATGTTTGGTCACGCTGCTAGAACGTACGTGTAAAGTTTCAAATGTTTGGTCACGCAGCTAGAACGTACGTGTAAAGTTTCAAATGTCTGGTCACGCAGCTAGAACGTACGTGTAAAGTTTCAAATGTCTGGTCACGCAGCTAGAACGTACGTGTAAAGTTTCAAATGTTTGGTCACGCAGCTAGAACGTACGTGTAAAGTTTCAAATGTCTGGTCACGCAGCTAGAACGTACGTGTAAAGTTTCAAATGTTTGGTCACGCAGCTAGAACGTACGTGTAAAGTTTCAAATGTCTGGTCACGCAGCTAGAACGTACGTGTAAAGTTTCAAATGTTTGGTCACGCAGCTAGAACGTACGTGTAAAGTTTCAAATGTCTGGTCACGCAGCTAGAACGTACGTGTAAAGTTTCAAATGTCTGGTCACGCAGCTAGAACGTACGTGTAAAGTTTCAAATGTCTGGTCACGCAGCTAGAACGTACGTGTAAAGTTTCAAATGTTTGGTCACGCAGCTAGAACGTACGTGTAAAGTTTCAAATGTCTGGTCACGCAGCTAGAACGTACGTGTAAAGTTTCAAATGTTTGGTCACGCAGCTAGAACGTACGTGTAAAGTTTCAAATGTCTGGTCACGCAGCTAGAACGTACGTGTAAAGTTTCAGCTCCACATGAGAATGAAATGTCAAAATATACGAGTCCAATTGTGTCTTTGTTTCCTATGATAAATGTGTCAGCTGATAGAAGGAATTAAAAACAGGAAAGAACAAAAAAAATCGAAACCCTTGCCCCATGAATTCGTAGGAATTGAATAACAAGAGAAATGCTGAAAAAATTAGAAATTATACTTCTTTTGGGGCTATAAATTCATTATTAATTTTGGGCAATAAAATCATAATTCTCTTGGGCAATACATTCTCACTTCATTTGGCACTAAATTCATATTTCACTTGCACTAAATTCATATTCCACTTGCGCAATAACATTATAAAAATAAATGGGCAATAAATTCATACTACTTATGGGTAAAAAATTCATACTACTTATGGGCAATCGATTCATACTTCTTATTGGCAATAGATACACCGAAAAAAAAAAAAGATGTTTTTTCGCACTTTCCTTACCAAAGTCATAGTCATACTTTGTAGGTAAAGTCCACCAAAGGGAGACAACAAAGTACGTTGTTTTCCCTTCATGAAACTTTAATCGAACATACATTTGACAATGAACTGATGAATAATAGATTATAAAACATAGTTAAATCTAAGCTCACGACTCTTTCACCTAACAGCATCGTGACCTTTACCCTCAATCAGCTGGCAATTACTATTTTACCACCACAGCCTTGTGGCCTTTGTTTGACCCCAGGATTGAGCACCACTAGACCCCAATTAGGATGAATTAGGGGACACGAAGGTCATATAGAACAAGGCTTCTTTTGAAGATAAATCCATTGTCTCCATATAAAAATGGTAGAAAGAAAATGTGTCATTATAAAGAAGCAAAAAGAAATTGTCTTAATTAACTCTAACTTCAAAGGAAAACAATAATTGAAAATATCTTTAGCTTTAAACATTGATAAATTAAGAGTTTCACTATCAAAATTGAGAAAATATGTCATATAGCTTGTAACATCTTTACTGCTAACCTTTTTCTTATCATGTTTATCACTAACCTATATGAGCTTTATCACTAACCTATATAATCTTTATCCTTAGCCTATATCAGGTTTATCACTAAGCTATATCAGCTTTTTCTTTCCCAAATATAATGTGTATCATTGTCATGGAATGTATGTGTGTGTGTTGTTGATGTAACAATATAGAAAGAAGGGCGGATGTTTTGGTTGTGTAGGCTGAAGAGTTTCGGATGGAACAAAAAGGTGGTCCTGCGTGATTCAAAATGATAAAAAGGTCTGGCTTGACAGTTTCAAAAAGACAAGAGACTTCAAACAGACTTGTATTTGTACTGAGTTATATCTTGCTAATTCATCATTTCATCTGTGTTTCTACATATATCTACTAAGGAGTTCAAGTTGTGTATATTTATAAATAAAACTTATTTTAAAAAACAAGGTTTACAAGAAGTCTGTTTACCTTTACTAAGTTTATTTCATCAAGCATTTAATACGCCTACATAGAGTTAGTTACACAGGGTGACATACCGAAAGAGCCAGTGACCGGGTAATACCAATCATTCACTTGTATCACATGTGTTGTATTTCCTAAACTGTTGTAACAAATCATTCACTTGTATCACATGTGTTGTATTTCCTAAACTGTTGTAACAAATCATTCACTTGTATCACATGTGTTGTATTTCCTAAACTGTTGTACAAATCATTCCAAGTTTACGTGCCAACCTATTCCTCCTACCGCGCACATTCTCGGGTCAAGGTGAAATTTTGCATAATTATTTCTTAGACCTGACAAAACTAAAATCGATAAAAAAAAAATAATTAAATATTGTTCTTGTACATTGGGACATACATTACCAATGCAGTTATTCATTGGTTTCACACCTATATTGACTGTAAAAGTTTGTTTTGGTCTCCTCTGTTATAAGATAATTGTATTACAATACTCGTCTATGAATGGATCAATCCTAACTTGTGCTCTGTCTCAATCATTTGACAATCACCAATAAAACTTTAAAAAAAAAATTCCTCACCATCAATCCAGAGAGGCAAGAAGAAGAAGACGTCCTTGATACACTAACCTGACCACTGATTATAAGATAAGTTATAACATTTTTCTTAACATGACGTCATTCAGAAAATATCATGAAACTCTCTGACGTCACTAGCACATGACCACCATGACGTAGATGTTGTTAGGTCGACAACAAGCTGCAGAAACCAATGAGCTGTCAGTCTAAGGCGGGTTATAAACATCAAAGTGTATCATTTATGAGCATCTCCCAAACTTTCCCCACGTAATAGCTTTTTAATCTGTTTATAGTCCTGATTCTTTTCCACTAAGTCTTTCTACCTTGTTCTTTCACTACTGACATCTAATGTATCTCTCACATCTCTCCCTCTTACTCTCTTTCTCTCTTATCACTCTCTCATCACTCTCTCACTGTCAACTCTCTGTTACTCTCTTTTTCTCAATCTATTATTTTGTTTCTCTCTCATGCAGTCTCACCCGCACTATCTTTCTCTTTTTTTATACGATTACTTTGTCTCTGTCTCTCTCATACACAAAGACTCATCTTTACTCTTTCTCTCGCTTTATCTGTTTTGTCTTTCTCATGCTTTCTCTCTCGGTCTCTCTGCCTCTCACAGTCTCACATTCAGTCCCACTCTTTCTCACGCTATTTCTCCCCATATACACATCTCTCTCACAGTCTCATCTTCTCTCTCTCTCATTCCCGGAGTCACAATTGACTATTTTTTTCCTTAATGTGCCTTACTGCGCCTTACTGCGCTTTACTGTGTCTTACTGTGCTTTACTGTGCCTTACTGTGTCTTACTGCGCCTTACTGTGCCTTACTGTGTCTTACTGAGCCTTACTGCGCCTTACTGTGCCTTACTGCGCTTTACTGTGCCTTACTGTGTCTTACTGTGTCTTACTGTGCTTTACTGTGCCTTACTGTGTCTTACTGCGCCTTACTGTGCCTTACTGCGCCTTATTGTGCCTTACTGTGCCTTACTGTGCTTTACTGTGCCTTACTGTGCTTTACTGTGCCTTACTGCGCCTTACTGTGCCTTACTGTGCCTTACTGCGCCTTACTGTGCCTTACTGCGCCTTACTGTGCCTTACTGCGCCTTACTGTGCCTTACTGTGCCTCTACTAAGTAATGTTTAAACACTAAAAAGTCCAGAAGAATATCCTCCCAATCACCCCCCACCCAGTGAAGGAACTCAAACCTTTAGCGAGTGAGCTACGTCCTCGTGCTCTTTATTCCGTCGCGTCCATGAGTTTCATTACCCACCACCTCCACCACCACCACCACCTCCACCACCACCACCAACTTTCTCCCCCCACACTCAATCAACTTGTCCAGGAGTGAACTGCTTGTTTTAATGAGCTGAAGGAGGGAAGAAAATTCTCTCCCCAGTAATAAACCGAGACTTGTTAAAAGATATCTTTTGATGTCGATGTAACAACCCTGAGTATGCTGATGTTACAACATTCATTATAGTGATGTTACAACAGTCATAGTGATGTTCCAACACTCATTATATTGATGTGCCTATATAGGAGTTAGTTGAAATACTTACCTGCCCCCCCCCCGCCCCCCTCGAAGGCTTAATGGGCCAGGTGAGAGAAAACTCCTCAATTCGTACTTCATAGCCCGGACGAGTTATAAATAGGTGGATCTTTTTGGGATGAAGATGTGTTTTTTTTCCTAATGAGAAAGCTTTGAGTTGTGATGAGAAGAAATTATCTTTTAACAATATCATTAGACCAGTGGTTCTCAAACGTTTTTTCCTTATCGGAACACTTTCTGATCACATTCTGAGTATTTAACGTAACACTTTATTTTTTTTTAGAGAGATAATCATTCCGGTAGTTCGTGGAACGCCTATTTAGGAGTCGCAGAACTCTGTGGTTCCGTGGAACACAGTTTGAGAAACACTGCATTAGAGGAAGTTTCTCTTTGGAGAACTTATACCCATGTGTTCTTCTCAAATGTTTCATGTCCTGTTGTTTTATTTATTTAAAGTTTTTTTTTTCTAATTAACACAACTAATTTCAAAATATTCCAATGGAACAATACTTGTTTAATAAGTGTTAGCTGAATGGTAAAAAGTGAGAAAAAAAATTAATCGAAAGCACAAACGAATGTATGTCATACACAAAGTCGATTACTGCCTGTAACAGAAGAGCTTTATGTTGGAAACACACTAAATGCCATACTTAACACAGGTCAGAAATGTCAAGTTAGGGATGTCGTATTCAGGGTATCATGTTAAGAATGCTTTGTCATGGGTGTCATGCCAAGAACATCAGGATGTAATTTCAAGCCATGTCAGGGATAGAAATGTAGAATCGAGGATATTATGGCAGGGATGTCAAGGATGTCATGTCAGAAATGTGATGTTAGGAATGTCCAGTCTGGAAAGTCAGGTCGAGAAGGTCAATTCGGGAAGGTCAAGTTGGAGATGTCGGTCGAATTAGTTTACAAAAGAAAAAACAACTCATAAAAACAAAACTAAGTTTCAACCAATACTTCTTGCATTCATTATCCTCACGTAATGTTGTTATGTATAATGAAAATTTCGCATCATAAACATTTCGTCTTTTTGATCGTGAGAAAGTTTGTTATTGTAATGGTAGGGCTAAATGTATGGTTTCACTCTACCATGGCTTGCACGAGATGGTGAGGTTCTGGTCAACAGGACCACGTGAATGTGTGTATGGGAAGATGAGATTTTTGAGCAGCTTGGTGACTGAACTTTTGAGAGAGCTAGTTGAGGATTGAACTCTGACAACAAGTAGGTGACTGGATTCTGAGAGAACTAGTTGAGGATTGAACTCTGACAGCAAGTAGGTGACTGGATTCTGAGAGAACTAGTTGAGGATTGAACTCTGACAGCAAGTAGGTGACTGAACTTTTGAGAGAGCTAGTTGTGGATTGAACTCTGACAACAAGTAGGTGACTGAACTTTTGAGAGAGCTAGTTGTAAATTGAACTCTGACAACAAGTAGGTGACTGAACTTTTGAGAGAGCTAGTTGAGGATTGAACTCTGACAACAAGTAGGTGACTGAACTTTTGAGAGAGCTAGTTGAGGATTGAACTCTGACAACAAGTAGGTGACTGAACTTTTGAGAGAGCTAGTTGAGGATTGAACTCTGACAACAAGTAGGTGACTGAACTTTTGAGAGAGCTAGTTGAGGATTGAACTCTGACAACAAGTAGGTGACTGGATTCTGAGAGAACGAGAGTGCGGATATTGTCAGAGTTGGAGATTATACTTAGAGAGTTGTGAGACTAGAAAAGACCGCGTCACAAATAAAGACCGCGTCACAAATAAAGACCGCGTCACAAATAAAGACCGCGTCACAAATAAAGACGGCATCCCAAACTAAGAGATTTGAGACAGGGCTACTAGAGCGATTGAACCCAAGATGACCTGCTAACTATTGTAAAAACACGGAATATAAAACTCTATGGCCATATTACAAGGTCTTCGGGGCTTTCAAAGGCCTTCCTTCAGGGAACAGAAGGAGAACAAAAAAGAAGAGGCAGACAGAGAAAGCGATGGGAAGACAACATAAAAAATGGACAGGTCTGCCATTAAATGAGGCTCAATCAAAGGCAAAAGACAAAGAGGAATGGAGAAAGATGGTTGACAAATCTTGTGTGGTGCCACAACTAAAGGATAGGTGAAGATGGTAAGTGAGATTATGAAATTCTTTTTTTTTCCCTATCATATATCGTCCATGTTGGACGTTGAATTTTTTTAATTGTCTAAACTTCCACAGGTTGTGAAGTTGCAGGTCTTATCTTATAAAGTATAGACGTTAGTTCAAAAATGATTATTACGTCCTACACGTCATGCATCTAGTCATGATGCATGTTAACCAATGACTTAAACTCTGCCTAGTCATAAGTTTTCCTGGCTGATTCAGGCAACCCATTACATTCTCTAATAGCACTAGGGAAGAGGGAGGTCAGTGTTGAGCCCTTCAAAAACGAATGGTCTCACTTGGAGTTGCGTTCCAGTGATCCAACCCCCTAGACAACGTCCTGTACAACCAGCCACGGCAACCCCCCATTTATAGTCGGTCTGTGACAGATCTAATGTAATGAATAGGAAATGAAGTTAAACGTAAATTATGAGGTCACTTTGTTAAATTTCTAATTTTACTAGAGTGCATGTATTCCACTGAGAAATATGGAATTTCTTTGGGAGATAAATTAACTGTATAAATGCAAGATTACTGTGGGGACGCGAGGCGGCGCAAGGGAGGCTGTGGGGACGCGAGGCGGCGCAAGGGAGGCTGTGGGGATGGGAGGGACTTAGGGCACGAGGTGACAACATCTTGGGGAGTGACAAAAAGTGGAACATCGAAAATTAAAAGAGAATATTAGCTTCGACCGTGGCGACTTTTTAAAAATCTAATTCATAAGAGATAAGTACTAAGATGAAATTAAAAACAAGCGTAATATATACAATCCTTTTTTTTTTAATGATCTTAGGGAAAGAACACCGTACTTACAACTATATCTCTCAATAATTTAGACGTTATAACCGTATTCGATATGAAACAAAATAATTAATTACTAATAATTAGTTGACTGATTGGTTAATTTTTTTTAATGATTCATATATTTTCTATGCGAAATCGACCACCGACGGAAATGGTTATGCCTGCGCTACATGTAGCAAAATATGTAGGTCGCAGCTCTGGCTGCGCAGCCACGGGAAATACTGCATTCATCATCAATCTTCGGACTCGAAGACCAGCCTTATTATGCCAATGAATAATTGTTCAAAGTTTCAACTTAATTCGAGAATAAGTGTGTGAGAATTAATGGTGCAAATTTTTTACCAGGCACACAGACAGAGGGAGTTGATAATAAGCTTTCTAAAAGATACAGGTACATTGACTTTTGTTTTTATTCATTAACAAGTGTGACTACGTTTTTTTGTATTAGGTCATTGTTTAACCTTTTTAATGAACCCAAAGTAGATTCTTTAAAAAATTGTCTTGTCAGTATATTCACAGCAGTTGTTTTTTTTTTGGTGTGTGTTTTTAATCATCATTATCTCTGTCTGTGGTCCAGTCTGGGATATAATCCACCCACCGAGATCATTTGTTATAGAGGTCCTCTACTGACCTGCAAAGTCACTACTTTGATGACATTGCCTAAAACACACAAGACAAAACGTAAGTTCCACCACAACAACTAAAGTTACAATTGTTCAAACTTAATGATCGTTAAGTTCTCTGCTGTAAACACATGTAAGTACACAGGCCAAACAAACGAAGTCCTTGAAATTGGGATTTTTTTCTAAGTAGACATTATTGTAACTTTCCACCAATAGAAATTTGAATATCACAAGTTTTTCTTTGATTTAATTTCCAATCTATATAAAGTTTTTAAAATTTGCATGTTTTAAGATTACTTCGGTTCAAAAATAATTAAAAACAAATATGAAATAGAAGAGATAAGATAATAAAGAGTGAACATCGCATAGGCCAGCGGTTCTCAACCTTTTAAGCTTGGCGACCCCTTTTTACAATATACCACTCTGCCGTGACCCCCCCCCCCCCCATAGACACACACAGCAATAGAAGTATAGACAATAACAATCCTTATTTTTGATGGTCTTAGGCGAACCCTGGCAAATCTATCTATCTATCTATCTATCTATCTATCTATCTATCTATCTATCTATCTATCTATCTATCTATCTATCTATCTTATCTATCTATCTATCTTATCTATCTATCTTATCTATCTTATCTATCTTATCTATCTATCTATCTATCTATCTATCTATCTATCTATCTTATCTATCTATCTATTTATCTTATCTATCTATCTATCTTATCTATCTATCCATCTTATCTATCCATCCATCTTATCTATCTATCCATCTATCTATCTATCTATCTATCTATCTATCTATCTATCTATCTATCTATCTATCTATCTATCTATCTATCTATCTATCTATCTATCTATCTATCTATCTATCTACCTATCTTCTTATCTGGGAGAATAGTCAAAGTAATGGAAACCAACCGCTTGGCCTGTTGAAAGTTTTATTGCTCTCAAGGGATCTCTAAACAGTAGTGATTCCAGAATTACGGCCCGCGATGCAGGTCTATCCAGCCTTAAGAAGTTCTGTTCACATTACAATAAATGGGAATGTAAACTATATGATAAAAACCGAAGCGTGTCTTTGACATTTAAAGTTGACTTCTTTTGGTAGCACCGTGAGTTGTAGCTTGCTGTTCAACATTGGAGTGTTGGTGAAACACAAACAAAAACTTGGCTTGGAGTGTATACGATAAAAAGAAAAGTGGAAACAGATTTAACATTTGTGGACAATATACTTCAAGTATTTCTGTTTTCATGGAAATATTTGCACTGCAGCCTGCCATTCAAAAGTTTGTTTCGGTTAAACGACTTGGAGCACCCAACTAGTTGATCTAGATATAATGTTGGATACAACTTGTTGAAAACCAAAATGTCGTATGCTCTATTGCATTTCCATTTTGGCAATGTTGTGGCCCGCGACAAGAGTGTGTGGAATTTCTTAAAAACAATACAATATTAGTAGGTCAAACTTAGGAAATGAACCCATAATAGGGCTGGCTCTATATATACGACCCAACCCAGTAATGGTCAATAACTTTGTGGAACCCTCAAACAGGACTTGAAAAAGTCCCAGTTCACGCCTGGTCGCTGGATAAAAGCCTTTCCAACGACTACTCGGGATAATGGCGTCTTTGGCGCTGATTTCTTACTGAACTTTATCGAAGATTAATTTCAGTAATAACGATTATATGAAACATTATGCAATAGCACCTTAGCACCTCATAAGCCTTCCATAGGCGTGTTCTGCCCACATTATCATCAGTAATTTCAAGTTGTGAGGTGGTCTGTTATAAAAATCGGCTATCTGATATAGCTAACCATAAATATTATTGTTCTACACAGAAACACCAGAGTCCAGACCAAGATCTGGGGTGACAAAAATGAAGTTTTGAAAAGAGGAAGAGTGCATCTATCGACACTAAAACGGACAGCAGATCTGATTGCCAATTATCATTCTGTAGAGCTTTATGCTGCAACTTGATTGGCTGCGGCATCATCACGTGCTATGGACAGATTTTGTTTTGTTTCATCCCTAATTTTATAAAGTCAGACACATGTGTTTGAAGCGTCCCATACTTCGCATCGGTGTTATTGTGCTTGGGAGAAGCAAGTCAATCTTTTCAGAAACACACATTTCAACTTTGACCCTTCCTCTAGTTAATCCAGATTGCTGTATTAAAAATCGCAATATATTTGATAAAAAGCAAAATACAAAAAATCCTTTAAAAAAAAACAAACTAAGCTTATCTAAGAGGAAGAACTCTTCCCTAACAGCTGTATCTATCAATAATGTAGAAATTATTTCCCTTATTCGATATCAAACGATATTATTATTTACCAATAATTAATTGAATGATTACTACATTTTAAGCACATTAGACAAAGCATCAACTTGATCGGAGAATGCGTGAGGGAGAAATAGCGTTAACAATTTTTTAAGGGGACTAAACCCTTCTAAATTAGCCATATCTGTGAATACTGAAGGATTAATCTCCCTTGTTGGTATCAAACAAAATAATATTAATTACTAGTAATTAATTGACCAATTGGTTAATGTTGTTTTTTTTATAATTCATGTCTAGTCTACGCCAATGAATCTATCTAAAGGTGTGAAGTAAAGTTTCAATTCGACCTGATAAAGGGCGTGGGAGAAATAAAGTGTACACACTTTTTACCAGAAAGACAGACAGAGTGGGTAAATATAAGCTTGTAATAAAATATAACAAGTGACATAGTTCTATTACTTAGATATACCACGGTGTACCGATAAAGTAATGGTTTCACAAAGATTTATTAACTTTAATTTCAAACCAATAAAAAGTTTTAAAATTTGCATTTTCATAAAAGAAACAAAAAAAAGAAGTTGCAACGCCATCAAGAACTTCATTGGTCGCTAGGGTCGTGTAGGTCGATTCATGCCGAGTAAGTCTAGACATAGACGTGCTTTGTGGAATATCCTTTAGCCAATTGGAAGTAAGTCAATTCATAGTCACAGAAACAGTGTAGTGGAGGATTTGAAAGAAAGAATAAATATGTGAGTGTGTGTGTGTGTGTTTTAAAGGTATTTGACAACATGGTTGGATCTATCTATCTATCTATCTATCTATCTATCTATCTATCTATCTATCTTATCTATCTTATCTATCTAATCTATCTAATCTATCTATCTATCTATCTATCTATCTATCTATCCATCCATCCATCCATCCATCCATCCATCTATCTATCTATCTATCTATCTATCTATCTATCTATCTATCTATCTATCTATCTATCTATCTATCCATCCATCTATCTATCCATCCATCTATCTATCTATCTATCCATCTATCCATCTATCTATCTATCTATCTATCTATCTATCTATCTATCTATCTATCTATCTATCTATCCATCCATCCATCTATCTATCTATCCATCTATCTATCTATCCATCTATCAACCTGCCCAGTTGAAGGTGTTATTACTCACAGGAACCCTGTACACTGCCTACTTGTGGGTGTGGTTAATATGAGCATTGACAAGCACAGCACATGCACACACTCACACACATTACACTAGATCTAACAACCACACATACTCAAGCAAATGGCGACCTTTAAATAGAATCCACTTAGAAAACAATACAAAAAGTAGGTGATACTATACGAGGGCTGGCTTGTGTGAAAAAGTAGGTGATACTATACGAGGGCTGGCTCTGGGTTTTAAACCAAATATAGGTCAATAGTAGGCAAAAGAAATACAATACCCCTTCCCCGCTCCCAAATAAGTAAGATCCTCCGCTTGTAGGCTGTAGAAGTAAACCAGTTCGAAGATGAGCCAATTCCACCTGCTCCTCTCAAAGTTGGCTGTTTTACAAAACGAACATGTGAGATTGATCTCTCTTGCATACTTTTAGCCTCACGAAATAGTTTCAATGTTTGTGTGGATCAAATGCACACTTCGTACAAAGTGTGAGATAGGCACAATACTCATTGAAAGTTGTATTCGATCAGTGACGATCACACACTATGCAGCTAGCATGTTCAATTCGCTATGCCACAGTGTCAACATAAAACAAAGAAAAAACTGACAATAAAAAAGGTCTCATGGAATCTGGAAACTATAATACATCAATCAGTGACTGTAATTTATAACCTCGGGAAATAGAATAATGAGACGCTATTATTGCAATTCTTGAAACCAGGACAAATGTAGAGAATCCAGGAAGTAATGAATTACACCGGGAATCGGGACAAAACGGGAAACTCGTGGTATGAATGTTACTTATGACACCAGGAACTGTCACACAAAAAATCGGGAAATGCTTGACTCGAAGGATCACACTAAGAAAGACAGTTAAATGTGGCGACCGAAACAAAGGCGAGCAAAGCTTGGATCGTCTACTGAGCTCTCGACTTTGCTGGTGCGAGCGCGTGAGTAAATCCAGGGCTAGATGTGAACTGTATTCATTCATTCGGGTGACATATGTGTGGCCAGGATTGTTTAGTTGATTTATGTCCTGGAACAGATGACAAGAGAAAGAGATGGAAGGGAAAAGTGAAAGAATGATGAGTTACATGAAAAGAGCGAGCAAGAAAGAAAGAAAGATCAGGAAGCAGATAGTAAACAAAGAAGAATTCGGAGCGATAGAGAGAAAGAAAAGGAAGATTCTAGACCGTTAAGATTTACATTGTGTAGCATAAAACACTATACACTAGACGCAGCTTATAGCTTACATACGTTTCTTTAAAACAGAAGATAATTATATCTGACGCGTATCCAAATGTTAATCTAATCGTGTTAATTAGAATTAAACTTTGATACAATATTTAAAAAAAAACAACAGCAAAGCACCCATTTCAGACCTTGCAATCTATATAAAGGTCAGCTGCTTCTGTGGACCACGGTTAACGAGGATATCATGTGGACAATACAACGTCCAACCGCCTTTACTTTTCCCTAACTAATATCAGGTACCCTTTAGAGTTTTGTGGATTCAGGGGCACCCTGAAAATCCTGAAATTAAAAATCAGTCTTCCTAATTCATAGCGATTCTTAAACTCTGCTAAGTTATTGGTTTTCTTGGTTGCATGGTCGTCTGGTTTGCAACCTGGACTGTCGTACGAGACACGATAGTCCCTGGTTCGAATCCTGTCCACTGTCGTCCTTCGAAGTCCTGCGAGAGATTTCGACAAGGATATAATTCCGCAGGAACATCCTAAACATGTTAAACAAAACAAACTCTCTAAACAATTCAGGCAACCCGTTCCATGCTCTAATAGCACGAAAATAGAAAGATCACCTGTATACAATTGTCGCATATGGAATAAACCATTTAATTTGACCTTTGTTTCTTTCTAGTACTTTATAAGGTTATGTTTCTATATTTGCAAGTCAGGGTTCGGTAATGTATGTAAGACACTGGATACCATTACAAATGTATAACTAATATATCTGTATGTTAAATAACAATAGGATTCATCTTTATAAGACTTATTAAAATATAGATGTAATGCTTACTTCAGAAACTAATTATACATTATAAAGGCAAGAGAACTTCTATGAATGAAATGTGAACATGGAGTCGTGTACAATTAACTCTTGATTGTCAGACGGTCACCGGACCGGGCTAGTGTCGGATTACCGATTACGCGGATTAGAAAAGGTTAGCTGTGATTCAATGAATTTAACTATAAATGTCAATAAAATTCTAGATTTATTTATGATGTAACAAGAATTTCAAAAAGACTTTCAATTCTATAAAATAAACAATTGACAAAAAAAGCAAAAAAAAAAATTAAAAAAAATGTATGGTTTCAACTTTCCCATACTGTATAATTACAATCTACATTCTAAAATATACGCACTAGACTACTACACATTAATTACGTGAGTTCACGCAGGTGTATAAAAAACAAATATTGTATTTCTTTCTTCAAAAGATAACGTCGTAACGTTGTTTTTAAATGTCGTTCAACATGAAAACAGTTGAGAGCGTATGCTGTATACATCGGCGTCGCGTCGGATTATCAAATGCCAATTTTTGTATTTAAACACTTATTCTAAATAAAACTCTGACAGCAAAACGTAAGAATATCTACATGAAACATTTATACCAGGAGAGTCATTACATTAAAACTACTGAAAGAATATCTACACGAAACGTCTATACCCGGAGAGTCATTACATTAAAACTACTGAAAGAATATCTACACGAAACTTTTATATCCGGAGGTTCTCATGGTATAGCCTTGCTTTAAAACTATCTACACGAAACGACTATACCCTGCGAGTCATCACATAGATGTGGTCTAGAGTTGTACGCATAAGCTTGTATATATGGAAGACATTTATGTACGTCTGAATGCGTAAGTTAAATTGTAATCCATGGCTGTGTGTGTGCCTAATCACTAGTACCACTGTAACAGATGGCGGAGATCACCGGGCCTGAAACAACGTCAATGATCTTCTCCATTGTATAACTTCTCTCATCTTTCTAGAAAACGGTTCTCAAAATATGAATGAGTAAATGAAGTCTCCTCACGAGGTACAGCGATTGGCCTATTGAAATGTTTAAAATCTAGCTTTAGTTTTAACTTTTATGAACCCCCCCCCCCAGATTATTACTGCCCTCCTCGCAGTCCCCCCTCATACAGCCCTTTTTTATTTCAACCTCATACACGCACGCGCGCACGCACATTAATGAAGCTAAAAAGAATCAAGCCTTTTAAATGTGTAGCAATAGCAGCCGAGGTCTTAAACTAAGCGTCTGGGAAATGGAAGAGAGACAGAGAGAGACAGAGAGGAGACCCGTTGTTTCAAAATGAATATGACCAGATCGATAATGGAGGAAGACAGCAAGACATGGAGGGAGAGAAAAATTGAGTAAGAGAGAGAGAGAGATGGAGAGAGAGAGAGAGAATGAAATTAGAACACGCGGATTATTGAAAAAAAATGCGAGGCTTCTCTTCAAATAGAGAATTACATTTTATACAGTGAGCCCAGAGGCGTGCACCAGTAGAAGGCCGAGCCGTTAGCCTTGTGGCCTGTTATTACGTGCCAACAGAGTGGCTGGGGTTGAACATTTGTCGTAGAGGAATAATTAACAAACAAATTTCCTTTTAAATTTGTGGTAAGAAATTGGGAAACTATAACCTCTATATATTTCAAGATGGTACAGAAAACAAATAAATACAAGATACAGAAAATAATTCTTTGCAAAGCTAATCGAATTCCTCTGAAACATTGCCTCTAAGCACTACTAGAGTACACTTGATATAGTCCGACATTTTCGGGCGCGAGGGAGTTTTAGGATTACAGAAAAAGTCGGATTACCCAAGGTTTGCTGTACTTCAAAGAATTGAATCTTCTGTGTGCAGAAAATTGTAGATGTATTAATGTTGTAATAAAGCATTCTCCTAGATGTTAAAATGTATAAAGGAAACAATAGAAGAAAAAGAAAAGAAAAAGTATTGACCATAAAAATACAAAAAAAGAGGATTTAATCTTCCACATACTGAACCACAATTGAATCCTCCCTCGATTCTACTAATATAGGTTTTACAGTATACATAAATTACATGAATCTACGAATGTTATTAAAAATATGTAATGCTCTTTTGTTATTGTAACGCAAATAATGTCCTCCCCTTTTACTGGACGTCTGTCAACATTTGTACGTGCATACATTGTATACAAACATCGCCGCGACTGTGTGTCCAATTACCAAGTGTCGTACTGTCAAGAGTCAAAGGTCAAGAGATTCATTTGCACAATACCTCTATTCAAGTCACAACTTCATGCAGGGACAAAGGAGGGTGGAACATGGGCACGGATCTCAAAAACGGCTCTCAAGATTTTCCTAGACATTTAACAGTTGATGTATATCGCTGAGAAAAGAATTACTAGCTCGTTGGCCACAATGGAGAAAATCTAGTTTTACCATTATAATTTTTTAAAGTAAAAAAAGAATTACATTTAAGTTTGACTATAAAACAGGGCGTAGCCAGGCGTAGTGTACAGATAATTGAGTTATTTATTGAATTTCATGTTACTTTCACTTTATTGATAGATTATTTAAGCTTTGCTTATAATTTTACGTAAATCTAATATAGATTACATATTCTTTCTAGATCAAGAAGTAGATCTAGGTTAGACCTTAAGAGCTTAAGGTAGATGTCGGTCTAGTTCAATATAATGAAAGCACTAATAACTAATTATACATTCACACAATTGTATTTAGCTCAGTGTCAAACGCCGTGTGGACACCGAGCTGACCATCCTTGAGTACGAGCCCAGTGTCAAACGCCGTGTGGACACCGAGCTGGAGTTCTTGTCTATTAAAAATGTATTTTTAAATGTTTTTATTGTTTTTATTAATAACTCTTTGACATCCCTATATTTTTGACACACACATATATATTGTCTTGACATGCATATTGTTTTGACACATATATATTGTCTTGACACGCATATTGTCTTGACACGCATATTTTCTTGACACGCATATTGTCTTGACACGCATATTTTCTTGACACGCATATTTTCTTGACACGCATATTTTCTTGACACGCATATTGTCTTGACACGCATATTGTCTTGACACGCATATTTTCTTGACACGCATATTTTCTTGACACACATATTTTCTTGACACACACATATTGTCTTCACACACAAATATTGTCTTGACACACACATATATTGTTTTGACACACATAAATATTTTGACATAAATACATGTTTTGCTTTGTTGTGTGCAATAGTACAACTGTGTAACTCTATCCACTATCAATACCTTAGGATACCAGCTTGAATTGACTTCCATTCAGCCAGTCCAGAAATCGATGCACTGCTCAGACATAGATCTATGTTATTATGTGTTATTAATTACGCTTCGTCGCTGTGTATGACTGTTCCATAGTCAAGATAACCACAGTAATCCCCCTTTCCAATAATATCAGATTAAGGCTCAATTCACATCAAATAACTAGAGATAAACAAGTTTTGTTTTTACATCCTTTGCTCAAGTGTGTGTCTTGTTCCCATTCATAAACAACTTCAACACTTTTTTCTTGTTTCAAAACTATTTGAAATATTCTTCTAGAGGAATAACCATCAGTACCGCGGAGCAATATATAAATGTAGAACGACAAAATCACGTGTTAACCTCTTGATTAGTTCAATGAGTTGCTTGAGTTCGAGTCCCATATAAATTGAAAACTTAGTGTTTTCTGAGCGCCCATTACCCCCCCCACACACACACACACACACACATGTCCCCAAAAGACATTTGACCAGAGAGCATCGTACATGCGACACGGCAATGAACGTCTTGATACACGAAAGCCATAATAATAAAAAAATGAGGCCGAGATAGTTTCCACAGTTAACTGTCTGAGATCTTGTCTCAGAGGAAAGGTGGTGAGTGCTGTATCTTTCTAGAGGCTGTAAAAGCCTGGCTAGAGAGAGGCGTCACCAAAAGTCTCTGCGTTCGTCCTTTAATTTCATTCTCTATAGTTGCTTTACATATCAAGTAACGCCACGCGCACCTTTTCTCAATGCTGTTATGTACATCTAAGCTCAGAAATGTTCTGTCTGATAATGCATTTGTGTACAATAGTAGGCAAGAAATCCCCTGGAGTGCGTATGTCTCCTCAGCATAAAGGGCAGCACTCTAACGACACACTCTCAGTACATAGGCATGGGATCTCCAGTGGGATCTCTAGTGCCATGTAACACAGTGTCCTACCATTTAACATTCTTCCTATATACTGTCACACCTGTTCTGGTGCTTATTAAAGTGTCTGCTGTGTACGAACTAAACATGACTTCTCTTCGCTTGAATTGTTGCACTTCTATTGTCGCGAATGTCTACTATACTCTAGTACAACAGACATTGAAATTCACGACTTAACTCATCGATTAGCAGACGATTCACATTTCTTAGCATAAAATAAAATACACAATCCAGCCTTAGAGGCATAAATGGAGATGAACCATCAGAATCACTTGTAAAATGTTACATCCAACATGTTCAGTAATTAGATCTAACAAATTCACAGACAATGTAGATCGTACGCCCTTACACTACTAGAACCAAAGTAAAAACTGATGTCTGACCACGTGATCAGATCCCAAAACGATCCTTGAGCGAGATTTTCGCTTTTCACGTGAAACATGAGAACCAAAGACTCCAGTGAATCTTGACTAGCGTATGTCACAGTGGCCATCAAACCATGCTGTGACATATACAGAATATTTGGTAAATGGTAAATATGTAAATACCAAGGTTGAAGCATCATGCATTATATAAAATATATATATATATAAATAAAAAAGCGGTTATAAAAAAATAAATATATCAACGATTCCTTCATGCCGTAACTATAGTGTGAGTCCTGGAGATTGTACTAGATTAGCCTCCCATAGGAGCTAATGCTATAATGAACAGAAAAAACAGAAAATCGCGTGTAATTATTTCTATAAATAGGAACAGTCTATGTGAATGACAGTAATTATCAGCGGTGGTCTACATTGTCTAGACAAAAATGTAATGCGTAACAAGATATTTACTTCAATATACTGGTGTCAATATAACATAAGCTTAGGACATTGCCCAATGTAAAGAGAATGGCACACCTGGGTCGCAAAACTTTTTCTACTAAAACAATAAGAGTAATAGTAATAACACGAATGTATAATGAAAGTAATAAAATAGCAATGTTTTCGGTTCAGAAAATTTCGAATGCGTTCAGTTTGTCACATGACTAGGCAAACCCAGTTGCGACCTGCATATTTTTCCTCATCTTTAATTTTAATGCAAACAATGTACCGTACAAGACAATTAATACATTTTTTCATACCATCTGTTTCGGGTATAGTAAACAACAAAGCATTTTTACGAAGGCCCCAATTCCGGTTCCCCACGCTACATTTATTTTGGTATTTTGTTCTCTGAATAAAAAGAAATATCAATTTAGTTTTATTAACTGTAATCGTTTATCTCACCCTTTTGAATGTAGCGAAATGACAATAGATCTAGATTATCGTTTTCATATTAGTAGGATTTAGTTTTTTTTGCTTTTTTTTGGGACAGTGTTACATAGTACTATTAATTGCTTTTTCTCTTTCTCTCTAGAAAACAAAAAAGAAAAAGACACTAGATCTTTCTTATTAATGTTATTAGGGTTGGTTTCTTTTTCATTTAGAACGCGTCTAAAAGGAAGTGGAAATGACATCAGCCAAATAAAAAATAAGTTGACTTAGGGAAAAAGAAAAATAAATGCTTTAAAAAATACTGAATTGGCGACATATTTCTATGTATACTTTCTAATAAGACTGCGTTTTTTTTAAGGGGGCGGGGGTAAATACTGCAAATGAAGTACAAAGGTTTGATAGAGCTTAATTTTGTTCGCGAATTGCGATCATCAGGTTGGCAAGCTGTTAAAAACAAAGTTCTTAGTGAGCATCTAGGAGGTAACAAGAAAAACTGTGTAGGAACTTTGGTGCGGATACGTACACAGTTTAAGAGTACTAATGATCAATCAGTGATATTATATATATATGTTTGTAAAATGTTTTGTAAAATGTTTTGTTTTACATGTTTCGGATGTTGCTTCAAAGTTGAAGATAGTTTACTTCATAGACAAACCTCCCGAAGGAAGACGGGGTATGGGAGCGGGCAGGATTTGAACCCTCGACCAACGATAAATCCGAACGACAGTCCAGCGCGCAAACTGCACGACCAGGCAGCCATCCAACCATATATATTGTTATAAACCTGGTGGTGGCACAGATGGGGGTAGCGGTGTGAGTGTAGTCAGCCGACGCAAATCCCCCAGGCCAGCGCTAGACGAGCGGTCAACCGTGACGAGTTACGACGATCGGCCGAGACGGGTGTTAACATGATGGTTCGGGAAGGATCGCCGTCGTGAACAGAGCTCAGGAGCGTCACGAGAGTTGTTATCATCTGACCACCTAGAAATGTCGAACGGCGTTCTGTCCGGTTCGAGAAGGCCAGTAGGGACCCTATATAAAGAGCGGAGGTGTCGCAGTCAAGACGGTTCACGGCAGGGGTTCAGAGCCCGGTTCACTACAGTCCGGTCGACTACAGCACAGTTCAGCGGTGTGGTTCTGTACGGAGCATTACGACGGTTCAGTGCGGAGTACTGTCAAGTACAGTTGAGACGACTGGCGTCTTGATCTTGATCTGTGATCGAGTCCGACACAACGAGCCTAGTGTGTGAAGTCAGTCCTGAACTGTCGAACCCAGTGCAAGCCCGGAACGAGACGGAGAGGCCAGAGTTGATACGGCGGAACGGTGTTATCGGAGAGATATTTGTACAGTGTACGTGTTGCCAATTGTACAGTATTGGCTGTTATTTATTCAACTATTAAAGTGTTAGTTACTTTGGAGCCCTGAGCTGTCAAGTTCTTTAAGTTGGTGGTGTAAGGTGCAGTTTGCAGAGAGCCTGGATAGTGAGATTCGTAACAATATATATATACTAGACATATATTACCCGCGGCCCGCGGGTCTTAATTTGCGTATCACTGTCGATTTGGTCACTGAGAGTGTTTTGGAAACAATTAAACGAAATAATAATGCTATAAGAAAGCGAATGCGTGAATGAAAGAAATTGTATGAATGGAACTATCAAAATAGTTTATCGACCTAAATCCATTTTTTTTAATAAAAACATTTGCTTGTAGGTCTATATATATATTTAGATCTAGATCTAGAGTCTAGATACTATTATAATAGATGTAGACCTACTATTATAAGAGTGAATTCAATGGCTCTTGAAGCTTTATATTAATTAATGTATGTTAGTATATTTAATATCCTCCATATAGATTTATAGAACCTCATGTAGCCTGTCCAATCATAGTCTGTTTACATAGCGGTGTGCACGACACATGAATAGGACTATTAAAATGCATGTCAACATGGAAGCTATAGCGAACGAATGTATGAAAAATGCTTCAGAAACACAAAATTTGAGGGTTCATTTGATCAAAATATGAAATTAATGAATTTTATTTTGTATGTTAATGTGTTAAAGTATTAGATCTAGAATTAGAGTTAGATCTAGACTTTCTAGGGTCTAGACTTAGATGTCGGCTTTATAGATGAATAGGATTATAAAGGTACTTCTAAATTCGCAGATATAAAGATATCTAAAGATAAGACTGATAATCATGGAGGAGTTCTTTTAGCAATAAAAAACACTCTTATAGCAGAAGAAATTACCTTACCTAACTCAAAAAATATAGAATCAACATTTTGTAAAATTAATACCACCTCAACATCCCTAGTAATAGGCAGTATTTACAGACCACCAAATTCTAGTTTAGAATACATACAGGAACTATGTAATCAGATTACTACACTTAAAGAGACAAATAAAAATGCAGTTTTTTGGATTAAGGGTGATTTCAACATACCCGATATAAATTGGAAAACACTAACCATAGATAAACACCAAAACCTTAAGGACATAAATGAGCTTTTCATAGAAACTTTACACAACCTAAGTCTAGATCAAATCATTAAAAAGCCAACTAGATTAAACAACACATTAGATCTCTTCTTAACCAACAGACCTGGATTAGTGGTAGATTATGATATTATCCCTGGTCTATCAGACCATGAGATCATACAAATACACAGTCAGATAAAAGCAGTAGCCAATACAAAACCCAAAAGAAAAATCTTACTCTGGAATAAATGTAACCTAACACAACTACACCAAGCTGCATTAAACTTTCAACAAACATTCTTATTAGAAAAAGACATTAACCAACCAGTCTATGACCTCTGGAATTTCATTAAAAACCATCTTAAAAGCATCATAGAAAATCATATACCAACTAAATACACATCAAACAAAATAAATAAATGCTGGTTTAATAATAGACTAAAGAAGCTTTTTAAACAGAAGGAAAACCTATATAGAAAATTTAAAGAGTTTACAAAAAGTATATAAAAATTAAACACTTAACCAAAAAAGTAAGCAGACAGCTGCAGAGTGAATACATAAACAATGTAATATCTAAAGATAACAACAAAAACCTATGGTCATACATTACGTATGCATGACGCGTAGGACGTAATCATCTTCTTTTTTGAAGTAAAGTCTGTATTATATAAGATAAGTCTAAGAAAATGGAAACAACAGGCATAGCGCCATTAAAAGATGAACATAACATAATACATAATGATAATGAAACTAAAGCAAACATCCTAAACAAATACTTTGCATCAGCATTCTCAGCCCCAGGAGACAAAGACATATTACTTAATTTGAACCAAGTAGACAACATAGAAGATATAGTAGTACAAGAAAATGGAATTCAAAAACTATTAGTCAACACCAAACCAAATAAAGCGTCTGGACCTGATGGTATTCCAGTTAGATTACTCAAAGAACTTAGCAATGAGCTAGCCCCAGTGTTCAAAATACTCTTTCAGGCTTCGCTTAACCAGGGCAGAGTACCAAAGGACTGGAAAGAAGCTAATGTCACCCCCCTATTTAAAAAAGGAGAAAAGTCTGACCCAGGAAACTACAGACCAGTATCACTTACCAGCATTACATGTAAAATCCTAGAACACATATTATGTAGCAACATCATAAACCACTTAGACAAACATAATGTCCTCACACCATACCTGGATTGCTTTATGAAATATAGATCATGTGAAACACAACTAATAGGACTAATTGATGATTTTTCTAAAGGTTTAGATAATAGTGAATAAATAGATGCTATCTTACTAGGTTTTTCTAAGGCTTTTGACAAAGTTCACCACCATAGTTTGTTGAAAAAAATTAAAATATTTTGGCATTAATGGACCACTGCATCAGTGGATTAAAGATTTTCTGATAGGGAGAGAACAAACTGTAATAATAAATGGCTCTAAATCAACACCGATAACAGTAAACTTAGGTGTACCTCAAGGAACAGTCTTGGGTCCACTACTATTTTTAATTTACATAAATGATTTACCAAATTGCATTACTTCAGGAACAAAAGTCAGATTATTTGCAGACGATTGCATAATATATAGAACAATAAAAACAACACAAGACACAGATATTTTACAAAGAGAATTAGATGAATTACAGAAATGGGAATCAAATAGGAGCATGTCTTTCCACCCAGAAAAATGTCAGTTGTTAAGAGTAACAAAAAAACTAAAACAAATTAATTCCACTTATCTTATTCATGGCAAATCAGTAACACAGACTAAAAACGCAAAATACCTAGGTGTTATAATAAATGAAAAACTGTCATGGAATCCACATATTGATGAAACTATAAAAAAAATCAAACAAAGCATTAGAATTTATTAAAAGAAATTTCTATAAATCAAATAAGAACATAAAATTAAAAAATGTTATTTAACCTTGGTTAGGCCAATAATAGAATATGCATCCTCCGTTTGGGACCCCTCAACTCAAGAAAACATTAAGAAACAGGAACAGACACAAAATAGAGCAGTGAGATTCATAACATTTGAATATTCACATTTGACTAGAGTAACACCTTTAGTAAAATCACTAAATTTAGAAAGCCTTCAGGAGAGAAGACTCAAAAGTAAAGTAGCAATTATACATAAAACACTGAACCATAATCTTCAAATACAAAAACAAAATTTAATAAAATACTCTGAAAGACACAAAGATAAAGGCACATTCCTCGTCCCATATGCTAGGACAAATTTATACAAATACTCCTTCTTCCCTAGTGCTATTAGAGCATGGAATGGGTTGCCTGAGATAGCTTGGAAAACCAGTGACTTGGCAGAATATAAGTCATTGGTTAATATGCATGACTAAATGCATGACGCGTAGGACGTAATCATCTTCTTTTTTGAAGTAACGTCTGTATTATATAAGATAAGATAAGATATAAGGAACGAATTTATGTAAAAATGCTTTTGAAAGACACATTTGAAGCTTAATTTTATTAAATAATGAAATCAATAGACTATATTTTGTAATTTTCATGTCAAAGTAAAAAACTATCTGTGCAAAGTGCAGTTTTATAAATTAGATCTAGATGTAGATCCTTTCGATCTTCTCTCGTGTAAACATGATAAACATGGCCTAGAATTATGAAATACTAATACTTTAATAGAGTTGGGAAACTGTTTTTTTGAGGATCGTACGTTTATTTTAGGGCTACTATACATACTTCACGGCTCCAGTTAGATAGATAGATAGATAGATAGATAGATAGATAGATAGATAGATAGATAGATAGATAGATAGATAGATAGATAGATAGATAGATAGATAGATAGATAGATAGATAGATAGATAGATAGATAGACAGACAGACAGACAGACACACAGATAGATAGATAGATAGATAGATAGATAGATAGATAGATAGATAGATAGATAGATAGATAGATAGATAGATAGATAGATAGATAGATAGATAGATAGATAGATAGATAGATAGATAGATAGATAGATAGATAGATAGATCTAAATGTAATGATTGACTCAAGAGATAGAAGAGATAGAAGAGAACACTAAAAACATTTTCTTGTTTTACCCAAACTTCTGGTTCGGAGTTGGGGGAAAAAAAAAGTGTCTGGGAGTCGTCCAAGCTAAGACCTAATTCACTGGTCACTAATGGCGCCCTTTCTGCCTGCATTTATTATCGTCTGGAGTCTTCTCTCTAGACGCGGGCTCAGTGAAACACGAAAAAAAAAAATGAAGTTGGCGGTTCTCAAGATTCGTACATGAATAATAAACTTTGGGGACCTGTTTGCGAACTGACACTCCAGACTACAAAGTTCTATGATTACCGTGGGACTATACATTTAAATAACTTAATCTAGTTTATGAAATATTGGTATTAAATTATATTTGATAACGAAAAAAAGAAAATAAACGTTACTTTATTAAGATATATAGCTGTAAATGTGGAGTCCTTCCACGAGGTTGTAGGATCAACGGATTTTTTTTTAAAATTCGTGCAAGTTGTTACTTAGTCCATATACATCAATCTCTCTCTCTCTCTCTCTCTCTCTCTCTCTCTCTCTCACTCGTTCTCAATCTGTATACACATCAATGATAAATACATGTAAATGCATTAAGTGAATCTAAATCTACCAACGTAAATACTTTGAATGCTATTGTTTCTATGTATTACTTTGAACCCGAAGCAAAAAACAGGCAGAACGTGAAACAACAAACTATCTTGAAAGTTTTCTCAAAGAAACCAAGCCCAAAACCTCTTCCATTGAAGTTTAGAAAAGCGAACACACAAAATATTTATAGATAAGACCTCGTTTTAATTCTTGGCTTAAAAATCAATTCATCCTGAATCATTTCATCCAGACTTGATTGTGAAGAGCTACAAGAGAGAAAGGGTTAGAACGAACTGGAAGGAATGGGGCATAAAGCTTGTGTGTATCTGAGGATTGTGGGTCAGTGCGTGCAGAACAAACGAGTGCCTTAGCTTAGCCTTTATGAACTAAAAACAGAATAGAATGACATCTAGAGAGAGAGAGAGAGAGAGAAAGAGAGACAGAGAGAAAGATATAGAGAGAAAGACAATAAGAAGGAGAGAGAGAAAGAGAGTGAGAGAGAAAAAGAGAGAGAATAAGAAGGAAAGAGAGAGAGCGAGAGGGAGAGAGAAAGAGAGGAGAGATAGTGAAAGAGGAGAAGGAGAGAGAGAGAGGGAGAGGGAGAGAGTTACGAAATGACACTTTAAGAGACATAAATAAATATCTACAGAAAAATGTAAAGATGGCGTCAAGACTGCCCATATTTTATTTGTTCAGCTTGGTGATTTCTGTGTGAGGGCTTAGAATGTGATACAACACTATAACAGCAACAATACAACAAGCTTTTTACCTTCATATTTTTTTGTTACTGTCATAAAACGCGATAGTGGGGAACTTCCGATGGTCTCAAAATAAGACAGGACAATATCCACCGAATTTGGATGCCTCCTTTAACACCCCTCCATTTCCTCCCGCTATTTCTCCTTTCACAACAGTCACAGAAATAGAACCTGTTGCTCACGTTCGTGGGCGCACCCCTCATCCTCGCCCCTTCACCTCCCAGCAGGCACATACCATCGCTCCCCCCCCCTTCTTAAAGCGCCCTCTACTCAAACTTCAAAGAGCATTCATTCGTACAGACCCTTAAGGCCTGACCAGCCACACGTTCTGATCAGGAGCACTTCACGGGTAACAATAAAAACTAGGTTTGGGGCGTGAGTCGGGGCTGAATCATATTGAAGGGGGGAAGGAAGGGGGAAATTGGAGGGAGGGGGAATTGTCAGCTTCAAGCTGTCTGGCGTTGTCTAGGGGCTGACTCGCTGGGGGGGGGGGGACTACAAAAGGTCAATTTTATTGTTGTCTGGAGATATGCAAATTAGAATGCGAGGAACGACAGCCTGTCTTGAATATTTTAGAGGCGTCTTCAATCTCCGTTCACGTCCCCGTATGATGATCTTCTACATCAAATTTAGAGCACGGGTCGATATATTTATAGCTCTGTATCTCTGGGCTCCATTTGATTAAGCTACAATAATATTCCGTCTAGTCTCTTAGAGCAGGCTGTATACACCATAACAAAACACAGTGTCTTAAATAATATTCCGTCTAGTCTCTTAGAGCAGGCTGTATACACCATAACAAAACACAGTGTCTCAAATAATATTCCGTCTAGTCTTTTAGAGCAGGCTGTATACACAATAACAAAACACAGTGTCTTAAATAATATTCCGTCTAGTCTTTTAGAGCAGGCTGTATACACCATAACAAAACACAGTGTCTTAAATAATATTCCGTCTAGTCTTTTAGAGAGGCTGTATACACCATAACAAAACACAGTGTCTCAAATAATATTCCGTCTAGTCTTTTAGAGCAGGCTGTATACACCATAACAAAACACAGTGTCTCAAATAATATTCCGTCTAGTCTTTTAGAGCAGGCTGTATACACCATAACAAAACACAGTGTCTTAAATAATATTCCGTCTAGTCTCTTAGAGCAGGCTGTATACACCATAACAAAACACAGTGTCTCAAATAATATTCCGTCTAGTCTCTTAGAGAGGCTGTATACACCATAACAAAACACAGTCTTAAATAATATTCCGTCTAGTCTCTTAGAGAGGCTGTATACACCATAACAAAACACAGTGTCTTAAATAATATTCCTTCTAGTCTCTTAGAGCAGGCTGTAAACACCATAACAAAACACAGTGTCTTAAATAATATTCCGTCTAGTCTCTTAGAGCAGGCTGTATACACCATAACAAAACACAGTGTCTTAAATAATATTCCGTCTAGTCTCTTAGAGCAGGCTGTATACACCATAACAAAACACAGTGTCTTAAATAATATTCCGTCTAGTCTCTTAGAGCAGGCTGTATACACCATAACAAAACACAGTGTCTTAAATAATATTCCGTCTAGTCTCTTAGAGCAGGCTGTATACACCATAACAAAACACAGTGTCTTAAATAATATTCCGTCTAGTCTCTTAGAGCAGGCTGTATACACCATAACAAAACACAGTGTCTTAAATAATATTCCGTCTAGTCTCTTAGAGCAGGCTGTATACACCATAACAAAACACAGTGTCTCAAATAATATTCCGTCTAGTCTCTTAGAGCAGGCTGTATACACCATAACAAAACACAGTGTCTTAAATAATAATCCTTCTAGTCTCTTAGAGCAGGCTGTATACACCATAACAAAACACAGTGTCTCAAATAATATTCCTTCTAGTCTCTTAGAGAGGCTGTATACACCATAACAAAACACAGTGTCTCAAATAATATTCCGTCTAGTCTCTTAGAGCAGGCTGTATACACCATAACAAAACACAGTGTCTCAAATAATATTCCGTCTAGTCTCTTAGAGCAGGCTGTATACACCATAACAAAACACAGTGTCTCAAATAATATTCCTTCTAGTCTCTTAGAGCAGGCTGTATACACCATAACAAAACACAGTGTCTCAAATAATATTCCGTCTAGTCTCTTAGAGCAGGCTGTATACACCATAACAAAACACAGTGTCTCAAATAATATTCCGTCTAGTCTCTTAGAGAGGCTGTATACACCATAACAAAACACAGTGTCTTTGTAAAAAAAAAGACTTTCTAATCAGAGCTAGACTTGTGGTTTAGACAACTAATAATCTGGATGTCCTTTCTAGGCAGTAAAAGAAATAGTGGTTTCAGAGCACAGTATAAGGTTGAAGTCCAAACGAACATAAAACAGAAACACTAATAATAAATAATACTAGCTAGGCTTATAATATATCTGGTAGCACGAAGGAGAACACTCGTCTGCAGTGGCTTTCTCTTTACATTTATCATGGCAGAACTGAATTGACCAGTGTTTCCCGAACTGTGTTCCACGGAACCCTAGAGTTCCTCGAAGGTTGAATGGGTGTTCCACGAACTACTGGAATAGTTAAATAGTAGGTCACCACTTGAATTAGTCTCTCTAAACAAAAATAAGCAAAGTGTTCCGCTGAATACTTAAAATAAGGTAAGATCATTTTTATTGATCCCATCAAATGGAAATTTAGTTTGAATACAACTGACAACCTCAGCGTAACTACTGTTACTAAAATGTACGGAGTGTTCCATTAAGGGACAAGTTTGGGAACCACTGGCCTAGACTTAGAAATGTATCCCTTGCTCTCTGGAGCTTTATTTTGTTTTATAAGTTTCGGATTTACCTTCAGAGTTATTACATCTTAGCCCAAATCTCCCCCAGGACGACGGGGGAGGGGGATGAAGCGGGCAGGGTTCGAACCCGGGACCATCGACACAGTAGCTCAGACGGCACAACACGACCGTTAAGGAAGTAGTCACGTGACCAACACAACGGGCAACCACAGCCTGTTGCCCAACGTAAAGTGGCCAGTAGAGTTGGATTGGGTGTCCAAACCAATCCCAGTCTTCAACAGGACTCCAACTCGAGATCACGTGGCTTGAAACAAAAAATTAATTAAAAGATTCAAAACAACATTCACAGTATGATTAAGAAAGAATTGGAGTCTTTATATTTAAGCAATAAATCTCTAAATGTTGGTGCTTAATTTTTGTTGGGGTCTTAAAGTGTTGTTTTAATAACAAACTTTGTGTACTTAAGCCTCGTTCTGAAGACGAGATAATGTATGCAAATATTTCCTGCAGACTGTCTAGCATTGGAAACTTCCGACTTTATATATAGAAGGAATGAATAAGATGTAAATTTTTATCAAGGACATCTATACGTATTTACAAACTAATATTCAGTATAGAGAGGAAAATAAAACACCATCTTAGAAAACTAAATAGTCTGAAAGTAGAGATGAGAACGCCATCAGACAAGACCCAACACAGTCATGTACTTCACTAGGATGAACACGTACACACATACACACACGCTTTGACTTCAGCCAATTTATTGAGGTCGATGTGCTGACTTGCTGTCTTATCTAGTTCACATTTATTGGAGAACCAGGTCATGTCAACACCAAATGGCGCCCCTCCCCCAAACCAAAACTAAAAAACAAGTATAAAAAAAGAAACACTTTGAATTTAGTTATCGTGATAGCATATTCCTTCCTGCTTTCTATCTATATGCGTCAACATATTGTTCTCATACATACACACTGTGTACACACGCACGCACACACACACACACACACTCTTACACTCAAAACCCACACACAAGAAGCTCTCGTACAGATGTAGCTCAATCTGGGTAAATGAACTATGAACAATTAGTTCATTTCATTTACGATTGAGGAATACAAGAGCGTTAGAAGTGGTACGGCCAATACATTGGTCTATATGTGCGTGTATTGGAGGTCAAAGTTCGTGGACATAATTAAGTGTAAGACTTTTATTGACAGACTCTCAAGAGTCTGAAAACTCTGAATAGATTTATTTAAAAACAAACATGGCAAACATATTTCATCTACTCATGTGTAAAAGTTATTGAGTTAAAACTGTATAAACAAAATTGTCATAAAGAAGTTTGTCGGTGTGATATTTATTTTTAAAACATGTTACCAACATTCCGGTACACTTATTACAAATTATATTAAATATGTTCGTCCCTGATACATGCCCTGTACAATACAATCAGTATAAATTAGGCTACTTTAAATCTAAACCGTTTAAGTTTCATATTTCCTCAAAAAGTATATTGATACTAAAGATGTAAATTTAAAGCTTCAAGCCTCCTCGTATGCAGCAACGGTTGCTATAGTTACATTTCCAAGGTTCACGAATTCTCTGAAACATCATCGTCCCATTTTTTTTTTTCGGTAATTCCCAACTTACTTTAGTTACTTCATGTGCTCATAATGATTGTAGTGTTAATAGACCAGATGAGACAAGACAAGATAATTTTTATGGATTTTTATTGGTAAACATGAAAAGTCTGCAACATTCATCGACATTGCCACTTATCCATTGACGTTACACAAAGACAAGGAGGACCATAAGAACAAAATATGAGAACCTTCGCTGGCAGATTAAGCGTCTGTGGAAGTTAAATAAATCTACATGTATTCCCAATTGTGATGTCAGCCGAAGGGGTTAGTCAGGGCCGACCTTAGGCATAGGCAAATTATGCAACCGCCCAGGGTCCTTGATTGGTGAGGGCCTCGCACAGGACAAAGAAATTTTTATTTTTTTTGAGAAACAAAAAGCAAACCAAGGATTGAACCTCAAGCATAGCAGAACTGTAAGGCCCTATTATTACAAGCCTAGCTCAAAGTCTCTACCATGACTCAGGATTTGTTCATCAATGTTTCCAGACTACAAATGTTAGAAGACCATTGTGTTTTCTTTTTGGTGAAATATAGAAACATTATTTCTAGTCTGGTGATCAGGAATCGTCCATGATGCATATTATTGCTATCGGCGCTATATGAATAATTTTTTTTTTTTATTCCATTCCATTAAGGGCCACCTCGTTCACTTCGCCTATTTAAGGCCGGCCCTGGGTTAGTACTAATGACTTCCTGACCTTGAACATTCTTAGGAAGATTTTCATTACTTATCAGAGGGCAGTTCCGCTGCAGACCTGCCATATCATCAAAAAATGTCTCAGTGGACACTCTTAAGGGGAGACTTAACTGTATTCAGTTTTCTTTAAATTCATCTCCATCCTGTTAGTTTAAGAGTAAGGCAAATACTTTATGTTACAAATAATCATTTGTCACGTCCATAGTTTCACTGGACTGACTTACCAATTTGAGAGCATCCAGTCTCACCAGATAAAAACTATTTCCACCGTTCAAACGTGACACTGACCATAGTCAAATAAAGAAGACAAATGCATGGATCTGTTGTACCTCAGCACCATGATTTATTCACGCAGGAGCTTTGATTTAATGTCAATAAACACCCACCATATCAACTGCTCTTCTGTGACACCTTTTTACACTGACTCATATCAGTGAGCTGTGGTCTGCGTGTGTGTGTGTGTGTGTATGTAGTTCTGTGCTCTGCATGTTTGTGTTTGTGTGTGTGTGTGTAGTTCTGTGCTCTGCGTGTCTGTGTAGCTCTGTGCCATGTGTGTGTGTGTCTGTGCTTAGCACTGAAAGAATATCGAAACTTTTCAATTTCCACCATGCAATTATTGAAACCGCCTTCACCGCGTGCCTCTCTCCACCACCCCCTCCACCATCCCCTTCACATTTCTAAATTCAGGGTCTGAGGATTAAAATGCAAGGAAGCATCAAATTAAAGAGGTTTAGGAGATTTCCCTTCCATTTACTTCTCTCCTCATCCTCCCCGCCCTCTTTGCCTCTCTCTCTCACACACACACACATTCTCTCACACCCAAAGCGTATTTCTCTTGGTTCAGGTCGAACTGGTCTCGCGACACTCAACAGGAGATGTAAATGCGGCAATGTTTACATAACAATAACACGGTGTTGCCCCCCCCCCCCCCCCCCGTGTCCTAGACAATAAGCTTTTCTCCAAAAAGTCTAAACTCTGAATCTCGACTCTATTTGCTATCGCTTTCTATCCTTCACTTTATGAGGTCACAAATAAGGCCTAGCTAAATTTATACAGTTCTTTGGGGCACTACTTTTTGGAAGCCTAGATTTCCATTGTCAGTGCTGGATTGAACTAGATCCAACATAAGCTATAGTTAAGGACACAAACTTGCTTTTGCCCCCCCCCCTTCCCTTTCCCCATGGCTCCAATTATATTTTAAATAGTTTTGAAGAAAGAGCAAAGGAAAAAATGTCTTATGTTGATTACAAGGGGCGCCATTGATCAAATAGCTTAGGGCCTTATCAAATCTAAATCCGATCCTAACCATTGTGTTGTTTGTAATATTTAACTACTAGAGAAGTTTATTTTTGGCGATAAATTTAGAGTCTTTTTAAAAATTACAAGTACAATCTAACAATCTATACGCATGTGTTAATAAAGTCATTTATTACACACTTAAGGGAAACTGAAGTTTTATTTAAATATGTCATTCAGTTTTTAAAATATGCATATATGTAACCCTGCCGGACCAAGTAAAAGGGTTACATATATGCATGTTTTTCGTATTTTCTATACAGTCGTTTACCCCTGCAGCAGTTAATCTTAGTTTTTAAAATAAATGTATGTTAATGCTTATAATATCTCTACTGGTCAAATAACCGGTCAAATCAGTTAAAGGCATATGTCAAACTGACCCAGTCAACAAAGTTCAAAATGTGTAAACACTTAATAAGAAAATTGAACAATGGATATAGCTCTTGCAGGAATGCATGCAAACACACACACATAGTAAGACAAAAGGGACATAGAGGACACACAATCAAAGTCATCAGAAGGGCAGCTTAAAAACCTCAAAGTCACAAAGAATGAGGCAGATAAGGGACGGACCTTGACCACACACTATTATCGTCTTCCTCTCAGAAGTGTAACCTGTAAAATGGCGAAAGTTTGTGATGATTGCATGAGAAAACTTTCGAGCGACGTACGTCTCTTCAAGAGCTCAATCTATTATTCTACATACAGAATTGTGTCACAACCAAAGGGTCTCTTAAAATGAGCATTATCTAACTTCTCAATTTCATCAAGTTTCTATACAAAGACCTCAAATCTAATGTTACCATATCGAGTCTATTTGATGTTTGTTTCTATCACATTGTTTAGGAATTACATTTCGATACATACAACTTCTTTACAATATAAACAAAGACAAAACATCTTTACGAACATGGATATGAGATGGATGTTGGATACATTTCTTGTTATGATCACTTTAAGAGAATTAATGTTTTAATTTAAGATGATACTTTTAAAATATAATTTTTTGTTAAATATTTGTATTTTAATATAATTATCCTTCATAGCTATATAATATTAACGTGTTAAGTTGGGGGGAGGGTACAATAATTGCAACACAAATTATAAACTTGGAAATATCTATTACTGTCTGATCTTTCTCTTTGTGTCAAATAAGGAGGCCTGATAGTTGTGTGTATATATATATACACAGAAAACAACTAAAACTACTTGAGCGCTTTCACCAAAGAAGACCACACTACAAACAGCGATGTCCTTGCGAACGCTGGTCTGGACAGTACGGAGGGACTTCTTATATTGGTCCGACAGTTACGCTGGGCAGGGCACGTATCCCGTATGGAGGACAGGCATGCCAAAGGCAGTCTTTTTTTTGTGAGCTAAAAGGTGGTCGACGTAACAGAGGCGCCGCACGGAAACGCTTCAAAGACCAGCTTATGCGCCAACTTGCCTTAGCTGACATAGAAGATAGCACCTGGTTGCATGAGGCCTCAGAACGAGACAGCTGGAGGTCATTCACAAAGGCCGCTGGATACACATTTGAGACCAAAAGAAAATCCGCTGCGGAGGACAGACGCAGACGGCGAAAGAAAATCTAAATCGACCACCTTCGGACAATGGTTATGCTTGCCCTGGATGTGGCAAAATATCTAGGTCACACCTGGGGCTGCGCAGCCACGGGAAATACTGCATTCCTCACTAATCTTCGGACTCGAAGACAAGCCTATGAGAGAGAGAGATTAGATAGATTAGGTAGGTAGGTAGGTAGATAGATAGATAGATAGATAGATAGATAGATAGATAGATAGATAGATAGATAGATAGATAGATAGATAGATAGATAGATAGATAGATAGATAGATAGATAGATAGATAGATAGATAGATAGATAGAGATAAGTAAGTTGCTAAATAATTTCCCTCCAGACATCGGTACCTGCCTGGTGCTGACATGGAAGTGGTAGAATCTTTCCCAACAGTTACCACTGGTCAACAAAACATCTAGATCTATTTCAGGAGTTCTCTTTCTCTTTTTTTTTTCCACGGACATAATGCAGAAATAATTGGTCAGTTTAGAATTCATGAAAATTGAACCCACGATGTCGGCCAGCGCGATTGGCCAGACCTAGTCTAGATCTCCAATGCGATTGGTCCGCTCGGGTAAGATTTCCCTGAACACGAAAGCCTTTCAGTCCCATGGTGCCTCACGCTCGAGCAGACGTTGTTTTGTTTTTGTTTACTTGACAACATCGAGCCACCGGACATAACAACACCACAAAGTTAGCACGAAGCTTGGACACGAAGACTTTCTCGAAGGGTAGTCCAGAACACGAGAACATCAACTGTGTCTTTTGTTCGCTAATAGTTATAGTCACTGTCAGTTATGTTCGCTAATAGTTATAGTCACTGTCAGTTATGTTCGCTAATAGTTATAGTCACTGTCAGTTATGTTCGCTAATAGTTATAGTCACTGTCAGTTATGTTCGCTAATAGTTATAGTCACTGTCAGTTATGTTCGCTAATAGTTATAGTCACTGTCAGTTATGTTCGCTAATAGTTATAGTCACTGTCAGTTATGTTCGCTAATAGTTATAGTCACTGTCAGTTATGTTCGCTAATAGTTATAGTCACTGTCAGTTATGTTCGCTAATAGTTATAGTCACTGTCAGTTACGTTCGCTGTAGGATATGCCACTCTTTCAATAATACAAACTCTAATAATATAATTATGTCTTTTGTTGTTTTGTTACGAAAGAAATAGAAATGCAAAAATCCTGTCCTCTTCCGGTTTGAGAGAGAAAGGAAAAATACAAGAGAATAGAAGCATAATCATTACACAATCATTACATAATCATTACATGACATGATTACTATAATTTTATTTTAATTATTTCTTGTTTGTATTACAATTAACCCCGATATTTTTTGTATGTTTTTAAATGTTATATTTTTATTGACTGGTATATTCAGAATTTAGAGATGATTGTAAGACGGTATTGTAAAAATAGTTGTATGATGATTTATAAGAAGACTGGCTCCTGCACATGGCCCACCGAAGTGCTAGTCAGACTGAATGGTATTTGAGATGGTCGGGTGTGTGAGTCTGTCTTGCTTCAATTTTTGTTTCCGACGCGGAGATGTTCACTCATGACTTTTAAAGGCACTGACTTACGACTTAGCTTACATCTTGTGAGTGTTTGTCTTGTGATTGTGTGTGTGTAACACTCTGAGTGTGAGGGTGTGTGTATCTCTATATGTATATCTCTGTTAGGTTGTGTGTATCCTTGTGAGAGTTGTATCCCTGTGTGTGTGTGTATTCCTGTCAGTAAGTGTATTCTTGGTACTGACTATTCTATTCTAAGTCCTAGTTGGATCAGAAAGTTCTTTAAGTGATTTGAACAGCACCTCTCAACTTTTAGTTTACTAAACAATTTCTCGCCTCATGCGTGCGTGTGTGTGTGTGTGTGTAGGTATGTTTTCTTTTCTCCCACCCTTGGTCCAATTTTCACTTAACTCCTCATTATCTCAAAGTCTGCGGAGAGTACTTCAAAATGTCAGCCTGGTTAAGTGTTTCTGCTCTAAGCTTTACAGACATAGAAGATGGCTTCCAATTCAACCTAGAAGTACCTAGACTTCGTGCATAATTTTTAAAAAATGAGATTTGAAACTAATAATATTCCGAACGTTGCGCACTAAATTTAAAACATTGATGTTTATTCAAAATATTATTCAACATTATTAAACAAGAAAAGATTATTCAAAACAGACATTTCTTGAATGTTATTATGTCTTTGATATTATGTCATTATGTCTTTGAACAAAAAACGATGTAAATAGACTCACACACAGAAACCTGGAAGTCGGGATAAAAAGCTTATTAAAATTTAGGCATTTTATACAAGAATGTAAAATGAATGTTTTTCAACACTAAGAAATCAAATTTCAGTTGTTTGGATGTTTAGAGTGCAGTGATTGGACCCCATGGTGACCTGCTAACTATCGTAAAAAACGCAAGCTAAAAATCTATGGCCATATTACAAAATCTTCGGGGCTAGCTAAGACCTTCCTTCAGGGAACAGTACCAGGAAAAAAGAAGAAGAGGCAGACAGAGAAAGCGATGTAAGGACAACATAAAAGAATGGACAGGCATGCCATTGAATGGGGTTCTAACTAAGGCTAAGGACAGCGAGGAACGGAGAAGGACGGTCGACGAATCTTGCTTGGTGCCCCAACGGTCCATCAGACTAAGGGATAGGTAAAGGTCAAGGATTAGAGTGTCGTAAAATAGTGTCAGGGAGTTCGGTGTTAAGACAGAACACAATGAAAGGACAGAAAGTGTGAGGTGATGTCAGGGAGTACTGTGCATCAAGAGAGTGCAGAGTCATATAAAAGAGTATGGTTCAAAACGAGGTCACAGAGTCATATACAAGAGTATGGTTCAAAACGATGTTACAGAGTCATAGCCCCCAATGTAACCAGTGAATGCAGTCATGTGCAATAAGACGGTATCCTACAAGCGTGCAGAGTATAATAAAAGAAAAAAGTTCGATGCAATGTGTAAAATGTAAAATGCGTTTCCAAAGAGTTTGATTTAAATACAGCCGAGAACGTACAATCCATTGACACAGAGTATGGTGGGCGAGAGTTCTGTATCATACAATGCGAGAGAGAGAGAGAGAGAGAGAGGTGCATGCTTGTCTTTTGAGAAAATTCCGTGCTCACTTCCCTCTCTATATATATCTTTTAAGCTACAAGTTTTTTTATATATAATAATCAGAATCGAATTTTAGAATATAATTTTTGAGTAGTTGATGTAGATCTATTTCCAAGGCCCATCTCTTATTATCATTAGCTATCATTAAAAAAAAACTGTTAAATAAAAATATTCTTTTTGTATACCTTATAAAATTAAGAAAATATGACTAATGACAATGACGTCTATGTCTCTATGTAAATATGCACATATGAGTCTTTGTCTATGAGACAAAATAGAAAGATCAAGACGGGGTGGCTCCATGACAACAACAATGTATTTATTATACATGTAAACTGCATATGTGTATGTGTCTAGATGTAAATGTGTATATTTCTAAATGTAAATTTGTATGTGTCTAAATGTAAATGTGTATATGTCTAGATGCAAATGTGTATACGTCTAAATGTAAATGCGTATAGGCCTATGTCTAGATGTCAATGTGTTCTGACTTGTCAACTGCGGAAAATTCACTTTACAGAAAACTTCACATAAGGAAAACAAAAATGTGATCTTATATCCGATAGTGCTTACAATAAAATAAAAAGCGGCATATTGACATGTCTCATCAATCAACTTGAACTAAAGAATTGACTCTGATTTTATGAAAAACAATCACATCTATTTTTAGGCTTTTGTTTAAATTTCATTGATTGAACTTTTCGACCGCAAAACTTCAGCATTATTTCAAACAATAGAAAAAAAATCAATACAAATAAAAGCAACCTTATAGTTGCATTGGATTTTCTTTATTGTCTATATAAGTCATTGCTTTGGGACTGCATGATGTCAGCTTACCTAATAGTAAAGTCGGTTTGGCATACATCATAAGGCGATGTGACTTCGAAGAATAGTCTTAATTGATTAGTAATGTAACTAAGAATCGGAACAAAAACTGGAATTCGTACATAAAAGACACGAGAAGCTGTAACAGAATACACTGAACCAGATGTAACAGAATACACTGAACCAGATGTTACGTTTGATGAAAAGATGAACGTACAATTTTATATTCAATAATCTTCCTAATACATAACTTTCTATCTACTCGCTTTTAAATTGTTATAGTTGCAGGGATCTTATTGGAAAATTTAGTTTAGGTAAATAGATAGATAGATAGACAGACAGACAGACAGACAGACAGACAGACAGATAGATAGATAGATAGATAGATAGATAGATTGATAGATAGATAGATAGATAGATAGATAGATAGATACTAGATAGATAGATAGATAGATAGATAGATAGATAGATAGATAGATAGATAGATAGATAGATAGATTGCACTAGTTTGAAGTGCTCACACTGACAAAGTCCTATGCATAATTGAGCACAATCAGGACTCACTCAACCATGATGAACATCATTAAGAAGCCTGAGCTACTATTTTTAGAAAGCTGGCATTACATATTCCCAAAGAAGAATACCTTCATAACATTTGATTCTATCAACAAAAACTTGCACTTGAGATAATGTTGCAATGAAAAGATCGAATTTTATAAAGTAAACTTGCAAAAATTAACAACTACATATCCAGATCTTATCTATAGTTGGATGCCTAATAAACTGGTGTCAGCTCCAAGAGTGACGTTACAGAATCATCCAAGGACATCTAGAATCTATATACCTATATTATATCCCACGACGTTACTTTTTAGGATTAAATATTTGTCTTTAAAATTACACGATAACCCAATGTGTTAATAATTAGGCAACAGACAACAACGTATAGATCTAGTACTTTCAAAACTTACCTAGATATTTGGGGGAATAATATGTACACCAATGAAAAAACAGTCGTATGTGACGAATCCTGGCACATACATTCAAACACACAGCAGCATATAATCCAAATAAGACGGATGTAGGAATTATTTATGAATAAGCCTTAGAATTAGAACGAAAGAATGCATGCATTGTTAACTCCATAGAGGACTTGCTGCACCGCTGTACCTAAAAAAACACACACACTATTAAAATCCTAGGTCGACACGCTCCAATAGTCTGTGCCAAGACGCTTCTATTTTTAAACTTTTCCCCCCAGTATATTTTTTCCCTTACAAAGGGGTTAAATTCATACTATACAGCAAACCGCTTTTTTTTTTCTCTCTTTAATTATATGCTTCCGCCTGGACCGAATATTTGTAATCACAGAAGAGTGTATAGATTCCTCACACACACTTGCACAGGGTAGAATTCCCTATCAATATGAAGACATGCTCGCAACCCGTGGCGAAAACGGGGGAGAGAGAGGACTCGCGCTACAGCCATGTGATGTTCAAACACGAAGACGCTGTGGCAGAGCGCGAGGTCTTGTCGACTGCTGGGTTTAGCCGGCCAGCAAACCATGGCGGTATTTTCTGAGGGTTTTTTTTTTTCCTCGTCTTCTTCATCTATGGATCTTTTCTCTCCAAGATCAATTCGCGGTTTTTTTTTACTGCGACCCCCTCCACATTCACTTTCTTTTATTTTTTTTTTTTTTGGGGCGGGGTTATCCTAGATGCCTCCCCCCCCCTATTATCAAGCCCTCCTTGATTTCTATCCCCTTTGTTAGGAATAAGATATCTTTGAGCAATATTAACGCCAAATAACCAACTCTAGACAGAATAGTCTTTTGTCTTGACGCTCTAATTCTGCTAATATAGTCTATTTGCTACAGTTCCTGTATCAAACTGGATATGACTGCTGCACCGGACAAATGTTTGTATCAATCATTGCTTCTGTAAAACTGAAAAGCCATCTGTAACTTTCTACCATCTCGAGAAAAAATTCTTCAGAGATCTCTGAGCTACAAGGACTTATCTCTTCTATTTTTGAAATGTCCACTCCATATGTCCCTAAGAGCCTATCCTCTTTGAATGCCCCTTCCTAATCCACCTTAGGCAGACCCTACTTCCACTACAGCCTAACATAACCAACACTCTGTACGGCAGTGCTGAACAACTGAAGAAAACAAAACGCTTTTTTCCCTTGGCACAGTCTGCAAAAGAGCTCACAGCTCAGCAGCAATAAATCTGGCTAGAAGAAGAAGAAGAAGAAATGTCCCTAAGAGACCCCTGCGCTGCAAGGATTTACCTTTTCTAGTTGTGAAATGTCCACTCCATATGCCCACCTTAGGACTCTCATTTCTTGTTCTCAAAAGGTACAGTGTAAATTTATTCACCAAAGTCTTGGAACTTACTTCCCAATGAGCTAAGATAAACCTCGTGCGTAGCTACCTGCTGGACATCAAGACTTACCTGTGTAAAACTTGTTTAGCTTGCGTTCTTGTCTATGATGTATGAACTTAAAATTATGTTGGTTAAGAGCTCTATAAAAAATAATAATATTAATAATAATTGATTATAATTAAACATTTATTATATTATTTTTATAACCACTATTATTTAAAATTATTATTTGTTTTTGATAGAAAAATATGTGTTGAGGGTTATTTTTTCAAAAAGTTCGTGAATTCTCTTTAAAAAATTTCCGTATATATATATATTTTAATGCGATGGAAAGCTATTTGAGCTATGAGGCATTAGACCTATATGTGAGCTATGAGACATTAGACCTATATGTGAGCTATGAGACATTAGACCTATATGGGAGCTATGAGACATTAGACCTATATGTGAGCTATGAGACATTAGACCTATATGTGAGCTATGAGACATTAGACCTATATGTGAGCTATGAGGCATTAGACCTATATGGGAGCTATGAGGCTGTGACAAGTCGGATTAAGATTTGGCCGTTTCGGGTGTCTAGGGGATTTTATAGTTTGAGAACCCTCACTTGCACATATAAACTACAAGCACAGCGTTATAATGCAGGCAACAAATACTATGATGTAAACTTATGTACAGTTTATTATACAAAATAAGATAATGAAAGGTGAAATACAGTTGCTAGTATGGGATCTAGCGTATTTACATATATAGGAGACTATTATCACTAGATTTGAGAACCAAGTGGCCTGAGTGTCATTAGGCTGGTTGCTTAGCTTTTGGTCCGGTGCTGCACTGATGAGACGGGTGTGTCTGGTACTGATGCTGTCTGCTGGTGGGCTGGCGTAGTGGATCCAGGCTCCGTTTGCAGTCCACCGTTGTATGGTTCCAGAGCTAAGCTGCGTCTACCAATCAGTTAAGCCAGTGACGAGTCTGTGGCTAGCGTTGTTACTTGGACTCTTGAAGGATGAGTAGGACTGATGTCTACCGATCTGGTGCCAACAAATCTGGTATCAGCTTTAGGTTGCTAAGATTTCAGGCGGATGTAGCCTATAGATAAAAGCACCAATCCAAAGTGAAATAAGGGAATGAAAATAACCCAGAGCTCAAGCAAGAGATAGATGTGCTCCCTGTCAGCTCTCCAACGAGAATGAAATCGGACGATGAAGTTTTGTCCATATACACGTGGAGAGGGCGTGAGGGGGGAGATAAGTGCAAAGGTGGTCTAGACTATCCGGCTACTTTGACAGAGAGATCCTCGCTTGACCGTGATGGCGTTTCCGGGAGATAGACACCGCGCGAAGGAGCGAGTTGAAAGTCCAGGGAGTTCGCCCAGGTGACAGAGGATATAAAAGGGGGGGGGGGTTATCAGATCTCGGCCGGATCAAGGGAGATTATACCTTGATAATGGCTTGATAATGGCTAGTGCTAGACGAACAGCGTTGCCCGAGGTGTTGAGTTGAATGGACACTTTGAAGTGACCAGCCGCTCCACAAAAAAAAGGGGGGGGTCAACGAATGTTTGCCAAGATAGGAAAAGGGGAGCGTACGCTTTTCAAGCGTCTAGTGTGGCATGTGTCAAGGTGGGGATAGTAAAATGCGGCTTCGATGCCAAAGGGAGGTAGGGGTTTGATTGGAGGGGTGGTGGCTGTGTTTTTAGCGCTTGATTGGCTAAATTAGTAAAATTGATGTTTAATGTGTGTAAATAAATTAATTAAATGCTTAGACCTGAGTGATACCTTGAGTGAGCTAAAACGGTTCGTCACAGAGGCATTACACCTATATGTTAGCTATGAGACATTAGACTATATGTGAGCTATGAGACATTAGACATATATGGGAGCTATGAGGCATTAGACCTATATGTGAGCTATGAGGCATTAGACCTATATGGGAGCTATGAGGCATTAGACCTATATGTGAGCTATGAGGCATTAGACCTATATGGGAGCTATGAGACATTAGACCTATATGGGAGCTATGAGGCATTAGACCTATATGGGAGCTATGAGGCATTAGACCAATATGTGAGCTATGAGACATTAGACCTATATGGGAGCTATGAGGCATTAGACCTATATGGGAGCTATGAGGCATTAGACCAATATGTGAGCTATGAGACATTAGACCTATATGGGAGCTATGAGGCATTAGACCTATATGTGAGCTATGAGGCATTAGACCTATATGGGAGCTATGAGGCATTAGACCTATATGTGAGCTATGAGGCATTAGACCTATATGTGAGCTATGAGGCATTAGACCTATATGGGAGCTATGAGGCATTAGACCTATATGTGAGCTATGAGACATTAGACCTGTATGGGTGATATGAGGCACTACGCCGAACAGCAATGTTTCTCGCCAAGGCACTACGGGAAGAGTAGTCTGTCCTGTCCTGATGCCAATCGGAGTTCATTTCCGGTACATCAAATACACGAAAAAGATTTTAGTTATAAATTTTGTCTCTCTTGCTTTTTCACGAACTTACGCCATGACATACATTTCATGAGCTACCTTACAATGTTTTTTAAATTGAAATCTATGTTTTAGAAACCCTTTTTTAGACTCGTTAAAACATGTTTAAAAAAAATAAATTTAGAGAAATTTATTGTGAGTGGTACAGTTGAATTGGGTCCTAAACGTGTCGAGCTATTTTCAGAAGCCTAATCTCTAACGGTATGCGTTGTTTAAGTTAAGAAATCATATAATTCTTTTTTTATGAAATAAAATAGTTTTTATCCTTCATGAAAAGATTAAACGCAAACTATGTATCGTGCATTAATACACTTCAGAATCCTAATTGAACGATCAATTCATAGCAGTAGACTTAGCATGAAGCTTGTAACTTATAGACTTAACAAACTGATTTCTTTTATTCATTTTTTTAAACTCTTGAATACAAAGAATTTTTTTTACAAATTATGTCATTGAATGAACACAACAGAACATGCTCAACAAGACTTTCCTTGGTGTTGGGGAACTAATTTGAAATATGATATTTGTCCACAACAATGACTCCATCTTGTAAATATTGTACGTGCACGTCTGCAAATCTCGAGTTATATTCCAGTTTTATCTTGACAACTTGACGCTCGAGACATTTGTAATAATCCTTTTAATATTTCGGGGGCGATAGTGTTAGGGATAGGAAAAGGGGGGCTGTCGTAGGTCCTACGACACAGAGGTCAAGGTTAATACAAAGATTTTTTTTCCAAACCTAGCCCATATAAATATATATATATATATAATAAAAGTTGAGAATGGGTCCTGTAACTCATCGCTTGATGAGGGCCGGAACAAAGATTTCGTTAAACATTTAAATGGATATTTTTTTTTGTAATAAAAACATAGACCATACACGAACACAAAGAGGTTAACAACAAACAGTGATTTAAGTTAAATAAAAAAAACAAATAAACATAGTCATGTATAAAAATGTACCATAAAGTCAGGTAATGGTAGGTAAAGATTTAGGAGGAGTGCAGTGTTTCACATGACTAAACCCAGTTGCGACCTACATAGTTTGTCACACCTAATAAAGACAAAGCCACAGTCATTCGGGAAAGGGGGGAGGGTCTATTCAAGTTTTCTGTCTTCTGCGCCTGTCTTCGACAAGCGCTTTTCTTAGGGCCTCAAATGTATTCCCTGCAACATTCGTGAGATGGGCTCTGAAAGTCTTGTACTTGTTGCTCGCCTTTAAACGCTGTTTCAAAAACGGCTTCAATCTCTAGTTCTGTGCCAAGTTTTCTGTTCAAATCAAAATATTGTCAATGTCTTGTGCACTTCAATAGGTGTGTTTAGACCAGGTAGATTATTTGATGTTTGCTCGAATCTTGGACTGGGAATATTGTGTGCTAAAACAGCAGGAGTAGGATGTTTGTTATAAAACATTAGATCGTTCTAAAGCTCATTCTATGTTGCCTCAAGCTCTTTTGTAAAAATACAAACTTCAGTGGACAACAGTTTATTTTGTTTGTATGTGTTTGTGGGCGCCAATGTTTGGATCACAGAAACTGAATAAAGTGTTCTACTTTCTTTATCAACCGGAAATGAAAAAGCTCCTCTCTCCTTTAACATGGACAAACGTGGACCAGCCATTAACACCTGTGTAGTCTACAATACCTTTAATTTAGTTTAATATACCGAACTTAGAAACAACTTAGAAACGTTTTTAAAAAGTAATTGGAAAAAAACTAAAGGTACCTTGCGCTCTATAAAGGCAGATCGTGTAAAGAAATATATTTAATTAACTAGGGCTTCATGTGGCCAGTACAACGACCAACCGCGATTACTCCTCCAAAGTTTTCCAGGTATAAATTATAGGTGAGGGGACTGAGGGGCATTCTAAAAAGCACAAAATCCCAGTCTTTATTAGGACTGGAACCCGAGACCTCTCGGTTTGAAAGCCATGCGCTTTGACATTCATCCACCACACCCCAACAATTTGAGATTGTGATAATTCTATCATAGAAACGTTTCGTATCTGATACTCGTCCATTTTCTCTTTGTTTCTCTTTGTTTCTCAAATAGTCTCATTTCTAATTCTAAACTAGTTTGTTTTGTACATTCAATTTCAGAAATGAAACTTTTACCATCTTTTTATTTTATTAATTGAAGCCTGGCCTTTTTTTTTTTAATTTGATAAAAGTTTAATTTTGTCCATGTTCTCAACACACATACATACATACACACACACACACACACAATTCTTTCAAATTCAATAATGAGATGTTTCTCCTATAGCTGACATTGAAATAAAGTAACCTCCCCTTTCAGAGCTTTTTCTCCGTGTGAAGGTCAATCTGTTTCTATGACCGACGGATACGGAGAATGTCTTGAGTCCAGCACAACAACCTATGTGATGTTAAGGTCATCTGTTTCTTTGGCCAACGGTTAACGAGCAGGGCGTCATGTGGCTAGCACAATGACCAATTGCCTTTACTTACCCCACCAACTAACGACAGACATAAGTCCTTCAGGGGTCTTTTGAAGTTTTCCTTTCGTCATCTGTGCCTGTCTTCGGCAAGGGTTTTTCTTTGGCCTCAAATGTATGTCCTGCAACCTTCTTGAGAACCTCTCTGAAAGTTATGTACCCCAACTATTGACAGATGGGCGTCCTAGGAATCCAGAGGTTCAAACTACTAGTTTGCTAATAATAATAATAATAATAATCCTATACTCTTAAGCGAGCAATTCTTGTATGTATGTATGTATATATATTTATATATAAATTTTATTTTGAAAACTACTCTAACGATTTTCTTTAAAATTTCACGGTATGTGCATAATAGTGAGAAAAAATTCTCAACTCATTGGCCACATCGGGAAAACTCGAAGTAGACCGTTATATCGATTTAAAAAAGGCTAATTATCGAAAAATTAATTTTGGCTAGAATGTTTTATGAATGAAATTTTCTATATGACGTCAATGGGAAAAAAACTTGACACCGCTTACGTCACTCGGCTCACAGCAGTACACTAAGACATTTCTTCGCAAACAAGAAAAAGTTTTAATGATTCAATTGGCGTAATTAAACATTTGCGCACCATGTTATTGTACATTGATCCATTATGAAACTATGGAAGAAAATAATGAAATTAAATATCTTTATGTACCAAAAACATAGGAAATGGTCATAATACAGCTTATCTATGCCTTACTTGCACAACCAGGGCCGGCCCTAACATTTGCGGGGCCCTATGTGAAATGGATTGCGCGCGGACCAGTAAGGGTAGGGATAAGGATAATAAGTGAAAATAAAGATTTTCTATTAGAAAATAAATTCTTATTTGCATTACATTTTTATTAAATGAAAGCTGACGATGCCGTTTTTTAGCGGCCCCCGAAAGGGGAAAAGACGCTATTAGTTTTGTGCGAAATGTCTGTCCGTCTGTCCGTCTGTCAGTCCGTCCCGTTTAGATCTCGTAAACTAGAAGAGATATTGAAAATCCGACTTCACAATATTTTAGACCATTAAAAGTTCTGATGCAACGGCTCCTTTTTTTTTCCTGAAAGCGAAAATTCTAATTTTTAAAATCAGTTATGCAAGCAGTTTTTTATAAGAAAAAGCTAATTAGTATGCATTATATGTTAGACCTAATTTAAGACGAATAGTAATCTTATTAACATAATTTTTGTGAACATTTATTTACTGTAGCAAAATTTTTTTTTGTTTTTTTTTTTGAGGATTCGAATATGAGATTGAGCCTTTTCAAAACAATTAACTTATTTAGTTCGAACCGAGGGTCCCGGGTTCGAATCCTGGTGAAGACTGGGATTTTCAACTTCTGAGTCTACCCAGCTCTAATGGGTACCTGACATTAGTTGGGGAAAAGCAAAGGCGGTTGGTCGTTGTGTTGGCTACATGACACCCTCGTTAACCGTAGGCCACAAAAACAGATGAACTTTACATCATCTGCCCTATAGACCACAAACTAGTTAGGCCAGGTTCACATCTAACTTTACATTCACTTTCACGTATCCTTTGATCTGCGGGACGGTTGGGGCACTACACAAGATCTGTTAACCTTCTTTCTCCATTCTTATCTCTCATTTGTCTTTGATATAATTTCATTCGGATTTTCTTTCTAAAAATATTGAAGCCTATTTGGGTGGACCACTGGTCGTGCGGTTTGCGCGCTGGACTGTCGTTTGGATTTATCGACGATCGAAGGTTCAAACCCTGCCTGCTCCCATCCCCCGTCGTCCTGCCGGAGGTTTGGACTAGGAAGTAAACTATCTTCAACTCTGAAGGATTATCCGAATTATGCAAAACATTTTACTTCGGGGGCCGATTTTGAGTTTGTGTTTCCACACAAACTGTCTTTTGTAACCTTGTTATATCACGCGTAGGACTGGCGTTTACCATATTGATTGACACCCCAAAATGACAATGTTGTCTTTTTAAGGACATTTTTATTGTATGAGTTTCAGGAGTTTTCAAGGAGACCACGGGAACCCTATTATAAATTATAATGGTTTAATTTAATAATTTACACCTAGAATTAGCGCGGGGCTTTTGAACCTTCGGGGTCCACTGCGGCATCATAGATCTAAGGCTGGCCCTGATGATATCCAGGTCGCGGTCAACGAATTTTCATCACGCTTCTGCTTTTTTTGGTTAACCTATAAACCTTATGTTTTAGAAATCACCCAATAAAACCTACTCAGCCCAAAGATCACCGCGCATAGACATCCCTTAACGTGGTAGATAACTTCACATTATCTGGGAAGCATAGTATCAAATGACGCATTGATTTAAAGAGAGGTTGAAATGTGATAGTCGTGCTTTTGGACGCCTCCGATGCCTCACAATAACGCTTCTTTAGAACACTAACGCGATGTTTTTAAGTCTCTTAGGAAAAAATGCGCGATTTTACTTTGTTACTAGTTACACGTTTTACACTATAACGTAGAGATTTTGCATCACTTGATGATTCTTACTAAAGCCATAATAATAAAGCTAGTCTTCGAGTTCGAATATTAGTGAGGAATGCAGTATTTCCCGTGGCTGCGTAGCCCCAGCTGTGACCTATATATTTTGCCACATCCAGGGCAAGCATAACCATTGTCCGCAGGTGGTCGATTTAGATTTTCTTTTCGCCGTCTGCGTTTGTCCTCGGCAGCAGATTTTCTTTTGGTCTCAAATGTGTATCCCGCGGCCTTCGTGAGTGACCTCCAGCTGTATCGTTCGGAGGCCGCATACAACCAGCTGCTCTCTTCTATGTCAGCCAAGGAAAGTTGACGCCTAAGCTGTTCTTTGAAGCGTTTCCGTGGGGCGCCTCTGTTACGTCGACCATCTTTTAGCTCACCAAAAAAAAAAAAGACTGCCTTTGGCATACGTTCTTCTCCCACACGGGATACGTGCCCTACCCAGTGCAACTGTCGTACCATAAGAAATCCCTCTATACTGTCCATACCGGCGTTGGCAAGGACATAGCTGTTTGTAGTGCGGCCTTGCCACCGTATGTCCATGATGGAGCGCAAGCATCTTTGGTGAAAGCACTCAAGAAGTCTTAGTTGTTTTCTGTAAAGTATCCATGTCTCAGAGCCATAATGAATATATTAATTGCAATATTACATGTCAGAAAGTAACCATTTTAGAAGTTACACTGCAAAGACTTTCTTCCAAGCCCAACAGTTTTACGCGAAAGAAGCAATGTAAAACGTTAAGACGTGAGCAGTGGTTTTCTATAGGCCTACTGTTGGGGGGACTTTCTATTCTAATCGCCATGTACAATTACATTGAGAACTGACAGAACGAAAAAGCAACTCTTTGGATTGATAGTCTTTACCCGATCGTTCATTTTGGTAATTACAACAATATTCCCAAAATGACTTAAGGTATATATCCTTCCTTACCAAATTATTCATCCGAGCGAGGCTCGGTCACCTGATATTAATACATAATAATAATAACCAGGCTCGTCTTCGAGTTCAAAGATTAATGAGGAAAGCAGTATTTCCCGTGGTTACGCAGCCCCAGCTGTGACCTACATATTTTGCCACATCCATGGCAAGCATAACCAATGTCCGCCGGTGGTCGATTAAGATTTTCTTTTTAAACTCGCTGTATTCATCTGTCCTCAGCAGCGTATTTTCGTTTGGTCTCAAATGTGTATCCCGCGGCCTTTGTAAGTGACCTCCAGCTGAAGCCGCATGCACCCAGTTTACTAATACGGAAAGGTTGAAGAACTGTCCTCTCTCGGACATGGTAAAAATTGAAATCAAAGGAAAACTGCACCATCACCTGAAGTCTGACTCAATTCAGGGAACCTTCTGCTGAGGTTGGGCAATTTATTTTGTCGTAGAGATTTTAACGTCTGCTTGATTTTATTGAATTCTTATTAAGTTTATCTTTTTTATTTCAATCACCACCCAGCAACACACGCCACACCAACCAGCAACACACGCCACACCAACCAGCAACCCACCTCACACCAACCCTTTTGCTGATCAGCAACCACAATCGAGAATTTAACTTAACGCATGAACTCGCTAACGAGGCGGAATATATGTATCTATGTATCTATGTATCGTTCTTTCTTTCTTTCTGACGTATCCATGTAGGTATACAATATAGACAGGTCACTAACTTCGACAATTCAAAGTATGCTGACCCGCCCCACCCTATTTCAATTCTCCCACCTGCGTTTGCGCTCAGTCCAATCTTTGTTGTGTGTGAGTGTGTGTGTGTGTGATTGAATGTGCCTGGGTGTGTGTATTGTCCATGTGAGGCGGTGTGCGGGAACTGCTAATACAGTTGCCGCGCGAGCAGCTCTTCCATCTGCTCGCTGGGACGTGTGGATAGACTCGGGGAGTCAAGCGTGACGGGCACTCGCTGGAAGAATGTTTCCAATCTCCTCCTGCCGGCACACCCGTTGAACCTTGGAGCCTAGGGTGCCAGAATAGGGCAGAACAAGATGGAAGACTACCAGGCAGAAAGAGCATGGGAACTGGATTGAACCAGCTTAAGCAATTAACCTACTGCCTCATTTTCTCTTCCTTTTAAAATAAAGTCTATAAGAATAGAGGAGAGGGAGAAGGGATCGATTAAATATATTACTTATACTTTTGTTATCTGTCTGTCTTTCTGTCTGTTTATCCATCCATCCATCTCTCTTTCTCTGTATGTATATATATATATATATATATATATATATATATATATATATATATTGTTATAAACCTGGTGGTGGCACAGATGGGGGTAGTGGTGTGTGTGTAGTCAGCCGACGCAAATCGCCCCAGGCCAGCGCTAGACGAGCGGTCAATCGTGACGAGTTACGACTGTCAGCCGAGTCGAGCGTCAACAGGACAGTTCGGGAAGGATCGCCGACGTGAACAGAGCTCAGGAGCGTCACGAGAGTTATAGTCATCTGACCACCTAGAAACGTCGAGGGGCGTTCTGTCCGGTTCGAGAAGGCCAGTAGGGACCCTATATAAAGAGCGGAGTGTCGCAGTCAAGACAGTCGAAAAAAGGGGCTCAATACAGCAAGGTTGAGAAAGCGGGTTCACGACAGGAGTTCAGAACACGGTCGACTACAGCACAGTTCAGCGGTGTGGTTCTGTACGGAGCATTACTACGGTTCAGTGCGGAGTACTATCAAGTACAGTTGAGACGAACGGCGTCTTGATCTTGGTCTGTGATCGAGTCCGACACAACGAGCCTAGTGTGTGAAGTCAGTCCTGAACTGTTGAACCCAGTGCAAGCCCGGAACGAGACGGAGAGGCCAGTGCAAAAGACTTGATACGGCGGAACGGTGTTATCGGAGAGATATTTGTATCGCAGAGCTATTTGTACTGTTCTACGTGCTGCCAATTGTACAGTATTAGCTGTTATTTATGGACATTAAACCTTTACGTTATTCTGGAGCCCTGACTTGTCAAGTTCTTTAAGTTGGTGGTGTATGGTGCAGTTTGCAGAGAGCCTGGATAGTGAGATTCGTAACAATATATATATATATATATATATATATATATATATATATATATATATATATATATATATATATATATATATATATATATATATATATATGTTATGTTATGTATGCACATACATATATACATACATATATAAACACAGGGGATCGCCCAGATTAAGACTATAATAATGCCTCTCCCCCAAGAAATCAGAAGGTTTATTGTGACAAAAAGGTCATTCTGTATGTATTTGTACAACATTGTAACTTATGTACCAACCTTTTCAAATAATAGTGTCTTAACATTGAGTTCATTTTCGATTTGTTTAAAGTTCCAGAGTCGGAAAACTTAAAACGACTATTCTCTAGGCCCGTGCGATCACTGGCCAGGGCGCAAGACACCCCATTACGCCATGATAGCTGTGCCATTGGAATTGTTTCATCTCTCAACAGGTGTTCGTTTGTGACATATTCATTACCTCTGACTTCAGATCGAATCACACGCGAGAAAAGAACCATGCATCAAGTGATTGATGAAATTGTAGATTAGATTCTCCCTCCACCCCAAATCCACCCCTCCCCACGGCTAGTTTTTTTAAATTTATTTTTTGGATTCAATTGTCCAAAAGCTTAATTTGTTGCAGTAATTAAGAAATGCTCTCAATTCAACTTAGCCGGTAAACTGCATATGCAAAACTTAAATCTACATACACACATACACATATATATGTTCCATTGTACATATTGTTACGACTTTGGAGTAAACGAAAGATAGTGAACTCACCGATTGTCAGGTCGCCGATATCCTTCTGGTTGCAGAAGCACAATCCACTACGAACAGTCAATAATCGAAATAATTTCACAGTTCTCCTAATCAAATGTACTTACAACTATTCACAAAAAACCAAGCCAAGAAAAACAATCCTCCGTTGAAAAATTCAAATCATAACTCCAGTTACTTTACACATCAACACACTCGCTCAGATCATCACTCCAGTTACTTTACACATCAACACACTCGCTCAGATCATCACTCCAGTTACTTTACACATCAACACACTCGCTCAGGTCAGTTTCGCCTCCAAACATAAACAGAATTCAAAAAGTTCTCACGTGGGAAAAAATGGTCAGTCGGGGGGAAACAAGTTTACAATAATATACACTGCACATAAATACGTACACATTTAACCACATAGCCACACTAATCACATATAATAAAAGATAAGATAACTTTTATTGATCCAATCAAATGGAAATTCGGTTTGACTACAATATGTTAAAAAAAATTCAGAGTTTAATGTGACAATCTAAACTTCCCCTTTAATTTCTCTGTATGTTATTTTGGAGCTTCCCTGCACCTCAAACCCACCCCATGTACTGAGACATACCCAGGGCCGAATTGACCTACAGGCACTACAAGCTATAGCTATGGGCCCTTATATTTAGTGCTGATGCACTTAGTCCACTTATTAGGCTACGTTTGGACACATTCTTTCTCTCCCATAAGTTCCCAGGCTCGGATCAAGTTGACATTTTGCATAATTATTCATAGTCGATAACAATACACGAATTAATCCAAAAACATTTAGTTAATCCTTTAGTACTATTTAATTAATTTTGTTTTAGAAAGCAGAAAGGGAGGCAAACCCTGTAATGTTCTTTTGGATAAATGGGAGTACTTTGTGATCCTTTCCATAAAATAAGCTTTTTTTTTTTATTTATAAAAGTTTTTTTCTATTGTTTGTTGAGTTCTGCTTGACTGGTTAAATAATTTGATTTCAAAAAGAGTGATGCTGTTATTTCTGTACCTCAACTAGCACCTCCTGCACACAATTAAATATTGAGTGTATGCAGTTGCACTTACCACATTATTTCCTTGTAACAATGTATAATTAGGCCATTGCGAGGGACACTGCCTTCTGTTTGATCATATCTTCTCTCTCCATTACCCTCAGACGTGACCCGATACCTGGAGTATTGAGGTCACAGAAATGACCTAGTCCAGAAACTAATCCACTAAAGTGTGTCAGCGTCTTCATCGTATCCCGTATGTCGGTAACTAAGTAACGTAATTACTTGGTATCTAGGGACAACAACGTCTTTTTAATTTTGAGCTACGTATCTATTTGATTTCAACCCCCCCCCCCTCACTCTCTATCTCCAAAAGACGACAAGCTGAAAAGTAAATGGTAATACACTAGCAGTAATTAAGAGTATTCATTATATTACGGAACCTCTAGTGCCATGAACCATTGATCCAGAGAATAAACAAACCCCTTAAAAAATAAATAGTCAAGCATACTGATATGCTGTCACACCATTAATGGCCCACCAACACACACCAATGTCTAGCAATTCTTGTGACAAAAAAGTGTTACTCGTTTGCTGGCATCATAATTGAAGATTTTCATTCATGGCGGAAAACTATAAATTGCATTTCAAGTCCTTTCCAAACCGATGTAGGATCTAGACCTAGATTTAGTCTCTGGACAGTTGGGGCACCACGCAAGATTTGTCGACCGTCTTTCGCCATTCCTCCATTCCAACTTAATCAACATCGTTGAAAATTATTTTCAAGTTTTTCTAAGATTTATGAAATGTTTTAGATACCTACAGGGCGGATTTAAAGAAGGGCGGGTGGAGACTCCAGGGGCTCCATACTTTAAATCTTACGGTAAAGTCTCGGGGAAGAAGTGTAGAAATGGAGCTGCGGATTTACGGCAGTGCGACAATTCCGACAAACCAGGGCCCTACCCTTCACAAACTTAAAATTATGCAATTTTTAAAACTAAATATGTATATTAAGTATTTAAAAAAAAAAAAGAAAGAAAATCAGATTCAATTTACAAGTAGGGCCTACTGTAATTCTGTCTTATAAAATATTGCACTGTTTTAGAAATAAGTATTTGTTATAATAATAATAATTAGTAGATTTTTATTAAAGCTTTCAAAAAAATCTAGGGGACTCCACAAATATCATCATCCGGGGCATGCATTTATTTAGATCGTGCCCTGGATATTTATTTTATTGAGTTGAATATGTCCAGCTACCGTAAGGGTTGTCTCCATGCGTGCTCGCACTCTTTCATGATCTGGCGGACAAGCTGAATAGTAAATGGTCAAACACCAGGAGAGTCACTGTCTTCTACCAAGGAAGTCACCATCCTCTACCAGGGGTGTCACCATCTTCTATCAGGGGTGTCACCATCCTCTACCAGGGGTGTCACCATCTTCTATCAGGGGGGTCACCATCTTCTATCAGGGGATTTACCATCTTCTATCAGGGGTGTAACCATCCTCTACCAGGGGTGTCACCATCTTCTATCAGGGGGGGTCACCATCTTCTATCAGGGGATTTACCATCTTCTACCAGGGGTGTCACCATCTTCTACCAAACTTTTATAACGGGCCTTATTAGCATCATCATTTAGAAATGATCCTTCATTAAAAAAAATTCAGTAATGGATAAAAGACTTCGTATTCATTAAGAAGCCGGGAAGCTTGGACTATTCAACAAAAATACAATGTATTTCTAGAATCAATGAGAAGGGCTAAAGACAGATGGATTATTTTAAAATTATTGTTATTTCAAAGCCCTGGAAAGATTTACGTAAAAATCAGACTATCTATAGATCCTTAGAGTATCATAGATAGATAGATAGATAGATAGATAGATAGATAGATTGGTTGATTGGTTGATTGGTTGATTGATTGATTGAATGAAAGAAAGAGACAGAGACAACAGACAAAAAGAGAAAAATCGCTGTAGTTCATAACATACATTGTGGATCTTAGCTCATCTGAGAATGTACTTTTTATTTAAAACTTGCGTTTCCTAAACTTTAGTTCCTTATCAAACTATTTTTTTCGCAATCTACTTTGCTGACGGAGGCATTATGAAAACAAATAAAATCTTCTAAATAACATCGATATCACAATCCAAAGATCGATTGAAAATGTCATGCCATGATTGATCAAGCGATGTTTGAAAACAAAAGCACTACATTTCAACACTATCCTCGTTTTAGCGTTCTGACCTGCTGAATGCCAGAGTTTCATGTAGACATGTGCATGTGACATGTCACCTTTGGGCATCTTTTTTTAAACGCGGTTACAGGTTATGGGCATGTAACTCTATTTAGTAAACAATATCGTTTTTAAATGACCTTGGAAGTCAGCAAAGATAGTGACAATATCATGACAATGAAAGTCTGCTGTCTGTGCTTTTTATAATTAGCTAGTGCAAGAATTAATTTTTGATTTTTTTATGACATGTACTACATGTACAGACTTTGACATCATCTGCTCATTAGACGATGGCAATATTTAATATATCAAATTTACCGATACATTGTATAATGCAACAGTTTTGTATCTGTCTGTATTTCTCTCTTATATCAAACCACTCCATCGGTCTGTGATTTCTTCAACTTCCCATTCTCGGATCAATTTAAAACTTTGGACAATTCTTTTTTGTAAAAAAACAAAAACAAAACAAAAATAAAAACAACGTTTCGTGTGTTTGGTACGAGTTCAAGTGAAATGTTTTACACCCAACACGTTGACAAATGATTTTCTTTTACTTTTTTCTTGTTATTGGTTATTGCGTTTTAATGTAAGATTTAAAAAAATACTTTTTAGAAATCTATTTTGAAACATTTCATCTATAATTCATTAGATATTAACAGCAAAATAATCGATCATGAAAAGAGTGGTCAGCTGTATGAGGGAGGAATTCTCTTTCTTTAAAAATATAAAAGCATTATGTCACTAAATAAGACTACATTCTGTGGAAAGCAAAAGTTCTTGAAAATGTTCATCTGGAATAACTTTCCAAGCGTGTCATGAACCAGACCGAATCTAAACAAACAGCTCTGTCATATCCATGGAATTGTTTGGAAATCAAGCTGTTCACCACAATCTTTGTTGACATTGCATCGTTGGGCTTTAAAACATTGTAGGGGATAAAAAGTTAACAGATGAAAATGAAAATTAGAGAAATTCTGGGAACATCTAGGTGACCTAAAGAAAATATAAAGAACTTAAAGAATTCAAACATTGTAGGATATTATGATAGGAAAATACTCTATAAGGTTGATTTGTGATTACTGAATGGGAGATTCCCGGTCTGTCTGGGCACTGTTACAATACATCTGTTACACTGTTACAATAAGGTGCAAAGTTTACCGTTTTAAAAATTGTTTTGTTTGTATGGTTATTGCCAATACATCAGCGTGCTGAGATTCAGAAGTCATTGTATTAGACACAAGTGGAAACTTTGCCAAACCAAGAGAATCATATCACTCTCGGGAACTTTTGCCAAAATCTCAGAAGACTAGACATATTGTGGCACCCTGCCAGGAGCGTGCCCTCACACATGAACTCTCTCGCGTTCACACGCGAACAGACACGACGCTTTACTCAAAACAATCACTTCATTCGATATTGGGTACCATCTTGACTGTTATTTGAAATAGTTGTTTTTTTTTCTGGTTTTACGTTAGTTGGTTGATGTCTGTTTGTGTGTACGTGTTAGTGAATATCATGGGCGTAGCCGGGGGGGGGGGTTCAACCCCCAACCCCCCCCCCCTAAAAAAATCATGGCTACGCCCATGGTGAATATATTTATTGTTGCGTCATTAAGAGAAGAAGTCAATTACATCAAACTCGTTGTACTACACAGAATGGTAGCTGGACGCTGGAGGAAGACTCATGATACATTGGCTGAGGTTAAATAGTTTTTGGTTGATGGCTGATGGTAATTGGTTGCTGGTAGATGTCTGATGGTTTGTGGTCACTCGTTGTTATTAGATGTCTGATTAATAGCTGGTTAATGGTAGATGTCTGATTGTATCTGGTTGCTGAGAGATGTGTGATGGTTAGTGGCAACTCTTTGTTGGTAGATGTCTCATTGTAGCTGGTTGATAGATGTCTGATGGTTTGTGGCAACTCGTTATTATTAGATATCTGATGCTAGCTGGTTGATGGTAGATGTCTGATGAACGTTGATCGTTGGTAGATGTCTGATGGTAGCTGGTTGTTGGTAGATGTCTGATGGTTTGTGGTAACCGTTGTTATTAGATGTCTGATGGTAACTGGCTGATCGTAAATGTCTGATGGTAGCTGGTTGTTGATAGATGTCTAGTGGTAGCTGGTTGTTGGTAATTGTCTGATGGTAGCCTGTCGTTGGTAAATGTCTGATGGTTTGTGGTCACTAGTTGTTATTAGATGTCTAATGGTAGCTTGTTGAAGGTAGATGTCTGAAGATAGATGGTTGCATTCAAAATGTCTTCACGAATTTTGAGCAAGAATGTTGATAGTGTGGTTTGTGTCTGGATTTGTGTGTCTTGTAAAACTCGAAGTCCGCAGAATTTTTTGAGAATTGGAGCAAATATTTTCGCTGTTTGGAGTAGTTCATGTTTGGCAGTAAGTTTATATAGCAGAGATTCAAATCTAACTCAACTTATTAAAAAACATATTTTTGTTCCAAAAGAGACACCCACAACATAGAAGACCCAATTTTACAATGTACCTTAGGTCAAGTTCGAACGATTTTGATGGTGCACCCTGGGTGACGCCCCGTAAAACTGAGACCACGTTGTCACGCTCCCTAAACAAAGTCTGTAACTTGTGATTAGATTTTGACCTGTGGTTTAGAAGATTAAGCCCTATGTTAATTGATTAATGTCTTCCTTATCTTCTAGACTTGAGTTATGTATGTTTGTATCATTACATATATTAGAGACATTCCTATTCATGTATTACCTTTTATAAAGTTGCAATTACACTCAATTCAGGTACTATATGAATAAATTATGCAAATTCGATACATCAAAATCCTAACATTAATTTGTTTTTGTCAATGGCCCATTTTTCTTCTTCTCTTAGCAATCGTTTGTACCCCAGAGCAATGGTTGATGAAGTGAAGTATACAGTTTTGGGCCTGTGATCCTAGGCCTCGGATCATTTCATTTGTTATTTTATCGGGTCCAGGAGATTTTCTTAACTTAAGATCTTTCTGGGCAGTAGGCCTATTGAGCTCGTATAGAGTGAATGGAGTGTCAAAGATATGACATGACAGTTGACAGTTGAAGCTTTTTCTTCTACCTTTAGGATATTGCTCAAGGCCTGGTCCAGTTGTTTTCTTGGTTGTGACGTATTGATGCTAGCAAAAGTATTTCGACCATCCTTGTTTAGGTCTAATTGTACGCATGTTGTGGGCCACTTTTTCTTTTTTTCTGTTTTAATTGTGTATCTAATAAGCCCTGTCAATTTGTTGTATTTTGTCTTGTTCTCTCTAGTACTTTTTTTTAGTCTTCCTGACCATATTTCTTTCTTTTACTAATTTATCTAATTCTGGTGTCCAAAAGGGTTTGTATTTCCTAACTTGACCTAGAGGGATGTGTTTTTTCGATGCTTCTAAGATGTTAGAGACTATAGTTGCGTAGGTTTTGTTGACATCTGTCTCCATTATGCTTGATAGCCTTGTTTCTTGTGCAAAAGCTGCCCAGTTAGCTTTTTTATAGTTCCATCTAGTTGTTTTGCTGTGTTGGTACCTACCTGGTGTTCCTATATTGAGGAGTATAGGCCTGTGGTCACCACCTGTGTCTTCAAGAACTGTAAGTTTAGAAGAGTTGAAAATATCTGCTGAGATGAAAGTTAGTTCAGGTCTGCTAGTTGTGTTGTGTGCTCTATGGAGGAATGTTGGAGGTGAAGTTTTATTTTGCAGAAGTTTTAGGTTAGAGGCATTTGTTACATCCTCTATTTCTTTGCCACGCTTGTTGTAGTGTGGGTAGCCTAGGGAGGGTGCGTGTGCGTTGAAGTCGCCAGCTATTATTGTCCTTGTGTAGTGTGGTAGTTTTATGTCTATTTCTGCTGTTGAAGATGGAGGGTAGTAGAAGTTTTTGATGGTGTATTTAGTTCCTCCTCAACACAAAGAAGTATTTCTTGCATGTCGAGATCTGTAGTGTTCTGTACGTGTTTTACTGTTGCTTGAGTGCCGTTTCTTATGAGGGTCATAATTCCCTGACATTTGGTGCAAAGGCATCTGTACTGTGTGTAGCCTGTGATGTTTATTTTTTTCTTGGGCAGTAGTGTTTCTTGTAATAGCGCTATGTGTGTATCTTGCTTCTTGAGTATGTGTTGGAGCTCTGTTATGTTGTTTTGTAAGCCTAAGATGTTGAGTTGCAAAAGGTTTAGGTGTTTGCTGTTTGACTGTTTTTTATTTCCAGAAGCTGACTTATATCACAGGCAGTCCCGGAAGAAACTGCCATGCGCAATGGCACATACTGACCACTAATAGTTGTGGGCCAGGCCAATAAATTAAAAGTTACCCACAATACGTTAATCCACAACACTAAAAAAGCGTTTAATCCTGAAATTTTTACAATGTTTATGACAGACGAGATGTCAACATTCCTGAACAAAAACTGCTCAGAATGAGTTGTCCTTTGCTAATTCCACAATGGGACAATATCAAATATAGCAACTATATAAGTTTATCTTGCTTGGCGTCTTCTAAAAGGCCTATATCCTTGTTAACATGTACTTGCCAAGTTAATAAGAATGCATTCGCTCGACATCTTGGTTGGATTGAAAAGTCCATTCATCGGTCTTCAGGTACTCAAAAACTCCGGTAAGTTTTAATTGACGTTAACAAGGTAACAACTTAACCTGGAGAAAACAGCCCGCCGCCCTCCCCTTCAGAGCTCATCTATGAATGGAGTTTTCCGAGAAAGCTAGACAAGGGAGATGAGACGAAGCAGTGAAGTGCGGGTTATTTGAAGATGTTTTGAAGGTGGAGAGATGCTGAGTGGGTCAAGGTGGGCGGAGATTGGCCTGGGCGTAGTAGTTAAGTTACTTTAAGTATACATGCGTAGAGCAACAGTTTATAGAGTGTTGGATCAATTAGCTAATTGGTCGGATACGTGAATTGTGATTTAATTAATTTCTGTATTTTACGAGTTTAGTTATGGCCAATAAATGAAACAGTCAATGAATTGATTGTGTTCCAAGAATTGTTTACTATCATTTCCGTTTGTTTATCATTCTCATTTGTTACTAACTACAGAGTAGCTCAAAGCACTAAAAGGGTTCATGATTAGCACATTTCCTTTACCATCCGCTCAGTGTTTCCTTAGATGCACTATCAGTAATCCATAGATAGATTACTAATCACAAGTAATAGTTTACAACGAGGAAAGGTTATTTGATAAACACTAGAAAACAAATCTTTGCCAGTCTGATTGGCACTAGCTACAATTAGATTACTACTAAGGTACACGAGATTACCACTAGTGTACAGTGAGATTACTTACCACTAGTGTGCAGTGAGATTACCACTAGTGTACAGTAAGATTACTTACCACTAGTGTGCAGTGAGATTACCACTAGTGTGCAGTGAGATTACCACTAGTGTACAGTGAGAATACTTACCACTAGTGTTCAGTGACATTACCACTAGTGTTCAGCGAGATTACCACTAGTGTTCAGCGAGATTACCTCTATTGTTTAGCGAGATTACCTCTAGTTTTCAGCGAAATTACCTCTAGTTTTCAGCGAGATTACCTCTAGTGTTCAGTGAGATTACCTCTAGTGTTCATTGAGATTACCTCTATTTTTCAGCGAGATTACCTCTAGTATTTAGCAAGATTACCTCAAGTGTGCAGTGAGATTAAAATTCATTTCATTACTTCCCATATTTATTCAGGAAATGTTTGCGCGCACGTACTGCTTCCTGATGTGCAATACACTAGCATGTTTCTGGAGTACAATACACTAGCATGTTTCTGGTGTACAATACACTAGCATGTTTCTGGAGTACAATACACTAGCATGTTTCTGGAGTACAATACACTAGCATGTTTCTGGTGTACAATACACTAGCATGTTTCTGGAGTACAATACACTAGCATGTTTCTGGTGTACAATACACTAGCATGTTTCTGGTGTACAATACACTAGCATGTTTCTGGAGTACAATACACTAGCATGTTTCTGGAGTACAATACACTAGCATGTTTCTGGAGTACAATACACTAGCATGTTTCTGGAGTACAATACACTAGCATGTTTCTGGAGTACAATACACTAGCATGTTTCTGGAGTACAATACACTAGCATGTTTCTGGTGTACAATACACTAGCATGTTTCTGGAGTACAATACACTAGCATGTTTCTGGAGTACAATACACTAGCATGTTTCTGGAGTACAATACACTAGCATGTTTCTGGTGTACAATACACTAGCATGTTTCTGGAGTACAATACACTAGCATGTTTCTGGAGTACAATACACTAGCATGTTTCTGGTGTACAATACACTAGCATGTTTCTGGAGTACAATACACTAGCATGTTTCTGGAGTACAATACACTAGCATGTTTCTGGAGTACAATACACTAGCATGTTTCTGGAGTACAATACACTAGCATGTTTCTGGAGTACAATACACTAGCATGTTTCTGGAGTACAATACACTAGCATGTTTCTGGAGTACAATACACTAGCATGTTTCTGGAGTACAATACACTAGCATGTTTCTGGAGTACAATACACTAGCATGTTTCTGGTGTACAATACACTAGCATGTTTCTGGAGTACAATACACTAGCATGTTTCTGGAGTACAATACACTAGCATGTTTCTGGAGTACAATACACTAGCATGTTTCTGGAGTACAATACACTAGCATGTTTCTGGTGTACAATACACTAGCATGTTTCTGGAGTACAATACACTAGCATGTTTCTGGTGTACAATACACTAGCATGTTTCTGGTGTACAATACACTAGCATGTTTCTGGAGTACAATACACTAGCATGTTTCTGGTGTACAATACACTAGCATGTTTCTGGTGTACAATACACTAGCATGTTTCTGGAGTACAATACACTAGCATGTTTCTGGAGTACAATACACTAGCATGTTTCTGGAGTACAATACACTAGCATGTTTCTGGTGTACAATACACTAGCATGTTTCTGGAGTACAATACACTAGCATGTTTCTGGAGTACAATACACTAGCATGTTTCTGGAGTACAATACACTAGCATGTTTCTGGAGTACAATACACTAGCATGTTTCTGGAGTACAATACACTAGCATGTTTCTGGAGTACAATACACTAGCATGTTTCTGGAGTACAATACACTAGCATGTTTCTGGAGTACAATACACTAGCATGTTTCTGGAGTACAATACACTAGCATGTTTCTGGTGTACAATACACTAGCATGTTTCTGGAGTACAATACACTAGCATGTTTCTGGAGTACAATACACTAGCATGTTTCTGGAGTACAATACACTAGCATGTTTCTGGAGTACAATACACTAGCATGTTTCTGGAGTACAATACACTAGCATGTTTCTAATGTATAATATGTAACTATTTCTATTTTAAGTTCCTGTTTTGTGACGAATGTATGTTTAGGATTGTGTTTACAATACAATGCTTATTTTCTTTTGCGTATATTCAATGGTACAAACAGAATTGCTTGACGGGGAAAAATAAAATGAGTAAAACACAGTGAAGAAACTTGTGTGTTCTTTTGTTTTCTTTGTTTCATGGACTTCATCCAACACATACATTCAAACAATTCTTTGATTCTCAATTCAGCCATCCACTTGATATAACATTCTTGCGAGCTCACTGAAGTAATAACACCACAAACTAATGTTTCTTAGTTACACTATTACAACTTTATACTGATTTAGCTTTATACAGATACTTTATACTGATAGAATTTTAAACTGATACAAATTTATACTGATACAGCTTTATACTGATACTTTAAACAGATACAGCTTGTGTCCGTACAACTTTATACTGATACTTTAAACTGATACAAATCAATACTGATAGAACTTTATGGTGGTCGATAATATGTAGAACCTACTTTTTAATTGTTGCCTTACATTATGTTCCTCTTATATGCAAATTAAATAGATCATTTTCTTTTTTAAAAAAGGTAAACACTTGTTTGTAAATGTAATAGTTAGGATGAAAAAACTTACTTAACTTAGCAATACTTAAAACAAAAAATTTTTGAAAAAAAAAATCTAAAACCGTTTGCATTCATGTGTTTAAAATATGGTAAATAGTTGTCTCCCTTACTAAATAGTTTCATATGTTTTGTTACTATTAATGGTGAATAGTTGCAAAAAAATGGTGTATTTTCATGAAAAAACAACAACTGCTTGCATAGTTGATTTTAAAAATTAAATAATTCGCTTTTAGAAAAGAAAAAAAGTAGCCTTTGAATCAGAACTTTGAAAGGTCTTAAATATCATTATGTCGGATTTTCAATATCTTTTTTTTATAGTTTACGAGATCTAAACTTGACGGACGGATAGACCACACAAAACTAATAGCTTCTTTTCCCATTTCGGGGGACGCTAAAAATATATTCAGTAAAATATAAATAATTATCTTTTAGGATAATATTTAAAAACCTTTTTAGAAACAGATATTGATTAATTATATATTTGTGTACTCTAAACTCTTTTTCTTCAGGGACATTTAATACCTACTATGAGGCAAAGAAAAGAGGCATAAAGCCCAAGGATTCCTATGATGATAAAGCTAAAACTGAATAGCGCAAATTCTGAGGTTTCCTTAAAAAAAAAAAAATAAATAAATAAACTGTTATACGGTAGCTACGTGAACGGTATATAATAACTTGACTATGTAATACTTATAATAATAGAACTTGAGTACCGTAACTTCTTATGTAACATTGTATAATTACACACATATTTTGTATATAGAAAACTTATATTAAAATAATTCTCTTAAATGTTTGTTCTTCGTATTTATGCACTTATTCAGAAAGTTTCACTAGAAGTGCTGGTACCCCCCGCCCCCCACATGCTCTCACCCCCACCCCACCTCACCCCCGCCCAAACAGTAGCTGTACAGAAAACGCCCTTGCCGCAAAGAATCATAAGAAGTGTATGATAACCACTCTGTAGAATAATTTATAAATTGTAACGTTATCACAATCCATTTATTTTAATTCTTTAGTTCTTTTACAAATCCACTCTTTACACAATGATAATAAAGAAAATTGCATTGCTACAATACAGTGGCGTAACTAAGGGGGGGGATGGGGGGGGGAGAATTTTAAAATCCCCCCGGGCCCTCACCTAGGGGGGGCCCCCAAATGGGTGTCCGAAATTTATTGTAAATACATAAATTAATATATTTGATTGACAAATAGTGTCAACGGGTGTCTTTTTTTTTTCAACATTTATGGATTAAATTTATCACAAAGACTAAACCTAGATCTAGGTCTATCAGTACGTTGACTTTGTTGACATTTTACAAATATTTTTTCCCACAGAGATCAAAGTTTTTTTTAAGTTAGTTTTACATTTTAAACTTACTAGATATTCTAATAATAGATCTAAATGTCGAGTATTTTATGGCTACACTAATTAACCTGGAATCAAAATTTACAGAATCGAGTAGGCCTATAAGAGATCCAAAAGTTATTCTTAATAATGCTAGAATAGTCCATTATTCGGGTTTGGCGTCTATAATTTCAGAATTAAACTTCACACTCGAGTTATTACCCCTCTATTCATCTTTCCTCAATCCAATGGAAACTATTTTATTTCCATCTAATCCTTTTGCAATAAAAACAATAAACAATGACGTAATATCATGCAATATTAGCACATCATTCCTTTTGAAGTTATTATCACACCCTTCCTTTTAAAGTTCTTAAAAGTGATATCTACTAGCAGGGCCGCCCTAGCATTTGCGGGGCCCTATGCGAAACGGATCGCGCGGGGCCTAGTCTGGGTAGGGATGAGCATAGGCCTAATGTCAAAATTATTTTTTTTAATTAGAAAATAGGCCTCCTTTCGTCTTTGCAATACATTTTTATCAAATGAAAGCTCGCAATGCCACTTTTTATTTATAGACACCCCAAAATTTGAATTTCGTCTATTCTTTAGGAGATTTGAATTAATTCAAAAAAAGTTCAGGACTTTATCATATATTTTGCCTTCTCTTATGATTTCCTGGAGGCCCTGGAAAATCAGGAGGTCACGAAAACCCTGTTATTTTATATACATTATTATGGTTTAATTTAATAATGTACACTTAGAATTAGCGCGGATCCTATGAAAGCGCGGGGCCCACTGCCACCACATAGGCTGCAGTGGCCTAAGGCCGGCCCTGGCTACTAGGAACTTTAACAAATCGTCCACTTCTGGTTGTCTTGACTGGCACAACAAGTTCTCTAGACGTTGGTCTATAACTGTCTGTTTCGTTTCTTCCAACAGTTTGCAGTTCATTGTCTCCATCGGTATCATAGTACCCAGAGATGTCTTCATCGAAACTCTTATTCAAAAAGCGTTGATTTTTTCTGTATGTTTTTCCGTTTGTCTTCATGATGTAAGATCTGGGTGCTGAATGTTTTTTTATGACAGCTGCTTTCTGCCATGTTTGACCTAGACGAACTCTACGACAGAATAATCTTTAGGTAGTCTTGCTTTTGCATTGTACTTCCCTTTGCTTTTCATCTGTCGTTCGTTGAGTAATGTCTCTGCATTTTCAGCTACCGATGGTTTCAATAGTTTGGGATCAGTTGGAATGATTCCCTAAGTCTTCTACTCGTCAGCAGTTGTGATGGTGAATACAACAGTCCACTTATCGGAGTATTTCTATACTCGAGCATAACGAGATATGGATCTTTCCCACTTTTGTATTCTCTGAATCCTTTTGCTTGCGCACAAAACATAAACAACCATCAATGACGTACTATCATATAATATTAGCACAGAATCTTCTTCATGCAGTGGAAAATTAAGAATTTTTAGCCTATCTTGAATTCTGGTCAAAGCTCTTGCGCCCAATTAATATAGTTCAGAAGAAACTACAAAAGTCTGGACTGCATATACGGGAAGCTGCTAAAGAAATTAGTACCCTTTCATGCTTTCTGCAAAATGATGAGAAACTGACAAAAAACCAATCCATCGAAAAAGCAAAAGAAGGTAGTGAATACTATGGATTCCCTGTAATCAAAACAACCAGAAGAAAGAAAAGACTTGATGGGAAGTTGAGTTATAATGTAGGACTGTCAATAAAACTGCCATTCAAACGTGTTGCGACAGAAGTGCTGGACAGATTTCATATGGAGATGAAGGGCAAATTTCAAAGGCTGGAAAGAAAATAGATACCTTTGGGTTTCTTCTTGAACCAAGACACCTGTTAGATGAAGACCCGCTTATGACAAACTGTGCTACGTTTCCTGTTTGTATGATGAAATAAATGGCAAATCCCTTTTTCAATGATGTCATTGATGCACGAGCACTTTTCATCAACAAACCAGTAATACAACCACCAATAGACATATCGAGGAAACAGGCTTCATATGGTAATTACGTGTGCTCAAACTTTGCAACCTCCTCCGAATAATGCTAACTCAGGCCACTTCCATTACGTCATGTGAGAGATCATTCTCAAAGCTCAAGTTCATCAAAAGCTATCTCAGGAGCACAGTGACGCAAGAAAGGCTTATCATGGCTTTAATGTCAGTGAAGTCACAAATACTAGAAAGTATCGATGTAGTTGATGTTATAGATGTCTTTGCTGCACAGAATGCACGACGTGAAGCGATATCAATTTAGATTTGTCACTTGTGCATTATTTAACTAATAAATAAAGGTATTATTCATTAAAAGAGTCTTGATTACTTTTTGTTAAGTTTACTGATATACTGAATCAATTGGATTTGGGGCGTATATATTTTTGCGTACAGTATCCCATGTCATATGTCGAATTTCAAAATGTAAGGGGCCCCCAAAGAGGTCAATCCCCCCGGGCCCCCAAATCCCTAGTTACGCCCCTGCTACAATAAAAACAAGTCAAGCCTCTCATGTTCTATTTAACATGCGGTAGCGAGCGCACAGTGGAACCATTGTACGGAAACACTCAATGGTCATGTTTTTTTAAAAACCACTGCTATTAACATATGCTATACATGTAGATAGGGACGTCAACGAAAAGTTGCAGCTACTGCGGAGACGTGAAAGTTAGCTTGCACTTTGTTCTATTCTTTTCTAATACTTGTATTCAGAGTATTCTATTTCTTCTATTATTATCCAAGAAGTAGAATGGAGCCAGTGGCGGATCGGGTGGGGGTGGGGGATCCTTCAATTGGCCAACATCGAATTATATAGAGAGATCCGATTCCATCTACAGCAGAAATCCCACTATGTAAACAAAATTAGTTAAATATCTATATAATATATACTTACAAGCCACATGTTACCCTCGGCCCGCGGGTCTTAATTTGCGTCTCACTTTCGATATAGTCACTGAGAGTGCTTTGTAAACAATTCAACGAAATAATAATTTTATAAGTAAAGCGAAAGCGGAATGTGTGATTGTAAAATAGTATGAATGAAACTTAAATCAATTTTTCAAATAGCTTAGGCCTTAGAACGATAAAATTATAATACTTTCATAGAGTTGGGCAACTTTTTTTTGAGGGTCTTAAGTTTGTTTTAGGGCTATTATACATACGTCACGGTTCCAGTTAGTACCCAAGGAACATTTGTGCCACGTTTTATCAAGATTGGTCAAACGGTTTTGATTTCTATTTGGCACATACATAGATACATACATATACATACATACATACATACATACATACATACATACATACATACATACGCCTTACATTCTCCTTTACAGTATAGATAATGAATTAAAAAAAACATTTGTATATTAAGTCTCAAATTCAATATTATATAAAATGAAAGATGGTGATCAGCACCCTGTAGAATCGCGTGAAAGGCGATAAATGCAATCGCCGCAGGGAGTATTTTAATGGAGAAATTACACATCTTGTATCAAAACATCTGTCACGAATATAACTTATATATATGTGCTAAATACGTTTACTATTCAATGTAAAATGCAACCATTTGTAAATATGAAATAGAGAGATCACCAGTAACTAATTAATCGTTTCAACACCATTGTCTTCCTGCCCTTCCATCGAAAACATAGCTTTTAAATAGGATAACCAATCATGGCGACATCTTTTATGTAATTCCTTAGATGATTAATATATATATATATATAGGTATATATAGTGCTTCTTTCTTTTGACCAAATCTTATATCCTCTCACTGTCTGTTTGGTGAAAAGTTTGTACACGTGATTTCTCCCACACCCAATCTCGGATCAAGCTGACATTTTGCACAATTATTTCTTTTACCTGACTACATAAGAATCAACTAGAAAAATTACCAATTAGTTAATTAACTATTAGTAATACATTATTTTGTTTGATATCTCGAACAAAGGAAAGAAATTGTAATTCACTGAAGTTTTGGTATAATCTGAATTAGTCCCCTTTATAGGTCGTCGACTGAGTCTTAGTGAATACAAACCTGAAAAATAGAAACAATAGATAACTAGACAATCTTCCATGGTCATAAGCTCGTCAATAGCAAAGTGGTTACCGTGTTGGCCTGAGAAGTCTTGTGCCATGAGTTTGATTCAGGTTGTTCTCCCCCTTTTTTTTCTTTTTATAAATGCTTTTTATTGTTAGTCTAGAGTCTAAATGTTTTAAAAATAAAAGTACATGGCTGATCCAAACTAATTGATACAAGTACCCCTAATATAAGCTTTTTTAAAAAGTTTTAAAAAATATTTTGCTTTGTTTACGTTTTGAAATATTAAAATGTCATATAACTAGAACAACACGAGTTCTTATTCTAAAAATAAAGCTCCTTCTTTCACCATGTCTACAGATAAAGCCTCCTTTTGAGATCCGCCTTAACTTACTTTAAGGGAAGAGTCGGTCACAACCTATTCCCGCTGTTTTCACTCTTACAACTCCTGCCAACTGTAATGTTTCAAGAGTATTTTTGTTGTCGGTATTGTACGGATGTGCCTCCAACTCATGTCGATAATTACTCATCAAGTCTCCACGGGTGCACACCAACAAGTTACGGCGTTCAGTAATCCGGTGCAGGGGCAGACAATGCTTCAGCCAAGGGTAGACGACCATTCTGGAGATTACAGCGATCTTTTATTTTGGTATAAAGGGCGGACGTGATCTCCAGGTGGTCCAGTAATTCTTGTCGACTCGTTGAATCGAATCCGAGCAAGTCAGCCGAAGTCCCTTCGTGGCGATGAATGACATACGGTTTTAATTCTGTTTTGGTAATCACTCGATCCTGAACCGTGAAAAACATAGTGCACTGTAACAGCCGCTATCGTGTGAAATGGGCCGTAATACACAATCTGAAATCAAAGGAATAGCGTATGAGTTACCTTTTCTTCTTTCTATAGATAGATCTACATTCTTTTCAACTGGTTTTCATATTTACCTACAAGTCAACCGAGACTCGCGTATTTGAAATGACACTATTAACACGATTCATTACACAATATTTTTTTTTTGGGGTAGGGGTTGAGATCTATTACAACGTGTAAAATACAATGGTGGGCCTTTTTTTTTTTTTAAATGTGCAGAGACCATTAGGTCCGCAACTGATGAGGTCTGATTTATAGCAGGTTAACATTTGTAGGCTGTTATCTGCATACTCCGACCAAGAGTTCTGCAAATGTAAAGAGAGCTAAGACTGGAGAGGGCGACCACGTAAAGTCCTCGAAGGGTTTCAAACTCATTCACTTCATTGTCCATACAAAAAGTGATTGAACCATCGGGAGGAAAAAAAAACATTTTTAGGCCTGGAGTTCTTTACTAGAGATTGGGTTTCTAATACAGGTAAAATACAGGTCAAGTCTCTAATACAGGTATAGTCTCCAATATGGGTAAAGTCTTTAATATAGGTAAAGTCTCTAATACATAAATAGTGTTCAATGAAGGTAAAATAATACAAATAAAATCTCTATTACATGCCAAATTGAAATTACAAATACAATTTTCCTCACAGGTTTGCAGGGCCGGCCATACTTATTGCGGAGCCCTATGTGAAACGGATTGCGCGGGGCCCAGTCTGGGTAGGAATAAGCATAATGTCAAAATTATGATTTTTTTATTAGAAAATACATTAGTCTTTGCAATATTTTTTATGAAATAAAAGGTGATAATGCCGTTTTTTTAATCACGCGTACGATTGGTACCCCAAAATGACAATTTTATCTATTTTTCAGGAGATTTTAATAATTTCAGGAGATTTCCAGGACTTTTTCGTATAGTTTGCTATTTCAGGAGATTTTCAGGAGGCTCTGGAAAATCATGAGGCCTGGAAAAGACTGTTATTATATATAAGTTATAATGGTTTAATTTAATAATTTACACCTAGAATTAGCGTGGGTCTATGAAGGTGCGGGGCCCACTGCGGCAGCATAGGTTGCAGTGGTCTAAGGCCGGCCCTACATTCTGAGTTCTAAAACAGGTTAAATTTGCAAGTGTTCCTCAGCTATTCATTTAGTGTAGACGAATATCAAGTTTTTTTAGAAGACGTCAGAATTTTAAAAAAAACGAATTACATATTTTATAGCCACGTGCAACATTTTGGGGTCAAGTGATAGGCATTTTTTCGTTTTGTTCAATTAAATATTCTAAATTTGGATGGTCATCGTTATCATCATCAAAACCCATTTGAGTGAGGGCTTAGTGGCTTAAATCCTCATTAGCAAAAGCCCTGGACAGAAACCCCGCTGTCTAACGTAGTGCATACACGTCACCAAACAGGTCGAGAATTTTTGGTTTCCCAGACCTGTCGAGGCGGAGATCAGCAAGTCTGGGGCAGTCAAAAAGAATATGAGGCACGGTTTCCTCTTCTTCCCCGCAGCGGGGGCATCGTGAGTCAAAATTTTTTTTTCAGTGATTAATAAAATTTGAAGGGTTAGTGAACCATATTATTTGAAACAAGTAGTGTTACGTAATAATAAGTTGTTTTAATGGTGTAAAAACAATAAACAACTTGCTTACATTTCAAGAAAAAACAATACGGTAGTTTTCCAATAGAACTTTTTAAAAAAGCAAAGGGAGCTAAAATTAGCAAGGATCTTTTTAGGGGTAAGGTTAGGTTATGTGATAATCCGAGAAAGATTCTGATTCTTTCCTGTCTATCGAAGAAGCTAATTCTCGAGATGGTCTAAATACAAAGAGATACAGGGGAAGACAATTAGCGAGATCAACCAGTACGATTCGATCTTCATATTAAGTCTTTTTTTTTATTAATGTATTATTCAAAATAAGTTATATTCTGCATTGATGGCGTGTGTTTAGTATTGTATAATTTCTACTTGAGGAGTAAAGTATTTTAATTCATAAAGGGGACTTCTGTGACTTTTCACGTTAACTAGAAAGGCCCCCCCCCCCCCCCGTGAACAGTAGACATTAGTTCATCAGATTTAATTTCTAAAAATACCAAAAACACAAAATCATTACAATAATAATTAATATTATCATTTTGTATGTCAAAGATAACAGCATGATGCTCAACATTAGTTCTAATTAAGATTTTAGAAGGAATAATTTCTTCAGTCGAACATCGTTATAAAAATATTAATTATAGCGAAGAGTTTTCATGTTCAAAGATCATCTCGATAAGTTTACATTTTACTTGGACTTTATAGCCGAACATGAAACAAGCAAATCCATATAGCAAAAGACACTAAAAAACAAAGCTTATCCAAGGGAAAGAATTACAAGCATATCTCTCTGCAAGAATGTTTATAAGTTATTTCCTTTATTTGATATCAAACACAATAATTAATTAAAAATAATTAATATGCTAATTGATTAATTTTTAAATTGATTTATGTTTGTAAGGTACAATAATTAATTGTTTAAAGTTTCCGCTTGACCCGAGAATGGATGTGGGAGAAACGTGTACAATTATTTAAGGGGACAAAACCTGATACATTTTTAATAACAACTGTGAATGATGAAGGATTAATTTCCCTTACTGAGGTTAAACAAAATAACAAATAACCATTAATTAATTAACTAATTGTTTAATTTTCTTTCATTGATTCATGTCTTGTCTACGCCAATGAATAATTGTGCAACGTTTCAAGTTGATCCAAGAATGAGTTTGGGAGAAATGACATGTACCTGCCTTTTACTAGACAGACAGATAAACAGACAGACAGGGTGAGTTTATATAAGCTTTATAAAGAGAAAGTCCTTTTATGTATTAACACTTTTTTTCTAACGACTTTGTTCCCTGATGTTATAATCATTATTCGGTACACGAAACAAGAGAACAATGTACTTTAGGAATTTAAAAGGTTTGAGATTTTAGCTAGGAATGAACTGGTCTATGAAAAAAACAACATAACATTAAGTCTAAAACAAATGCACTATTAATTGTTAAAAATGACATGCCCATGTCAAAGGTTTTAACTTTAACTTTGAACATCGCTGATTAACATCTAAATATAAATCTGTAGAATCTTCTTTGTAAACAAGAAGAATCTGATAACGAGACAATAGAGAATCGCAATTAAAGTGAACATCACTAGCACACTGATCATGTGTACAAACATACATCGTTTCTGTCACAATGATATCACAATCAACAATATTTACATCGCCTTAGGTCATGAATGTATTGCATTCCCAGGTAGCTGGACAATCTCTCTGTGACAACAAAATAAACGAAGAACATTTAACAAGAAAATACTACAACGTAGCTTATCAAGATAGTTGCTCATTTGTTGAAATAGAGACAAGCAAATATAAAAATATAAAAAATCCTTTTAAAAAAAAAAATCAAAGATTATCTACGGAACAGAACTCCTCACTTACAACTATATCTCGCAATAACGTGGAAGTTAATTCTCTTATTCGATCTCCAACAAATTAATTGACTTAGTTGGTTAAGTTTTTTTTTTATTGTTTCAGGTCTTGTTTCATGTTTTCTTTATACAAATGAATAATTGTGCAACGTTTCAACTTGATCCGAGAATGGGTGTCGGAGAGATATCAGAGAAATAGCGTGTACAAACTTTTACCAGACAGACAGACAGACAGACAGACTGGGTGATTAGATTTGGAATGACTGATAGAGCAAAACGTATAGATGCTCTTATATTTATAATGTAAAATAAAAAGTCAACATCTAAAGTTAGCTTTCTTTAGACCTTTCATTCAACCTGACATACAATGCAACACATAGACTTTAAAACAATTACGTGTTGTGTGTGTCGCAGAGGTTTAGTTTTTAAAACAATTACGTGTTGTGTGTGTCGCAGAGGTTTAGGATTGTAAAAAAATAATCATGGATGTGGGTGTTATGGTATATATATGTATGAGTGTGTGTTTCTTTGGCGACGGTGTGAAGAAGTTAGCGATTGGTTGGCAGCTATGCAGTATGAATGATGCAAGTTAAGCGGCGATGTCGTAAGCTGTCTTGGGTACGTCTGACGAGTCCAGGATGCCAGGCTGTAAAGACGTGTTTTTGTAGTCAGTTAGGTTTTATTGAAAATGTTATTTTATATTAATACAAATTCGTTTATTTCATTTTTTATCTCAAATTAAATTTGTTTATATATTGTAATAAAAGTTTTGTTTAGTCTAGTTAAGAAAAGAAGGTTATTCATGTTATTTCAAGCTTTATAAGTTAAAATATTACAAGGCTACAATGGTTTAGTTGTCTACCATCAGTCAAAAACAGTCCTCAATATTGTGCACAAGTAAGATGGATGATGACTTCGGCGTGTCTGCTGTAGGAAACTAGGGACAATCCAATGATCATGGGCATCAGCTGGTAAAGAGCATCAACATCAACCTCTAAGTATTAATTAATGATCCCAATCGTTGATTGGAAATAGGCGCAACGCAGTTATGAAAAGTAGTGCCGCGCCAGGAATCATCTATCCTAGCCACGCCACTGCAAATCTGTGTTCTATTCTCCTGTTCTTGACTACGTGAGTCAATGCTTGTGTGTGTCCACGTTTGTGTTAGTGTATTCTATTTATTTCGGTCCTCTCTGTTTAATAAGAGAAGATCACATGGATCAAATTGTGGAGCGGAATGTCTGTGGCAATAAAACAAACTAAAGCCTACTTGGTCTCCCAGTTCTCGCCCTTGAAGTGCTGCTATATTTAGAAGCAATATATACAATGATTGTATCTCATTGAAGTGATTTGGTCTTCTTTGGAAAGAGACGTCAGGAAAACAAAATATTGTGCATGTGTGTGCGTGTGGAGGAAAAAAAAAGGTTTGATTATTATATTAAAACATTCCATCTAGAGGGGAGTAACCTTTAAAATGTCTGGCTAGCATAGCAAACATTGGCTAGCTTTCATGAATGCAGGTATGGTGATTAAAAACTAGTGTTTCTTCATAAGCTTAGAACAGCGCTGTTCCATTCACTTTTTACTTCTCTTGTTTAAAAATAAATAAAAGTCGTGACTATACTCTCAACTAGGGCACTCTGTGATTACTTTCATAAAGGATCCTTTGTGGTCTCAGCAAGGCACTGTAAGGGCCAGTCTCAGTATGGCACTAAGGTCACTCTCAGTAGGATGCTTTAGGGGTCAATCTGAGTAAGGCACTGTAGGGGTCACTCTCAGTAAGGCACTGTGGGGTCACTCTCAGTACGGCACTGTAGGGGTCACTCTCAGTAAGGCACTGTAGGGGTCACTCTCAGTAAGGCACTGTAGGGGTCACTCTCGGTAAGGCACTGTAGTGGTCACTCTCAGTAAGGCACTGTAGGGGTAACTCTCAGTAAGACACTGTAAGGGGTCAATCTCAGTAAGGCACTGTGGGGTCACTCTCAGTAAGGCACTGTAGGGGTCACTCTCAGTAATATATTATAGGGGCTACTCTCAGTAAGTTACTGCAGTGGTTTTTTAATGTATTATTGATATGCCATAGCTTGCAGGATTTTGTAGGCGTAGCATTGGTCTGCGGTCTGTACAGTCCTGAGACTTGATATCCGATCTATGGAGCAGATGATGTAAAGGTCATCTGTTTCTGTGGTCCACGGTTAACGAGGGTGTCATGTAGCCAGCACAAAGATCGACCGCCTTTACTTTTCCCTACCTAATGTCAGGAAAATACATTTCCCTAACCAATATCAGGCACCCATTGGAGCTGCATGGACTTAAAAATTCCAGTCTTCATCAGGATTCAAACCCAAGACCCCCGGTCCGGAAGCCAAGCGCTTTACCGCTCACCCAACGCGCCTTCTCATTGCCTGAACACAATGTTTATTTACATAAATATACATGGGACGAAACTTTCCTATGGCTCCAGATAAAGCCAAACATAAATGAACTAAATCCAACAGATGAGAAATAAATCAATTATATCTTAAAATACACAATGAGTTACGATTTATTCCCTACAAACTACAACTTCACTTCCAGACGAATAACTACTCACGGTCTAACACTCGACTAACTTATAACTTCTCTCCTGACTGGCCTACTAAGATCTCGTGCTTCCTTGTATCCGTACTTCCGGTCATCTAATAACTTATGGTCACGTGTTCATACGTTCACTCTAGGCCCAACAATTTCACATTAAATAACGTTCATCCAGGTCACCATTTTATCGATGACAGGGTCACTCTCAGGAAGCAGGGCCGGTCCTACAGATTGCGGGGCCCTATGCGAAACGGATTGTGTGGGGCCTAGTCTGGGTAGTGATAAGGATAATAAGTGAAAATTAAAATTTTGTATTAGAAAATAAATTCGTCTTTGCCTTTTTTTTTCATATTTTACTTTTACTTAGTACAAAATCACTGTTAAATTAACTTTACGAGCCCTTTACAGTAGATAGTAGTTTTCCAACAAAAAAGCAAATTAATATTCAGATCTGCCTTTTAGATTTAGCCTAATATTGACTATCAAAATATCGCTTTGTTTTATTTTTAAGAGGTCAAGATTGATTTAGATCTATATTTATAAGCCAGTTGCTATTCAAGTCAATTGAGTATTTGAACTTCCTGTTTTGGTTAAAATTCGCGTCATTATAACATTTGTATTAAATGAAAGCTGACAATGACGTGTTCTTTTTAATCGCTAGTAGGATTGGCGTTGTTCATATTGAAGACACCCCGAAATGGCAATTTTGTCTGTTTTTAAGAAGATTTGCATGAGTTTTCACAAGATTTTAATAATTTCAGATTTTCATGACTTTTTCGTAAATTTTGCAATTTCAGAAGAATTCCAGGAACACTGTAATTATAAGTGAAAGTGGTTTATTTTAATAATTTACACCTAGAATTTACTCGGGGCCTATGAAAATGCGTGGCCCACTGAGGCTATCATAGGTTGCAGTGGCCTAAGACCGGCCCTGTCAGGAAGGTAACAGGGGTTTACTCTCAGTAAGTTAATATAGGGGTCACTCTCGTAAATGATTTTCAGGGACATTATTGGCTACTTTCTATCTATGACTCTCGTTCTCTCCCACCCCCACCTCTCTTTCTGTCTACATATCTCACTATGTGTCTCCTTTTGTAACTCCGCGATAAGGAGATTTCATTGTTACCATTATTCCCTTATAGGCCATGTGGGACATCTGAAACCAATTCTAATGTACGGTACCAATGCGATATATACTAAAATACAGGGTGATGAATATTACACCTTAATAATAATATATCAATAAGAACTTGTTGCTCAATGTTGTTGAAGCCTTTCCGGCAGTTTAATCAATAACTATAACAACACAAAGAATGATATCCTTAGCATTTGACACTCCAGAAGGTCCCGCAGAATGCCAAGGCCGCATCGACGTTAAACCCCATAATGCTGGATCTCTTCTTGTAACTCAAACGTAGTGTTGAAAACTCAATCGCCTTTTAACTCTGTATTTTCAACTACTTTTTAAAAAAAATTATCGTTATTTTATGCTTCCTCTCAAGTTGTAGACATTGATATCAAGCTGAAGTATCGAGCTCGTAAAAAAAAAACACGTTTTCTTCAAGCTCGATATCACGTGGGCTTATATGACAAAGTAATCGATTTCGCTAGACGTATTGTATATCCACAGTAGTCTTGTCCTATCAAAACGTGTCAAGCGTTGTCCGCCCTACCAGGAGCACACCGCCCATTCACACTGAACATATGTTATTCTTGCAGTTATACGCTTCAACAGATCACCGCGGAATAAACTATTGATTGAAATTTCAACCAGGAGTAAAGTTAATTCGTCCCTAATCCCTGAGTATTACCCTCGAACTACGAGCATGCAATGGAGCAGAGTCTAGCGTTTCGAACGCCATCTGTTTCTTAGCTTGGGTTCTGGGTTTTTTTCTTCGTGCTTTTATTGAAGACGTCGAATGGATGAGACTCCATACAATGGCGACAATATTTAATGGCCAAATACAAACGACAAGAATAAGAAAAAGAAAGAAAATGTGCGTCTGTGGAACAACTAACTGAAATGTCAAACTGGTAGACATTCAATTAATGAAAGATTTTCACATTTAAAGTTAACCACAGTAATCTGCTCTTTGTTCGAAGTTTGATTTTTTTATATAATTAAAATAATTATATGGTTTATTAAAATACTTAGATTATTCATGTTTTTTTTTGTATTCGTAATACCGGATACACCAAAAAGATTTCTATTTATGGATTTGTTTCCATGTATGAAAATATATATGAAGTCTAAACTTGTAAGTAAATCCTTTGCAATCGTCCATGGAAGCTTCTTAGAACTCTAGGCCCATGGAAGTTTCTTTGAACTCTAGGCCCATGGAAGCTTCTTAGAACTCAAGGCCCATGGAAGCTTCTTAGAACTCTAGGCCCATGGAAGCTTCTTAGAACTCTAGGCCCATGGAAGCTCCCCTCGCTGCTGTCTTGTCTGAGAGGACCCAAAGCAGAAGCAAGCTTGTTACATCCCGATGTCCAACACTTGGAATAGAGGCGAGGCCGAGGGTCCAATACACCTGAGAAACTCCCTCCATATTCCTTCTCTGTACTTAAGCGACGGTGCGGATATCCGCCATTAAATGGTCGTTTTGGATAGTGACATGCTTGTTTAGGGCACTCTATTATTTAGGTTCTTACTGAGCTTCATAACAAGAATGGATAGAAACTGGAGATGTATCTTAGGATGTTGCGAGACTTAATAGGACTGGTCAAAGGACTATGTAGATGTATGAAAACTGTTCATCTTTATATAAGACTGCACTTACATAAAAGTTTCGATTGCCTAATAGACAAGTGATATGAGAACAAAAAAACAAGTACAATAGAGGCAAGAAGAAATGTTCCATTCAAATGCTACTTTCATGCTAGGAACTTCAGCTACAAAGATTATGTTGAGAGATTAATGTCCTTTGAGGAACTATAAAGTTATAGATGGGGTTTCGTCGCCACCTAAGATACTGCACTCTTTGGACTGAAAGACATTGCTTCATGTCCTTTGAAGTTCAAAGTTTAGAGGAGTAGCAATGGCCCCATTGACTCGGGCTCAAGAATCTCATCGTGGCCTCCTTAAGTAGGACAAAAATGAAACTCAGTCAACCAATAGGGAAACAATGCATTTACAAAACGCTATTTTAATACATGTAGCTTTTTTTAGTCAGAAATAAAATGCTAGGAACATTACGTAAGAATTCGAGACATTTGAATTGTTTAAAAATCTTATGCAGTTTTTTTAAAGGCTTCTATTGATCATGGGTCCAGGTGCTATGGGCCACATTGAGCTATGGTTGCTACGCAACATTTTTTTTTCAGTTTATTTAAAATTGTGTTTTCTCAACTAGTGTTATACATGATATAGTGCAGCGAACAAATATTTCATTAAATTAGCTTTACCTACATCGTCGCAAATCTTTTTTTTGAATCTATTATTTAAATAGTCTTTAACCAGGTTAGCATGAGGTCGCTCCTCTCTCTCTCTCTCTCTCTCTCTCCGATTTTCTCTCTTGCTGGCGCTCATTCTCTATCACACTCTCACTTTATTTGTCTTACTCGCTCTTTCTCTCAATCTCTTTCTTACTCTTGCTATCGTTCTCTTTTCCCCCTCTCTCTTTCTTGTTCTCTTTATTCCCTCTTGCTCTCTCCCTCTCTTCCCTCTCTTTCTCTCACTATTACTCTCTCTCCCTTTCTCTCTATATATCCTTCTTCCTCTCACTTGCTCTCCCACTCTCTCTTTTGTTCTCTCCCTCCCTCTCTGTTTCTTTCTAAATTTCAGGACCAACTATGAAGGAACACTAGAGCTCTGTTCGTAGATCTAGCAATGTTTCTCTCCTGAGCCACTAAGATAGATCACTTGCTGGGACCACACTTATGTTTGACAGGTGTTTGTTTGGAATAGTGGCGGGTTTAACCACTGGAGTTCAGAAGCGTAGTGTTACAATGTCAAGTGTTTATAAATCATTAGCATTTTTTACATTGGAAGAATGAGCTAATCTATAGCTAATTTTGTTTTTACTATACCTCTACTCAAATCACTCCTTCATTGGCGGATGCTGATCTCAAAAACGGCTATAACGATTTTCTAGAAATTTAACAGTTGATGTATATCGCTGAGAACAGAATTACTAGCACGTTGGCCACACAATGAAAACTCTTGTTTGACCGTTATAACTTTTTAAAATTAGAAAATAAATAAATGTAAATTTGGCTAGAGACTATATCTAGGTCTAGATCCATAATCGGTTTTGAAAGTACTATCGCGTTTTTGAAAGGACTATCGCTTTCGGGAATTTCCGAATGTAAGGCAATATTGATTCAAAAGTTTGCTAATGAACATCAAGTTTTGATGACACAATAAACCTCTTTTCCAATGGTATCTTCATCTTTGTAATTAGGAAGTGGAGAGAAAACAGGAAGCCGGAAAATATGAGCATAAACACTTTCTTTCGCATAAAGTGTACATCTCTACATTCGAGTAACCAGGATTTGTTTCCGGGGACTGAGGGGGGAAATGTTCATTTGGTTGAAATATTAAAAGGAAATCTCTATAAGGAACAAAGAATATTTACTCAATTTGAAGTTCTGCTCTATAAGTTGCAATTGTCTTGAGTCTTCGGACTCAAAGCCAAGCTTTATTATAAGTTGTATAAGGGAGGTATTGTATTTTTAATAAAAAGTATTTTTCAATGTTTTTTATGTTTTGAAGTGTGTATCCGGTGTATACAATACATGAAATGTTAATTATCAACGTATTTTAGATGTTCATTGTGCTTGTGCGGTATCAAATATCTAAGCTCTGTTACTTGTAGGAGAAATTCTGTTTGTATATTAGGTTGGCAAGAATGATCATTCAATATCTCTTTTGTAGTATTGTACACGTTCAGTTGTGTCTTAAGACTTCAAGATAATTATACCCTCGCCCAAACCACCCGCAGGACGGTGGGGGGAGAATGATTTCAGGCAGGGTTCTAGCACGGGATCTTTGAGACGTCAATCGAGAGCGCTTATCATACGACCATTATGGCGTCATTCAGGGCCGGTCCTACAGATTGCGGGGCCATATGCGAAACGGATAGCGCGGGGCCTATTATGGGCTGTGATAAAGATAATAAGTGAAAATTAAGATTTTGTATTAGAAAACAAATTCGTCTTTACATTTTATTTATATTTTACTAAGTAAAAAATCATTGTCAAATTAGCTTTACAAGCCATCTACAGTAGATTGTAGTTTTTCAACAAAAAAGCTGATTAACATTCAGATCTGCCTTTTAGATTTACTATCGACTAGCAAAATATCGCTTTTGTGTTGTTTTTTTAAGAGGTCGAGATGGATTTATGTATATATTTATATTTATATTTATATGGCAGTGACTATTAAAGTAAATTAAGAATTTGAACTTCTTGTTTTTGGTTAAAATTCGCCTTATTATTACATTGTTATTAAATGAAAGCTGACAATGCCGTTTTTTTATTGTTAGTAGGATAGGAGTTTTCCATATTGAATGACACACAGAAATGACAATTTTGTCTGTTTTTAAGGAGATTTTTAAATAATTTCAGGAGATTTTCATGACTTTTTCGTATATGTTACAATTTCAGGTGAATTCCAGAAACCCTTTAATAATATGTTAAAATGGTTTATTTTATTAATTTATACCTAGACTTAGCGCGGGGCCTATGAAAGTGCGGGGTCCACTGCGGTCGCATAGGTCGCAGTGGCTTAAGACCGGCCCTGGCGTCAATTGTTTACTTTTATTTCTTTCAAAATCTTTCCCGATTTACTTTTCTTTTAGTTTTTTTTTTTTTCTTTAGGTTACCTTATGTCAGTCTGTCTGACTGTCTAGCCAAACCTTTCTACATGTTATTTCTCCCACACCCAATCTCAGATAAGCTGAAATTCTGCACAATTATTTCTTTTACCTGACAACACAAGAATCAATTTTTAAAAATTAGTAAATTAACTATTGGTAATCAATTATTTTGTTTGGTATCTCGAACATGGGAAAGAAAGTGTACTCAACTTAGGTGAACGTGTAGGCTGAATTAGTCCCCTTTATAAGGTCACCGCTATAAAGTATGTTTGAAACACAGTAGATAACTCTTCTATTTTCTTATGCACCTTACTAGCAGAGTGGTTAAAATGTTGGGTTGAGGACACCCGACGATGACCTGCTAACCACTGTCAAAATACGCAAACTTAAACTTTATGGCCACATCACAAGGTCCTCAGGGCTCGCAATGACAATCCTTCAGGGAACAGTACCGGGAAAAGAAGATGACGCAGACAGAGAAAACGATTTTTTTTAAAAATCCAAAGCTAAAGAAAGGAATGGAGAAGAACGATCATGAGATCTAATAAATCAGGGGCGGACTGGAAATATGGGCATTCGGGCAAATGTCCTGTGGATCGTTACCCAGGTGAGCCGCCCAAAGGGCCGCATGAGAGCCACTAAAATGTTTCAAGATTTATAATATTCTCTTTCAAAGCAACACTTTGAGAGTCATGATTCAAAAACAATCTTTTAAACTATTAAGTTTAATACTAATGCAAAAGAATTGTCGTAAATACCCTACATTCATATATGATGCTTCTAGTAGACGCCAATTCCTTATATACACTAAACGATAAACAAGAAACTTAAGGCCATTATTTCTTATAAAGATCGACGTTAGTGTGAATATATTCGGATGAATCTATATAGAGACCAACAACGTTTTAAGTCCTAGAGATGACATGTCCAGTCACATACAAGTTCTCATTGGTTTAGTGGAGTTGTCACTTGATCTCAGGTAGGCGCTACCAAGTCTTTCATAAATCATAAATATCTTGAACAGTGTAGACATGTGTTCACTAGAATATAAATGCAATAAAATCGAAAAACAAGGAGCAGATAATAAGTCAGACAAAGGGCAACAACTATTGCTAGAATCCTGTGCACAAAAAAATGTATTAAAACTATGAATGTTTTCTCGCAAGCACTAGAGATTCACCAACGTTTTGATAAGAGCATTTATAAATGAACATGCTCAACGCCATAACATATAAAATAATCTTGACAGCAGTAGTTTTACTGAACTTAGGGATATTAAATTACTGTCAAGCAAGTGGACTTCATGTTGTGTTGTGTGTGAAGCCGGCTCTAAGATGCGGGCAGTCAAACAAGGTTTCCAATTTAATTATATTTTTAACATTGCATTACTACTTAATTTGAAGTATAAAACTATTTTAAAAATACTGATATAAGCATTTCAAAAATTAAGGTTAGATCACTTTGATGGTTTTGATTCTTTGAAGAGCAGAACAACTTGGTATCAGGCACGATATTGATAAGCTGAGATGAGCTCCAATATCTGGTGTGTCAAGCCAAGTGACTTTTGTTTCAACATAATAAGAAAATGCTGCTTCGCACAAATAGATTGTAGGAAATGAAAGTATTGTGTAGATATTTTCTTTAGAACAATGTGGTTTTAATTAGACAAACTCGACAAGAAATCATTCAATGGTTTATCTTTGTATCTTTGTTTCAAATTAGAGTCAAATCTAGAGTAGTTTTAAGTGCATAATGACGTTCAACCCAGCCATTTGCTACCCAGCAATGTTCTACCCAGCCATTCACTACCAAGTCATTTGGTACCCAGCCATGTTGTACCCAGCCATGTTGCACCCAGCCATGTTGCACCCAGCCATGTTGCATCCAGCCAAAGGCGCCACAGTTAAGAATGTTTAAGTAAGACAATAATTTTAAACGATTAATGTTAATGGCGGTTTGTGTCTTTGACGCGCTGTCGTGATTGTAGGCTTAATATTCTAGCGATGCGCGAGAACTTTGATGTGGAATTCACAGATCACAAGTCCAATTTTAGAATAAGGAATAATTTAAACGGACAAACCTCAATCGCAGAGGACAAAGGCACGGCATCAATGCTGCCATATTGGAATGAGAACTAAGTTTTAGATTTCAATCCCAGCTTCTAACGTTTTTAGCTTCACAGTTGTCAGAGTGGAGAAATAGAAAGTTACGAAATTGATTATGGGCGTGGATTGGTCTGAAATATGGCACTCTACCAAACAACGATAGTATAATGCGAAGAAGCATGGGCGTAGCCAGGATTTTTTTTCGGGAAGTGTTTTTTTTAATGGGGCTGATTTTTTTTTCTCCCTCCTCCCAAAAAAATATATGTGTGTGTGTATGTGTGTATATACGTAATTAATCTATACATTCCGACCTTTCGGACGTTTTTCAATCTATAGATTAGTTTTTTTCTGGAGTTAGTGAAAAGACACAGTGGCGTAGCTAGAGTGAGAGGAGGGGAGGATCCAAATTCAAAAGTCCCCCGCCCCCCCCCCCACTTGAGGGGTACCCCCAAATAAATGTCCTTTTTTAACATTACATATTAAATATTAGGCTACTACCATGTAATCTTCACGTGGAGTCAAAAATACTAGATAGCACTGATCTAGATGATGTTATAGATGACCTTTGACCTTTGCTGCACAGAGCGCACGACGTGAGGCGATATGAATTGAGATTTGTCACTTGTGCATTATCTCGCCAATAGACAACGGTATTATTCATTGATTAATGGTTATTTTTTTGTTAATTTTACATATATATACAGTACTAATTGAAATTTCACCCTATATATTTATTAAGTACATTATGACATGCCATGATGTCCAATGTCAAAATGTAGGGGCCCCTAAAAATTTCAGACCACCCGAGCCCTTAAATCCCCCACTAGAATAACAGTAGACAACCCGCCAGCTTGAGTAGCTAGAGGGTCTTGGAGCCCCGGTGACATCATTATTTCCTGTACTTACAAGAAAACAACAACAAAAAGCAATTCTGAGGTACCTACAGTACATAATCCTGCTGCCCTTTTATTCAAAAATTGTAGGTCAAAAACCAAATCTATTATTCACTGCACTCTATTAATGAAGCCAGCGACTGGTAGAAATCGGTAGCAAGAATTTCTTTCAGTCATTTATTAGAAGGTGAGGGTAAGCACAAAACCTCTTTGATGACTGTAGTTTGTTTAAGCTTTTTTATCGAAAAGGTGAGTTTTATCCTCAAAACCATCGGGGGGGGGGGTTTAACTCAAAACCATCCGGACGGGATTTTTAAACTCAAAACCCCTTTAGTTTAGCTCATAGAATATGGTAACTGTAGTTAATAGCTTTAGTTTAATATTGAAAATGGGGTTTTTAACCTCAAAACCCGCTGAAAGGGAGTTCTAGACTTAAAAAATCCCTCTGGAGAAGGGGGGGTTAAACTCAAACTCTTCTTAGCTACGCTCATAAGCTCGGGTGACTGTTGTTTGCTTTAGTCGTATACTGAAGAAGGGTTTGGAAAGTCAAAAAAACTAGCAAAGGTGTTTCAAACACAAAACCCCCTTTTGGCTACGCTCATGGAATTTGGTGACTGTCGTTTGCTTTATTTTTTTGTGTTACAGAAGATGGTAGTTTTGACCTCAAAACTCCCTGGACTGGTGCAATTTAAGGTTTAACATTAAAATCATCCCAAAATTCCCTCACCCCGTGGGAGGGGAAATTTCATTGCGGAGGGGGGGGGGACTACAACCCCTCCATGGCTACGTCCATGCGAAGAAGTATAATTCAAATGTCTGTTCTATAGATTATGTGCTGTTAAAAAAATTTAGGAAATAATATATAGTTAGAAGATTGAGATGAATCACGAATTTACATTTTATAAACTTTAGAGAAAGAGAACGAGACTAGGGAGAGAAAGAGAGAGAGAAAGTGAGAGAAAGAGAGAGAAAGAGAGAGGCCAGTCTCTATATTTATGATTATGTCTGCATCCTATATAACAAATATGCAGATCTCTGAGTCTGAGCAGACACGTAAAATTTGTCACTCTTCGGACAATGTCTTCTATTTAGAACAACTGGCTCTCCATTCTCCTCCAGCACCATACTTCATTTAGATGACATTTAGCCAGCTCTCTGGGCACCCATTGGATTAAGTCTAATAAGTACTCACTCTATTGTGTAGTGTGCCTCCACATTCAAGCTGTGTACGTGTGCGTGGGTGGAGGAAGACGAACAAACCAAATTAAAGTCCAGGAAATTTACAGCCCCGAACGGCAAAGTGCGGTCAAGCGATTCCTTTGAAAAGAAACACCGAAAAGAACAAAAAAAAAAGTCGCCCTTTTTATACCTCCATGAAGATGAGTGCTCGATTTGATTTCCTACTCACGCCCTAGGCACTCTACACTTTGTCACCATCAGAGATGTGACCAGTGAGTTAAGTTGACTGCTCTTGTTTAGTGTCCATTATCTAGAGCTCTGTGCCAGTTCCAGGAAGTTAGAGCATGCTCTTCTAATTTAAAGAGTTACTCTAGCTCTATCTAAAATGCTTTTAAAAATTATCTTGTCTCAATCACATTTTTAAAAATTCATATATCATTAATCATTTTAGCGGCCCCTGAAAGGGAATAGTCGCTATCAGTTTTGTGTGGTCTGTTTGTCCGTCCGTCCCGTTTGGATCTCAGAAATTAAAAAAGAAAATGAAAATAGGACATTATGATATTTTAGATCTTTCAAAATTTTGATGCAACAGCCACTTTTCTGTTTTCGAAAATGAGCCACTTAATTTTTAAAATTCACCATGCAAGCAGATTTAAAAATAAATACACGACTTTTACGTGAAAAACTTCAGGGGAGTTAAGTTAAAAAAAAAACCAAAAAAAAACAACAGTAGTTAATAACTTAATCTTCACTCATAGCTTTGCGCATTGCTACGAAAAATTTGCCTGTCGGGACACAATGAAAAATGTATCATTGGATCATTTTAACATGTATTTTCCAATTTATTAACTAGCTCATTGAATGAAATACTTATTTAAATGTTGTTATAAAAAAGATTTTTGATACAAACTTCTCTTTAATTGTAAGTTACAAAAAAAACTTGACTATTTTTATATCGCGCAGTCTTGACATATCCTCATTACACACTTGACAATCTAAATAGAATCAAGATCTAGATTTAGATATAAATGTATTAATATTTTGAGAAAAATTCTATAAATTATTAAAGCAATAGTTTATCTTCTGACTGCATAGTGGTGCAGATTTATTAAGTATACGGTAGTATCATATCAAGAACCAAAGGCGAACAGCATAATGTACACTATTACCAATACTAGACATAATCCTGAATATATCAGTCTAGATCTAGTCATTTTAAGATCAAATGTGTATAGTAAGAGATGAGATAGTTACGAAAGGGTTGTTTTTTTGTGTTATTAATCATCTCTATTCATCAATCCATCTTCTACTGCTAGATCTACATCTTTTAGACTTAGAGTGGAAGGCAGTGGAAAGTTGGGCAGTGGAATGATTTTTGTTGTTAATGCTGCACGGAAAGGAAAAATGTTTTAAAATTGTATTGTAAAATAGATTGTGCAGTGGCGTACCTTCCATGTACACAGGGAACTTTTTTTTTCGTTATTTTCCATAATTTAATAGAGTAGTCTGTGCAGTGGCAAGCCTTCCTAGTACACATGGAGCTATGTGGATGTCCCCAAACCCTATAATACAAAATTTCTAATTATCGTTTTTTTCAACGGCCCTCTTATGATGTAAGACCTCTATTAGCTTTGTCTTTCTATATGTCACCTGTCTAAATCAGATTTAAAAAAATGAAAAGATATTGAAAATAAATAAATGCGCTATAGGCAGAAATCTCATTATAGGCTGTTCAGTTTTTAAAACAACAATATCAAAAGATAATCTAAAATCGTGCTTCTGATATGTATGTATAAAACATTTAGTTTTTTTGCCAAAAGGTCTAAAGTCTCATTATTAGATTATAAGTTATTCAGTTTGTTTTAAAGTTAAAAGTAATGCCAATTTATTCTTTTAAATTCAGGCCTAACCCTAACCCTACTTTACGTAATGAAAAAATTGTAGACTACATATTCCTTGCCAATTGGCGGATCCTATGGGAGCCGCCTCTGAGTTTGTGTGATAACACAAACTCGCTTTGTAATCTTATTTTAATTATACGCTGTATTAAATAATAAAAGGTTTAACGATGGGGTCTACTTTGTCTCCTGTAATGTAACTTCCTTTAAGCCATAAGAACCGCTGTGTCTGCTAGAGTGAGTGCATCAGACCTGTGGCGTGGCAACGAGCTATTGGTCTCAACTGGCCACAAGTTGCGACGTACCAGGTCAGTGTTCAGGCTTTCCATAATGCTTCTTGAATGACATGACAAAAATCTTGATAAACAAACTGTGACAGAAGGAATTAAGCACCCTGTCACTTGAGAGGTTTCTTGTTTCCTAGGTCTAAATCTCAAGGTAACCTTTGACCTCTAATAGATCAATAGCAGACGATTTTTAGCAAGGGTTCTATTGTAGTTTATTATTACAATCTCCACATCATTTTGACATAATCATTCTACCCAAACCATAAAAGAAACGATTGCGTCTGGAGTTAAACTGATTGAATTAAACGTAGGAAGAACGTACAACAGCACAGAGAAGACATTGGGCTATAAAAGAGTTCGTTAAAAGAATCTGGCTGATAGTTATGGGAGCTATGGTTAACTCAGACTTAATAAGACTTTGTCTGCCTTTAACTCAATATAACCCTTGGCTACCATCCTCTGGGACTCCTATCACTAGTCTTATTGTTTCAAATATTATGAAACAATTATTCCAACCAGATGTGACGAATCAAGGGGTAAAATTTCAGGCCACTTACTTTCCAGTAGTGACTCAGACTAGCAACTCACATCAGTAATACAGACCAGCGACTCAGAACATAGACTTTGACCAGTGAGTGAACCCAGAGACGCAGACCAGTGACTCAAACCTGAAACTTCAGCGAGTCAGACTGCAGGCATCTGCGGGTGTTAGTTTGTACGACAAAGAGTCGAGCTCACCGTTGTTTTTATATCGACTCACTCTGTCTGTCTGTCTGTCTGTCTGTCTATCTGTCTACTCACTCTGTCTGTCTGTCTATCTATCTGTCTATCTGTCTACTCACTCTGTCTGTCTGTCTGTCTGTCTGTCTATCTACTCACTCTGTCTGTCTGTCTGTCTGTCTATCTGTCTACTCACTCTGTCTGTCTGTCTATCTATCTGTCTATCTGTCTACTCACTCTGTCTGTCTGTCTATCTATCTGTCTATCTGTCTACTCACTCTGTCTGTCTGTCTACTCACTCTGTCTGTCTGTCTATCTACTCACTCTGTCTGTCTGTCTATCTATCTGTCTGTCTGTCTATCTACTCACTCTGTCTGTCTGTCTATCTACTCACTCTGTCTGTCTGTCTATCTACTCACTCTGTCTGTCTGTCTATCTACTCACTCTGTCTGTCTGTCTATCTACACACTCTGTCTGTCTGTCTATCTACTCACTCTGTCTGTCTGTCTGTCTATCGACTCACTCTGTATGTCTGTCTATCGACTCACTCTGTCTGTCTGTCTATCTATCTGTCTGTCTGGTAAAAAATTTAAACATGTTTTTTCTCCCATTTCCCATTCTCGGATCAAGTTTAAACTTTGCACAATTATTCAATAAACCTGACAAGACATGAATCAATAAAACAAAACAACAACAACAAAACATTTAGTAAAATTAATTGTTGGTGATTAATTATCTTGTTTGATATTAAAATAAGAGGAATAAATGCTGCTGAGAGATGTTGATGTAAGCATGTATTTTCATCAATAATTACGTTTTGACACTTACCATTCTCGGATAAGGTTGAAATTTTGCATAATTATTCATAGTCTTTGATAATACATGAATTAATCAAAAAATTAACCAGTTAGTTTATCATTTAGTACTAGTTAATTAATTTTGTTTTATATAGCAGAAAGGAAGCTAAACCCTGTAAATTTCAGATAAATGGCAACAATTAGCGGTTCTTTCCGTTAAATAAGCTTTGTTTTTATAAAGTATTTTTTTCTATAGCTTGTTGTGTAATAAAACGAAAGGTCTATGTAATTCCTGGAGTTAAAGTCTATTCAATTCTATAGTTCAGTATTCTTCTTTCAGTTCATATCAATTGTCTTTTCTACTTTGAAGTAAACTCTAGCTACTATGATATTTTCAGAATTTCGTATGTGACTTCACATAATTTGCACAATTTCGTTTGAATACTTTTGGAACCATATCAGTCAGTATGCTTAACTCAGTGCAACACACTCTTATATAAAGATGCAGACCTAGGATAATCCTTTCAAATTCTTTTGTTATGTGTTCTGTGATTGATGCAATGATTGACTATAGTCACAATATACAAGAACAAAGGGGATCGGAGTGATTGCAACAACTATAGGGGTATCTCTCTCCTCAGTATAGTGGGCAAGATCTTTGCTAGAGTGGCACTATCCAGGCTGCAAGTGATAGCTTCTAGAGTCTACCCAGAGTCTCAGTGTGGATTCAGGAGTGGTAGGTCCACTATAGACATGATATCTTCTCTACGACTACTGCAGGAGAAATTTAGAGAGAGAGACAGACCCCTTTACATTGTTTTTGTCGATCTGACTAAAGCTTTTGACATGGTCAGCAGAAGTGGCCTTTTCAAACTCCTGAGGAAAATAGGTTGCCCTCCCAAACTACTGAAGTTAATTGAATGTTTTCACGAGGAAACTAAATGTACTGTCAAATTCAATGGAGCCCAATCAGCACCTTTTGAGGTTTGCAGTGGTGTCAAGCAGGGATGTGTGCTCGCACCTACTCTGTTTGGCATATTCTTCTCCTGTCTACTGCATTATGCGTACAGCGACATAAACGAAGGTGTGTTTCTCCATACAAGATCCTCTGGAAAACTATTTAATGTATCAAGGCTGCGGGCAAAAACCAAGGTTAGGAAGCTACTCGTCAGGGAACTCCTGTATGCTGATGATGCAGCTATTGTGGCTGATTCTGATATTCAGCTACAGTCCATGGTTGACAAACTATCTGCTGCTTGCCAGAAGTTCGGCTTAAACATCAGTCAAAGCAAGACTAAGATACTTGTCCAAAACACAAACACTGCACCTCAAGTAAGCATTAATGGCCAACCACTAGAAATTGTTGATCACTTTTGTTACCTTGGCTCCATCATATCCAACAACACTCTACCGGATAAAGACATAAACAACAGGATAGCCAAGGCAATGGCCACCATGTCACGGTTGCAGAAAAGAGTCTGGGACAACATATTGCTGACTAGCAGTACTAAAGCCCTAGTCTACCGGACCTGTGTGTTGAGCACCTTGCTGTACGGAAGTGAAACATGGTCAACCTACTCATGGCAGGAAAAAAAGCTGAATGTCTTCCACCTCCGATGCCTAAGGCGGATCTTTAAAATAAGGTGGCAAGATAAGATAACAAATGAGGAAGTGCTACATAGAGCAGGATGCCAGGACATCCGCTCTGTTATCAGCAGCAGACGCCTTGGCTGGCTTGGCCACGTTCGTAGAATGCCAGTAGGTCGACTTCCACAGGACATCCTGTATGGCGATCTAATTGAAGGCAGGAGAGCCGCTGGTCGCCCACTTTTACGTTATACGGATGTATGCAAACGCGACATGAAGCTCTTCAAAATCGACACTGGCAACTGGGAAGAGGTGGCACTGGACAGATCCACATGGAGAGAGAGCATAACGGAAGGGTCACAGATTGCAGATGTCATACACAACAGAAGCAGAAAGAAGGGTGAAAATGCAATGGCGCCTGGTGATTTTATATGCCCAACCTGTGATCGCAGCTGTGTATCAAGGATTGGCCTCTTTAGTCACACAAGAAGTTGCAAAGGGAAAAGATCGTCTCACGAGACGTAAAATGCCACAGAGAGACAGATTGATGCAATGAAAGCAGACGTAGGGCCGCACGTGGTCTTTCGATCTGTGATAAAACTCGTGTAAAACATGAATGTCCGAGTCGCATCGTCTGCCATCTACTTTATGTGCTGGCACGATCGAGTGACATTTGGCTTTGATAAGGTCTGCACCAATCCATCACTAAGAACGGTGGGGAGGGGGGTGCAAGAAAGTTTCACCTGTATGGTTGGTGAAAGTAAAACTGATACATGCATTTGTATATCGAATTAGAATATAACATTCATCTTCTGTTAAATAATTGAAAACATATATCATGAACAATAGACGCATTTTTGATAAGGTATAAGAACATTGACATCATTTAAAAAGGCAATTTGAATTGACAGAGGTCGTATAGACAAAGTTGACCCAAACTATCTTCAAATTGCTGGCAGTCTAAATCTCGCGCACTCGAGGTTCTAATTTATTGCAGAGCCTCCCTGCTCCTGAAGTACATACTAGAAGAATTCAAACCCCCTACACACATACAGGTCAGACGTGATGAATGACAAAACACAACAAATTTAAGGAATGAGTGACGCTAGATGGCGCTAATTGTAAAACCAAAAGAAAGTATCTCTTGACTAATTGTATACAATTTTGTAGTTTTCAGTATGCGTTATGACATCTACACTCAATGCTAGAGTCATTAAAAAAAGTTTTAACGAACTTCTTTGCTTTTACTTAACTCTTGGTCTTATTTGCTATGGCGTCCGCGCAGCAGACGTAGCCAATGGACATGCAAATACACGGAACAGTCTGAAGTCATCACAGAGTTTGAAGTCACTACAGAGTTTAAAGTCATTATAGAGTTTGAAGTCACTACAGAGTTTAAAGTCAACATAGAGTTTGAAGTCATTACAGAGTTTAAAGTCAACATAGAGTTTCTTCTATAGACGATGACGTCATTTGTGTCATTTTTTTTGTGTAGCAATTTTTTTCCCTTGTCGTTTTATCATCATTTGATGTGACGTCACATTTCTTCTTTCATTGTGCTGTGCCTTATTGCCATCTTGGACTTGATAAACAAGCTGTGCTTTCTGTGGTCCTGATTGTTTCCTTTGCTTTACGTCACTGGACAGTCCTGGCGATTGCCTTGGATATATTGTTGGTAGGACTCTTGGATCCATGTTTAGGGTGAGTTTTATCTTAGATTGTAACGATATTCTTTATTCTGATTCGTTCGTATGTGTAGTTTTAGATCAGACGTTAGAATCTTTGTTATTTATTTCTATATGGTTTCAGTGTTGGCGTTACATCTTGATACTGTGGGACAAACTGTGGGCTTCTGGTATTGTTGTCACCATCGTTGTCTTTATTCCCTTGATCGGAAGATTCTTCTATGCTGCTATCAAGCTGTGATGTTTATAGACAGTTTGACCAGTCCCTGTTACAGAGATGAATCTTTGTCATGAGTCGTGAAACTGAAATGCTGCTGACGTAAATGTTATCAAGCAACAGAATATAAGGTGCTTACTTTATTAATACTATTTAATATTAGTTACTTGGACTAGACTTATGCTTTAATATCTTCATATGTATTTGTAATTTCCTATCATTCACATTATTAATTTCCCTATTATTGTATAAAAATCAATGTATTAAATTCATATTTTATTTTTTAAATCATCACACACCTCGTTTATTAATGTATGCACAACTGACTATGTATGGTGTGTCTTTTAGGCAGATTTTCGGGACAGGTATAATTATCTAGCAAAACAGAACATAATTTATTTTAACGCACACACACATTGCATTTAAAAGTACATTTTACTACATAGACATTTAAAAATCTATTCAATAAATGATCTAAGTCCTGACAATCAGTAATGCTCTGGTTTACCCTGGTCAAATGTTTAACATAAAGTACTCACCATTTGTTAAGTCTGACTTGTGCAGCAAAACAAGAGAAAGGATTAGTACAAAATCTCTTAGAAAATCTTTTTTTAAGTAAAGCCCCTGAATTTAGAGGCTGAAGAGAAAATGCAAATCGGAACGAAGGTAGAAAAAAAGTTTCATGTTTTGATTTTCAGGGAATCAGAGAGTGGGGGGGGGGAGGTATACAATAGAATGTGTCAAAGAAGGAGGTGTTAGCAACTGATCCCAACGAAATGCAAAATCAGAGGATTTCCTTTCTTTTGTCCGTCAGGCTTTGTATGGCTTTGAGATGTTTATGTCTAGAACAGGATAAGAAGGGTAATAAGAATAACATTTATTTTATTTAAACCGTTGCATTTCACAGTTTGAGTTTTGAAATTCTAAAAATAATTTAAAATAAAAAGTATTCCTAAAAATATAGTAATGAAAAGAATAGGTACATAGACACACATATACACAGATAAAAATTAAGATAGATAGATAGATAGATAGATAGATATATAGATAGATAGATAGATAGATAGATAGATAGATAGATAGATAGATAGATAGATAGATAGATAGATAGATAGACAGATAGATAGATAGATAATTAATTGATTTATTGATGAAACCATGTTTTCAAATACCTTCCAAACACACACACACATTTATACTTTCATCCAAGTTTTCCAGTGTCTTACAAAACAAAAACATCTCTATCAATAATGTTCAGCATTGAACAAAACAAAAACATCTATATCAATAATGTTCAGCATTGAATAAAACAAAAACATCTATATCAATAATGTTCAGCATTGAATAAAACAAAAACATCTATATCAATAATGTTCATCATTGAATAAAACAAAAACATCTATATCAATAATGTTCATCATTGAATAAAACAAAAACATCTATATCAATAATGTTCATCATTGAATAAAACAAAAACATCTATATCAATAATGTTCAGCATTGAATAAAACAAAAACATCTATATCAATAATGTTCAGCATTGAATAAAACAAAAACATCTATATCAATAATGTTCAGCATTGAATAAAACAAAAACATCTATAGCTATAATGTTCATCATTGAATAAAACAAAAACATCTATATCAATAATGTTCATCATTGAATAAAACAAAAACATCTATAGCAATAATGTTCATCATTGAATAAAATAAAAACATCTATAGCAATAATGTTCATCATTGAATAAAACAAAAACATCTATATCAATAATGTTCAGCATTGAATAAAACAAAAACATCTATAGCAATAATGTTCATCATTGAACAAAACAAATACATCTATATCAATAATGTTCATCATTGAATAAAACAAAAACATCTATAGCAATAATGTTCAGCATTGAACAAAACAAAAACATCTATATCAATAATGTTCAGCATTGAATAAAACAAAAACATCTATATCAATAATGTTCATCATTGAATAAAACAAAAACATCTATATCAATAATGTTCATCATTGAATAAAACAAAAACATCTATATCAATAATGTTCAGCATTGAATAAAACAAAAACATCTATATCAATAATGTTCAGCATTGAATAAAACAAAAACATCTATATCAATAATGTTCAGCATTGAATAAAACAAAAACATCTATAGCTATAATGTTCAGCATTGAATAAAACAAAAACATCTATAGCAATAATGTTCAGCATTGAACAAAACAAAAACATCTATATCAATAATGTTCAGCATTGAATAAAACAAAAACATCTATATCAATAATGTTCAGCATTGAATAAAACAAAAACATCTATATCAATAATGTTCAGCATTGAACAAAACAAAAACATCTATATCAATAATGTTCATCATTGAATAAAACAAAAACATCTATATCAATAATGTTCATCATTGAACAAAACAAAAACATCTATATCAATAATGTTCAGCATTGAATAAAACAAAATACATCGGCCAAAGCGTTGCTCTACGCAAAATTGTCATATCTCTCCTATTTTAAGCTTTTTTAAAAACTTCTTTTTAAATAAGCAAATTTACTTTAAATTGGATTGAACATTAAAGGTACAAAACACATGAAACACTATCTTTCTTTGTCAATCATGCAAAAATGTTTCTTTGTTTTTTGACACTGTATAGAGCGAGTATTGTATAGAGCAAGTATTGCATGATAGATGCTGTAGACTATAAGTATTGAACGTATTACCTGGTTTAAGTAGAAAATCTATAATAACCATCAGTACGCTATCAGTAACTAACTTAATGCTGCATCTACTCACAGGACCTTCATCATAAATCCTGTCTTTCTTTAACATTCTTGCTAACGACTTTTCTTTTCCTTTATATTTTTTCCAGGTCCAAGTCTCACTGTTGATCAGACCTTTAGGACTACTTCCATGTTCCAAGTAACTCTAAGATTTAATCATAATTAAGACTCTAATCCACAGTGGGTTGTTCAAGGTAATCCACAGTGGGTTGTACAAAGTAAGACTTTCTAATCCACAGTGGGTTATTCCAAGTAAGACTTTTTAATCCACAGTGGGTTGTTCAAAGTAAGACTTTCTAATCCACAGTGGGTTGTACAAAGTAAGACTTTCTAATCCATAGTGGGTTATTCCAAGTAAGACTTTCTAATCCACAGTGGGTAATTCAAAGTTACTCTCTCTAACCCACTGTTACTGCTGAAATCGAGACTCTAGTCTACAGTGGTCTGCAAGGATAAAAATAAATAAATAAATAACTCCGTCTTCTTTGTAGATTTGTTTGATAGATAAACAAGCAAAATACACACAAAATATGTGATATAAAACTGGTTTACGTTTCTGTACATAAAAACAGACAGGCTAAATAGAAAGTATCTTACTAGTCTACCTTCAGTAGAAGCAGGAAGAAGAGTTTAGTCTCTTTGTTCCCTAGAAACTCATTTTCAGACTTTGATGGTTGTCCCCAGTTTCTAATATATTAGGATAGTTCCGTGTCCAGTTAATAACTTCATTCAACCTGGCTCCATCCCAGACTACTAGTCATTAAATACGGTCCAACAAGCAGGGAAATTGCGATATACCTAGAATTAAACCTTGGCAAGAACCTAGAAATAAACATAGACCATTTTGGTTTAGAAATATCACAATCGAAAACAGAAATGATTATATTGTGGATGTAGATACAGTGCAATGTATTTTCTTTTATTTTTGAAATAAACTCAATGGTACTTTAACAATAGTAAGTTTCTCTCTACACAGATCTATGTTTACAGCATCCAAGATGTCATCGAGGTCATATGTCACAATGACACCAACACAATGAGGAACGTTGTTACAGTGTACAACCGAGACCATTCCTTCAACTGACAGTTAAGGATTTTTCCCTACGTGAAGTTAATCACATTCAATCGCGGTTATCTTCTCTTTGTTTCAATTTGATGTCTAAGATCCAGGATACATTTAACCCTCAAAATTTAGTAGGAGGGGTAAACAAACAAAACAAAGCGATATAAAGAAATGATGGAACCTAAAGAAAAACTTACAAAATAAGTAAAATGAAGACAGGGAGAAACTCTGAAATAAATATCCTAATTAAACAGTGTCGATGACTTTAAAGATCGCCGATGCTAACAAACATGAGAAATAGGCAGAAGAGACTAGAAATTGGATGCTGTTGTGCTAGATAAAAACAAGCAATAGTACAAAAAAAAACTTTTTAAAAACAAAAGCGTATCTAAGGGCAAGAACCGCTAATTACTGCCATTCATCTGAAAATTAAAGGGTTTAGCTCCCTTTCTAATTCTAATCCATAACAAAAAATTATTTAATTAGTATTAAATGTTTAAATAAATTCGTTAATTTTTGGATTGATTCGTGTATTGTCATTGACTTTGAATAATTATGCAAAATTTCAACTTGATCCGAGAATGGGAAGTGGGAGACAAAATGTGTCCAAACGTAATAAGGGGATTAAATCCATACATACATCTTTCATTTAGTAGCATTTATATATGGAAGTCATCTGTCAAAATTGAGAAAAGACTAAATGTGGCTCAACAAAAATGACTGAGACGGATTTTTGAAGTCAGTTACACAGATCGGGTCTCAAACAGGGAAATCCTATGCTGAACTGGGAGTCGAACACTTAGTGAGGTTGCGACAGAGCGTCGCATGAGGGTTGCGGGACATGTTCTCCGACAAAACCAAGAGTTGCGATGACATGGAGGCCAATACGAGGAAAGCGCAAACAGGGACGTCCTCGTGTAACTTCGCCACACCTTCATGGGAGACCTCAGAGTGACAGATCATTGTGGAGACAGCCTGCCGCCCAATACGCCGAAGGGCGCGGGAGGGCCTAAGTCTAAGTAAGTAATTAATTCCCCTTATTTCGATATAAAGCAAAATAACTGATCACCAACAAATTAATTAACTCATAGTTTTTTTTTCTTCATTGATTCATGTCTTGTCAGGTTCAACGAATAATCGTGTGCAAAGTTTCAAGAGTTATCCAAGAATGGTAAATGGGAGAATAAAAGATGTTCAAACATTTTACCAGAGAGACGGGCAGATCAGGTATGTAAAAAAATATTATATGCTTTTTGAAATACACATATGCTGAATACAAATAACCTACACATATGCTGAATACAAATACACATATGCTGAATACAAATACACATATGCTGAATACAAAAACACACATGCTGAATACAAATACACACATGCTGAATACAAATACACATATGCTGATTACAAATACACATATGCTGATTTCAAATACACATATGCTGGATACAAATACACATATGCTGAATACAAATACACATATGCTGAATAGAAATACACATATGCTGGATACAAATACACATATGCTGAATACCTTATTCAGAGGCAACTCCATTTGTGCCCCCCCCCACACACACACTGTCCAGTCTCCCATCTCCAAGCTGTAGTTTACATATTTACCTTTCCTTGTTCTCATGTGAGAAAGTTATGACTTGTGGTCACTGAAATGTCGATCTGGTAGATTTAAATTTACAGTCTTGTATATTGCTATAGAAATTCTCAGGGGAGGAGTACTTCCGGTGATAAGTATTTGCGTACGATGACATGTTTCCAGGCAATGTGCTAGTGAATCAATTTTGAAATGAGGTAATGGCGACCTAGATATTCAGATTCCGATTAACTTACGATAGACTTACTATATCACCGCAATTTGGACATTGGTCAATAACATCGGTTTAAAAAAAAATATGTATTACTTTAATTTCTAATCCCCGACATTATTTCTTCTGTTGTAATGATCTCGTTTCGGTGTACCGGTGTCCAGACTTTTGCAACGTTAAGAAAGCAAGTTTATCAATCTTGTGGCCATGTAAACTATGCTGAACATTTTTCAAGATTTACTTTTTTTCTTTTCTTCCCATTAGCGAATCTCGGAAACACATAAACTAATAACAGGATCTGTATTTTTCATCTTCAGAAGAGTGGATTCAGAATTGTTTTGAAAAGGAGAGTGGAGTAATTGGTAAGTCTATAGTTATCTTCTATAAGTCAACTTTGTCTTGCATAATTTGTAAGTAGTCTGTAGTGCACAACTCCCTCATTCTAATTACAATTTTTAGCTGGACGACTTGCAGACAGCCAATGAAAAAAAACAACGAAATCATTGCTAGAGACATGCAGAGTTGCCTTTCTTTTTTTTTATTTTACTCATGGGCATAGCCAGGAGGGGGATGGGGTTCAGAGGTTAACCCCTACACGACATTAAAATGACCCCTCCAAACATACTGATCCTACCAGTTGCAGGGCTACAGCGATTCAAGCAACAGCCGGAGAAAAGCTAAATCAAACTGCAATCCCCAATTTCTTTGGGGGTTGGAGGTAGGTGTAAGGCCCCCTCAATACCACCCCCACTACCCCCTTAAGCCCCATCCACTTAAAAAATCCTTGCTACGCCCATGATTTTACTTCTTACTCAGTATATATTCCTCAATCTTGGAAGGTACGACATTATGTTGGAAGACATTTTTGTTTCGCTAATCTTTCAGTGTCATGCAGCTCAGAGTCACACCACTGACACCAAAAGTGTAAAGACGTACAAAGATTGTAAAATATCTTTACTACACTCAGGGCATAATGAAACAATGACGAGATACTCGAGCCCTAACCTAATACCAAATTCTTTTTCTGGCTGGTTCTATGAAATAATGTCTTCTACCAGCTTGTTTATTAACCTAAGGTCATTGCATTATTTCTTGCAGTAATAAGCAACCTCTCAGGATTTAAATGTATGGAGTTGTAAAGAGAATAGACTTGGAGTATTTTTGTACAGAAATATAATAAGTCGCCATAACTCAATATTGTTTAATTATTGGCAACATTATTCCCCGTCTGACTTCCTCTTCACTAATCTCTGACCGCGTTCAGGGAAAAATACTTGTCTTCAATAACTTTGTTTCGTTTGACCCAGGGAATAGGTTAAGCTGTTTGGGAGGGAGGGGGGAGTTGGCATGCACTATACGGCGGACACCAAGCAATGAGCTTAGTTGGGCCTTCGTCCAATGGTATCTAGATAATGGTCTCATGCACTATTGGGCTTTATTGAACCTTGTGATACTGTTAGAGATGTGATGAAATCCGACTTCGCTTCGTTAATCTTAAATGAAAATTCGATATTTGTAAGTTTACTTCTAGGAACCAGTTATTGAATGACTTATTTTAACGTTTGACAGACCTCATGACATTCTTTACTGAGACTTCTTTGAAAGAACAAAAAAATGTTCGGAGCTGACCTTTGAACCACTGTTGACAAAGACACTGCGAAAAGTGCTTTTTGATTAATAAGAATAATTGGATCACAACCGTTACTTAGGGACACTACTCCAGGGACGCCACTCTGTGGTGCTGTTGCGCCCCAACTACACTCTCGTCATCACGAGTCGAGAGCTCGATGAGCTAGCCCTATTGGCCTGGCCTCCAGTCTGGCAGTATTCGTTCATTGTTCCGATGTCATCCCCCCAGCCTGCCACCATTTCTGAATGAGAAATTCATTTCCTTTAAAGTGTTATTCTCATCGAAAGTCTGTCTGTCTGTCTGTCCGGGTGAGAACAAGATGCAGTGAAGGATTTAGGTGATGAAGTGGGGCCATCACAAGTTTACATGAACAATCAATCACTAGCCAGAGAATGAGAGGGGGGAAGAAAGCAAGGGACAGAGAGTGAGAGAGAGAGAGTGAGAGCGAGTTAGAAAAATGGAGAAGGGAGAGAGGGAGAGAGAGAAAAAGGTAGAGAAAGATATAAAGAGAAAAGGAGAGAAAGTGAGTGAGAGAGAGAGAATGACCAAGAGCGAGGTTTGAAAAATGATTGCAAGAACGAGATTGAAAAATAGTAAGAAAAAGTGAGAAAATGAGGGAAAGAAAAAGATTAGCAGCATAAGAGAGAGAAAGAGATATGGAGAGAGAAAAAGAAAGTCAGAAAAGAGAGAGAGAAAAGTAAAGAAGAAGAAAGAGAGAAATAAATGAAAGACAGAGAAGAATAAGAGAGCGAAACAAATAAAAAGATAGACAAAAAGAGTGAGAGAACTAGAGTGTAAAGAAGTGAAGGGAGAGAACTAGAGTGTAAAGAAGGGAGAGAACTAGAGTGTAAAGAAGTGAAGGGAGAGAACTAGAGTGTAAAGAAGGGAGAGAACTAGAGTGTAAAGAAGTGAAGGGAGAGAACTAGAGTGTAAAGAAGTGAAGGGAGAGAACTAGAGTGTAAAGAAGGGAGAGAACTAGAGTGTAAAGAAGTGAAGGGAGAGAACTAGAGTGTAAAGAAGGGAGAGAACTAGAGTGTAAAGAAGTGAAGGGAGAGAACTAGAGTGTAAAGAAGTGAAGGGAGAGAACTAGAGTGTAAAGAAGGGAGAGAACTAGAGTGTAAAGAAGTGAAGGGAGAGAACTAGAGTGTAAAGAAGGGAGAGAACTAGAGTGTAAAGAAGTGAAGGGAAAGAACTAGAGTGTAAAGAAGTGAAGGGAAAGAACTAGAGTGTAAAGAAGAAGGAGAACTAGAGTGTAAAGAAGTGAAGGGAGAGAACTAGAGTGTAAAGAAGTGAAGGGAAAGAACTAGAGTGTAAAGAAGGGAGAGAACTAGAGTGTAAGAAAGAGTGCACAAGATATTAACATTAAAATTCGTAGAACTTTTTATTCAACATTTCTTCTTCTTCATCCTAGTTCTCATTTCTTATGTTGGGGTGTTCAGATGACTAGACCAATATATGAAATGAACTGCGCAGTGGTTTCCAAATCAGAGAGCTCTCCATATAGTTTTCTAGGGTGTTTTGGGGCCAGTGTCTTGTACGGGCCTCATGTTAAAGAGAGCAGTTTGAAGGACATGGTCAGCATTCCCATGTGACACTCCTCAAGGGCAGATTTCAGTGGTTTCAATTTTGAGCTTCTGGCACATATGTCATTCTGTTGTGTCTGATCCTGAGTCGACAGATTAGATCTTGTCGGGATAGCTTATAATAGGCATCGTCTTTCTTATGGTTCGGATGTGTGCTTGTCCATTTCTCATTTATTTCATGTACAATTAGTTTCTTCATTTCTTCTGGATAGAGTGCAATGTTTAATTGTGTGTTTGTTCGCCCACACTTGGCAAGTGTTTAAGCCTTCTCATTTCCTTCTAGTTATAAATGTGCTGGTATCCATTGAATGCTGCTGTTGTTAAGCTTTATAAGTGGTGTCCTGAGTCATTTTATATAGGAGGAAGTTTTCCAAGCTTTGGAGGATTTTTTTTCGCATCGGTTAGAAAGACAATCTGACTGTGTGGGGTACTTGGATGATTTGCTAGTGTGGTAGCAGCTAGTTTTAGTGCTTCCTTTTCTGCTCTGTGGCTGTCAGAGAGCTCTGCATTTGCAATGGATTTTTCTAGTTTTTCTACGTCGGGCCATTCGATGAGTATTCCAGCTCCTCCATTTGTGGTGGCTTTATGAGATGAGCCATCCGTGTAAACTCTGATCCACTGATTGCTAAAGTAATAAGTTTGTAGAAAAGAGTTCACTCTTTCATCTCTGTTGGAATGTAGTCAGCTTTTTGGGCTATATTTTCAAAACTGTCTCTTATAATAGCTTTCGTCCCAGGGTAGAGTTTCATTATGATATAGCGAGGATTCCAGAGTTATTTTTTTAAAAGTTGGTGTTTCTTTCTCAGGTTTAGAGATTCCTGTATAAAATTGGGTCCTTTTTAGACGGTTTTTAGTGCCAGCTTTGTGAATTTTAGTTATGAGTAGATGCCTCTCCAAGGTTTCCAATTTAGTGAATTGGGAAAGGAATTTTATTTCTTCTCTTTCATCCCGAGAGACCAGGGCAGCGGTTTCCTCCATAGCTCTTATGGGTGTTGTTTTGATTGCTCCTGTCATCATCCTTAGACCAATGTTTTGAACCTTGTCTATTTTTCTTAGGTTGGTTTGCCATGATCAGGCACCATATTCTAGAACAGGTCTTACGTCTTAGGATGCTGTGATTAGCTCCCCCAATCTGTGCCAACTAATTTTTTTCATAAGAGTCCCTGGATGCCTTTACTCTCTGTTTTATCTATTTGGTTTCTCCAGGTTAATCTCGGGCCATAGGTGAATCCAAGATATGTAAGGCTGTCATTTTTTTTCTAAAACTTCATTATCTAATGTTAATTTTATTGTTTGTTGTTTTGTTGACGGCGAGAAGATGGTATATGTTGTCTTTTTGTGTTAATGTGTTAATGGTCATGCCACAGTCTTTGGCCTATTTATTGAGTATATCATATTGTAATTGAAATTTCGATGCTCCTACATAATCTTCTGTGCTAATTAAGGCAAGAACATCTGCAGAGATGCTGCTTTTTATTCATCGTTGAATTTTGTCATCTCATGGCCTGTAGTGTTCCTTCTTCTATGAAGACTATCTGCAAGACTTAATGGATTCCCGCAACAAGAGCGTGTATAGATATATCTAGTTAATAGAGAGTTGAGCTACTCTAGAGTTAACAACAATGACACTTAATGTGGGGCGTAGCTCTTAATGCGGGTGGGGCAGGGAGACAACTAGATTTTTAAAAAATTAATTAAATAATTTTTGTGTTGACTGTCTGTCCTTCTGTAGAGCTTAGAGTTAAAAAAAAATCACCAGTATACTAATCGGCATTGGTGCATCTACTACTTTTGTAGTTGTTTTTTATAATTAAATATGCATTTTAAAATTTTAATTTAATCATATTAATCATTTGTATAATAACAATACTTTTCCATCGTTTATCCGCGCTCTCCTGTGAATGAGAAAATACAGCGACCCGCTGTGTAATCTATAAGTTTGTATAATTTTAAAACGCTCTTGGTCACTTTGTATTGAATTGAATAGTGTATTGATATTAATTAAACCTGAGTCAATAATGATGTTACTGGTAATTTATTATTTTGTGTTATACCTAGAAGGAAAATTAATCCTTCAGTATTCATAGAGATGGCTAAATATGTGGGATTTGGTCTCGTAGACAATTCTACACCTTATTTCTCCCATAACCAAAATGGGTCAACCGAGTGTATGTGTGGTGGGGGGGGGGAGTGGCAATCGCCCCTACTGTTTCATTCCCACCCCCCTGGATCCGCCAGTGTGTAGATATTTCATTGCTGCTATTTGTTAGTGTATTTGCTATTGTGCTCCCATTTTCAACCTTGATACGAAATCGTATTCAAATAGGTTTTAGATTTAAGTTGTTATTAGTTGCATATAGTAAATGCAAATAATTTAATAACTCATAACAATACATTTCTTTAATAACTTCATCAAGATGTCTTTTTAATTATTTCCCCTTAAAATGGATCGGACCAGAACAATACTTGAAATAATTGTTTTATAATTTTGAGTAAGAAAAATATTTTTGATTGTATAAAACTACGAAGAATGAAGTCATTCATTTTCACATCAACTTTTGTCTTATAAGGACAAAAAAATATTATGAAGCATTTTTTTTTTTTGCTTTATATTATTGAGATGTTTTGTTTTGTTAAGAAATGCGTGTTTTTATATGAACTGCCCCATTGGATTTACTTAGTTCATTTTGATAGAGGAAAGATTTACTCTGTTGTTTTTTTTGTGTTTGATCCTGAGCAGGTCAAAAAGTTGAAAGGTTGATCTATTTATAGTTTTGATTTGTGATACTCTGATGAATGCTGCTTCATGCTATCTCTTACAATCATGTCGTTTGGAAGGTGGCCATTATTTAAAATTCAGTCCTTTTGTACAAGCTGCACTATTAATTAATGAAACAATGTGACTCTCTTTCATGCATGCCCTGGGTCCTTAGTCTTTAGTAGTGTCTGTCAGGTAACATGCACATCTTCAGGTCAGGTTGACCCTCTGTTAATTCCATTTGAAAATATCTTGAGTTTGTTTCCATTAACTTCTAGACTCACTGACCTGTGAAAAAAAAATCAGCTGTCCTCTAGTGTCTCTGCATTCAAATGGACTTTGTGATATTGAATTTACATAGCATTAGCATTGATTATATCTGATAGGGGAAACTACCACCTGATAGCTAGTGGAGGTTACTGCCCTTTTAAATGCCTAGTTTGGTATGATTTGTCTCAGTTGTAAGCTTCCATCTCTCTGTACAGAGCAACTGGGGCATAGATAACAAATTTTTTTTTAACTTAAAGAAGCTTAGTCAGTTCTTTGTCTGAAGGAACTCATTTAGTCTCTCACGACGGATCAAAACAACTTGGTTTAGTTGCAGAATGTGTTACTTACATAGCAATACAAGTGTATTATAGACAACATGTCATAATTCACAATTGGCGAGTCTCAGAATCAAGTAATTTACAATTTGACTTTGACCGTGTGATTTCCATCAGATCTTGTGTAAGGAGATTTTCAAGTAGGAGACCCAGTATTCAAACACTTGGGCCATGAACTCATTTGAGAGGTGAAACAAAAAAACGACTTTCCATGTGTTAGGTTCTTGCCGACATTGTTTTAAATGTTTGCCACTCTACTGGACGGTGTTTCTCTAACCCAATTGGGCTGAGGGCTGGATAAGTCTCGGACTAGAAAACAGGCTTTCTTATTATGTTTTGTCATTTTGTGTACATAGCAAATGTCTTATCACTGAATGTCCTGATTAAACCAATGAATATATTTATGAAAAAAAAAAAAAAAAGAGGTAATATTATAAAACTGTAAATAACCTCTCGAACTAACACTAATATCATTAAATATCATTAGACCTTACATGTTACGAATCGTCCCCTTGATAATGTTGAAAGAAATCTTCAATCAAAACTATAAGAAAATGCGGTACATAAAATATAAATATTAAGGCTAGAAATAAAATGACAATCTCACTGAATTTCGAACATAATATAAAAACTATATACCTTTTTTTTTAAGTCTAGATCTATTGCCTTTGTTTTTAAATTCCTAATATTAACACGAGAACGTTTGTTCTATCTCTTCCATGCACACACTGCAGCACAGATCTTATATTTATATGATGGGTTGTGGGCATTTCAATGGCGCCTTCTCCAAAAATTGCAGCATAAACATCGAAGTTTAGCGATATTGTTTCCTGGCCCCCAAACCTCTTCGGAATATTCTTTTCACTGCTAATCCACAATGCTGTTGACAAATCCACCGTGGGCATCTATCTCCATTCCAGATTTGATCTCAAACTTTTGAATCTTGCCAAACTGTGGGCGAAAACGAAACTCAGAACCATCCTCGTAAGATGAGGAGCTTCAGTCATTAATGCACAGCTTCTCTCAGGCCTGCAAAGCGTATGGGCTAACTAATTAGCACGAAGAAAACAAATGTGTTGCCCCCCCCCCTTGCTGCAACATCACCCTTATCCTCATTGTTGAAAATAAACTAGAAGTCTTACATAAATTCCACTACCTGGGATCCACCATTCAAGACGACCTGTCCTTAGAAGAGGAGATTCAAAAACGCAAAGGTGAGGCTGCAACGACTTTTGCTGGAGTCAGATCAAGAGTTTGAGAAACTGTAGCTCACGACATTGGCCAAAATGAAGGACTATTATGCATTTGTTTTAAGCACGTTACTCAACGGTAGCGAGTCATGGCATGGACTACATATGCCAAGCAAGAGAGAAAACTAAATTTATTTCATATGCACTGCCTCTGAAGGATCTTGAAAATTACGTGGCAAGAAAGAGTGTGTAACACTGAGATACTAGCTCGGACAGGTCTACCTAACATCTTTACAATCCTCAGACAACGCCAACTACGCTGGCATGGTCATGTCCGCAAATAAACATCTATACACGAGCATACTAAGCTTTATTTATTTATTATACATTATTTCATTATACTTATATTTATAATAAATGTAAGCAGGGTGCAAGACATTCGCGCTGTTATCTGTTATCAGTAGTTGACTCCTTAGTTGGCTTGGACATGTTCACGTCAGGTCGACTTCCACAAGATAATTAATATGTTGATCTAATAGAAGACAGGAGAGCTGCAGGTTGTCCATTTGGTAGACTAACGCATGCCATTGCGACATGAAACTCTTCAGACACTAACAGTTGGGGAAAAGAGGCACTGACACATGGAGAGCAACATAAAGGAAGGATCCTGGAATGTGGATGGAAAATCTTTAGAGCCATTTTTGAGATCAGCGTCCAAGCTGGTACCAGGTTCCATGATAGAGGTATAGTAAAAGGAAAGGAGTTTAAATTCGAGTGCATGTTTTGGAGAACGATTCATAGAGCTAGATAATAGTAGAAATGGACTAGAGAGGAACGAGTCATATAGCTAGATAATAGTAGAAAAGGACTAGAGAGGAACGAGTCATATAGCTAGATAATAGTAGAAAAGGACTAGAGAGGAACGAGTCATATAGCTAGATAATAGTAGAAATGGACTAGAGAGGAACGAGTCATATAGCTAGATAATAGTAGAAAATGACTAGAGAGGAACGAGTCATATAGCTAGATAATAGTAGAAATGGACTAGAGAGGAACGAGTCATATAGCTAGATAATAGTAGAAATGGACTAGAGAGGAACGAGTCATATAGCTAGATAATAGTAGAAAAGGACTAGAGAGGAACGAGTCATATAGCTAGATAATAGTAGAAAATGACTAGAGAGGAACGAGTCATATAGCTAGATAATAGTAGAAAAGGACTAGAGAGGAACGAGTCATATAGCTAGATAATAGTAGAAAAGGACTAGAGAGGAACGAGTCATACAGCTAGATAATAGTATAAAAGGACTAGAGAGGAACGAGTCATATAGCTAGATAATAGTAGAAATGGACTAGAAAGGATGGAGTCATATAGCTAGATAATAGTAGAAATGGACTAGAGAGGAACGAGTCATATAGCTAGATAATAGTAGAAATGGACTAGAGAGGAACGAGTCATATAGCTAGATAATAGTAGAAATGGACTAGAGAGGAACGAGTCATATAGCTAGATAATAGTAGAAAAGGACTAGAGAGGAACGAGTCATATAGCTAGATAATAGTAGAAAAGGACTAGAGAGGAACGAGTCATATAGCTAGATAATAGTAGAAAAGGACTAGAGAGGAACGAGTCATATAGCTAGATAATAGTAGAAAAGGACTAGAGAGGAACGAGTCATATAGCTAGATAAAAGTAGAAAAGGACTAGAGAGGAACGAGTCATATAGCTAGATAATAGTAGAAAAGGACTAGAGAGGAACGAGTCATATAGCTAGATAATAGTAGAAAAGGACTAGAGAGGAACGAGTCATATAGCTAGATAATAGTAGAAAAGGACTAGAGAGGAACGAGTCATATAGCTAGATAATAGTAGAAAAGGACTAGAGAGGAACGAGTCATACAGCTAGATAATAGTAGAAAAGGACTAGAGAGGAACGAGTCATATAGCTAGATAATAGTAGGAAAGGTCTAGAGAGGAGACTTCTCATGGGATGCAATACAGGGATCGCCAACTCACGGACCTCGGCTATAACAAAGCTTATGCCAACAGCACAAACCACAAATGTGGTGATGTGATGTGGTGATGTAATGTGGTGATGTGATGTGGTGATGTGATGTGGTGATGTGATGTGGTGATGTGGTGATGTGATGTGGTGATGTGATGTGATGTGGTGATGTGATGTGGTGGTCTGATATGGTGATGTGATGTGGTGATGTGTGTGTGTGATATGATGATGTGGTAATGTGATGTGGTGATGTGATGTGGTGATGTGATATGATGATTTGGTGATGTTATTTGATGATGTGTTGTGGTGTGACTCGAAGTGATATGATGATGTGGTGATGTGATATGATGATGTGGTCTGCTGAAGTGATGTGTTGTGATGTGGCGATATGATGATGTGGAGATTCGATGTGATGTGGTAATGTGATGATGTAATGTGTCGATGATGTGGTTATATGTTGACCCGTGATTTGAAATATCAGAACTTTAAATGACTTCTAGGCCGAAAACTGTTTGGGCGCCATTGATCTCACCTAGAGATAAACCTCAGTAGTGGTTCTGAACACACTCTCCTTAACATTGACAATAATTTGAAAGCTTCTCAACACGTGGCACCCTATACTTAGAAAGTCCCAGGTGACACAACAATGAAAACAAAACAAAAACATCGCGTCCAGAAGAACCGAATTACTTCAGCTTAATTTTGCATTGTGCGTAGAGGTCTCGTATAGAACATCATCACAGGCCTGAAATGACCCGCTGGCCGTAGTTTTGATATCACTGTCCTACACAGAACATGCACTTTTTGTAGTCTGATTAAGCTGAGCTCAATCTGAATCTAAACTAAATTAAAATCTGAAGAAACAAAATAAAACTCCAACTTTCCCGTCTCTACATCTCTTCCTCTAGCGACTGAATACTTTAATCCTCGCTGTTAATATCTCAGACATCTGAAGCTGTCCATTTAATCTGCTGGATGTTTATTTGTCCGAGCAATCGTTTCAAACACGGAGCGCAACATACAAGTAAAGACAAAATCAAAGGAGGAATACAAGACAACATTAAAAAAATGAAGAGGGTGTATGCCAGGCTAATATGTAACCCGGAAGTGTTTACAATGAAATTCTGTTTTTTTTTTTCAGTTTGGATCAACTGGATGGATGTGCGGTATGCGCGCTGGGCTGTCAATCGGTCGTTCATACCCTGTCCGCTGACACCCCCCCCCCAATCGTCCAGCGGAAGGTTAGGACTAGTATGAAGATTATCTTCAACCCTGAAGGAATATCTGAAACATCATTGTGAAGATGATTTTGGTTTTCTAGAGAAGGATATGAGGATTTTTAATTTTCTAGTATCATCTGCCAGGAACCTTTTTTAAAGAGATTCCAAACATCATCTGGAGGGAACCTTCTTAAAGTGATTGTTAGCATCTTCTGCAAAGATCCTTTTAAAAGAGATTCTTAGAAGAAGGGCCTCGCAAACATACATTAAATTGGGCCTCGTAAAATTTAGGGCCGCCATGGATTAGATCATAGCTATATTTCTGCATTTTTTTGGGGGGTGGGGGTTGATTGGCCTTTTTTTATGTTGGCTATCTTCAAAAACAGATGACCTTTACATCATCTGCCCTCTAGATCGCAATGTCTGAAAGGGCAACTTGACTTTAATTTTTTCTATCTTCTTAGCCTGAAACATCGCCACTGAAGGCTACGCGACATTCGTAACGATCAGGGGCTAGTTTTTCTCATTTCCTTGAAATAGATCTTGATGGCGATCTGTGACGTGACAACGAGCAAAAGTCTAAACTGTCCACAGGTTGCGACGTCGAAGGTCAGTGTTCAGGCCTATTATAACGATTGGTCTCGGTTAAACCTACGACATTCGAAATATTAGCACGAAGCTCTACCATCTGAGCTATCCAACCATACATCTTTCTGCCAACTTTCTTCTTGAAATAAATTCTTTTTTTTTTTACAATTAACTCACTCTGTCTGTCTGTTTGGTAAAAAGTTTATACACATTATTTTTCCCACAGCCAATTTCGGTGTTGTCAGGTAAAAGAAATAATTGTGCAAAATTTCAGCTTGATTCAAAATCAAGACAGACAGAGACAGATAAAGTGAGTTGATATAGTGTTTTAAAAAAACAACTAGATCTATGTGAGAATTCATAAATCCAATGTACTTTGGAGTTTCTATTTCTCGTGGGGCATCGTGCGATTACACCACCGCGAAGTGAAAGAGAGCCTGGTGAAATATGAGCTTAGAGAAATATATACAGATATATAATCCTCTCTTTCCTTTCTGGTGGTGGGAGAATAAAATGGGTCTTATTTGTTTGCGGGGTGAGTTGTGTTTTGAGAAAGTGCTAATCACTAAATGTTTTAGTGAGTGTACGCTAACGACCAAGAGGCAGGGGTTTGCACCCATCGCTTCAAAATTTGTAGCATCACATGTTAACAACTATATTTACTTATTTAATAAGTCGCTCTTAGACACATTAGCAACAAAGGTTGACCAATGATGGTACTAGACTACGTTTATGTGTGTAAATGTGTGTAAGCGTGTGTGTGTGTGTGTGTTGACTGCGGCTATATTTACATCTTCTTGTCTCGAGTTTAGAATCGTGTTATGGGGCTGTTATAAATACTAGCGAGCCCCTGGCCAATCAATCAATAGGTCAATAGGTCTATTGGCCATCTCTAGATGTTAACTGAGAAGGCAGAAACGTTTCTCTTTAAGTGGGGGAAACAATGTTTTACGATTCTAATTTTTGTGTAAAGACGCCCCCTGGTGAACTTTGACCCTCTTGTCCATGGCCTGGTGACCCCCTGAGTATAAATCTAGACCAAACGGCGTTGCCTTGGCGATGCATGCAAAGTGTTTATTTGATTCATGAACCTTTCTTAGATTAATTCAGTCTACAGTTCAGAATTTTTATGAACATGGAAACAAAAAATTTAAAAACATTCGACCATTAGAGTTTCAGAAAATGACCTGATGAATTGATAGAATTGACCACAACCTGGCTTGTCCTAACAAAACCCAAAGAGTAGTCGTTCCACTCGTGATCGTGTCAGATAGAGTGGACTCGCCTATTTGATTTATAACAGGGATGTCACTTTGTGTATTTCTCTCACTCACACTTATTCAAGCTTCTTTTACCGTTCTTAAGAACAGTCTAAAATGTGTATTCATGGTCCTCCTTAAAATTTTTAGAAGCCCCCATAGAAAACGGCTGCTAATGGTGTCAGATTTTCAATAGCATTTAGAGTTGTAGTTTTTGTTATCTAAACGTGACAGACAGACCGACCGGCAAACAAAACGCACGAAAAATAAGAGTCTTTTATCCAGATGTGGCACTTAACAAAAAATTTTTAAAATCTGATTATTTTCAAAATTTTGAGGAAACTGTTTAGTACTGTGTACTGCTGCTGCTTGTTACGCTACTGCACGAAAGTCACTGCATACAAAGTCCATTTTAAAACATGTGCGTGATATTTACATACAAAGTGCATTCTTTGTCTTTATAAACAAACATAAATGTTATCTTTTAATTGTACCAGCTAGTTGACCAGAAAAAAACACCTTTAACTAATATTTATATTTGTTGTGAACATTTCTAAATATAATCGACCTAGTGGTACTGAAAATACACAAAACATTGTCCTTCTTTGTAAACATATTGTAACATAACCTCCCTTACATTTATGTAATTGTTTAAGAATTGGTGTATTTTTATGAAAAAATCGCTTGCATAAATTAATTTTATAAATTAAACGGTTTGCTTTTAGAAAACCAAAAGTAGCCGTTGCACCTCAACTTTTCAAGCTGCATGGCATCGCATAATGAAAAAATATGTTTCATTTCTAGTCTAGTTTTCGAGATCTGAGTGGGACAGACGGACATTTTGAACAAACCTAATAGCGGCTTTTCCCCTTACGGGGCCTCTAAAATGCTTATAGCTTATGAAAATAAAATAATCTATAGAGCTTTTTTTTCCCACTTTTGTTTTCCAAAAGATACATTGCAAAAAAAAATGTATGGTATCACAACAACAAAAGTAAAAACTTTTTTTCAGAAATTGTTCATAGTTTTTGCTTTCATTTGCTTGTCCTTTTTCCTGCCCTAGACGCATGAAATTCCGCATACAACCCACATGGGCTTACATCTCACACGAAATGTATGATCTCCGAAGTTTTGAAGGGCAATGTCTTTATTTTCTAGTAAAGTCCAACAGTTCTGGGACACAGACACACACAGACGTTTTTATGGATGGTGTGTTGTCAGTACTCAGTCATTCTTAAACTGTGTGGGAGGCTAGCGTATACAGGCTCTGTTATCTTGTAGTCGCAGATATAGGATCACTAGCGAGTGATCAAGAAAATATCAGTTTTTCATGTTCATTACAAAGTCGAAGTTCCAAAATTATTCAAAGTTAATGATTTTGTTGGATCGTTTACCAGCTGACAGATCAGACTGAAGTCCTATTGGTCTGATGTTTTTATGTCCAAACACACATCAATGTTCCTGGAAATCACGTTGCGGAACTCCACAATTGAACAGACCGGTACGATTTCCTGATGTTAACTTATCGTCAACTCAGGACTGAGGCCAAACAGCTACAGTGAGCTCATAAGGAGTTAAGAGTAATTGTGCTGATTCGTTAAGCTGCATCAATGCTCGAGTCGTTGGCTTAAATCAGCGATTCCCAGACTGTATTCCGCGACGCCTCAATAGGTGTTCAACGAACTACTGGAGTAATAAACTAGCAGGCCTACACGTGAATTAATTCAGAAGTAGGCTAAATGCAGATCAGGAATTGATTTATCTCCTCCATATAAACATCGGTATCAACTTGGAACTGGAACTGAGCTCAACAAAGATAAAAGATAAACCATTATAATAACATTTTGGAATAGTACCCTTTTTTTTACCATAACGTTATCAAATGGATCTATGACAGTAATAAAATTATTATAACCTTTATCACAATCAAATAATTAATTTTAGAATTGTTTATCGGACTGTAACTCTTAATTTTCAAAAATATAAAAAAACATATTTTATGTGCTATTTTTAGCGGCCCCCTTAAGGGGAAAAAGCCGCTATTAGGTTTGTGCAAAATGTCCGTCTGTCCGTCTGTCTGTCTGTCCGTCTGTCCGTCTGTCACACTCAGATCTCGAAAACTAGAAGAGATATGAAAAAAATTATTTCATCATTAAATGCGGCTTGAAAAGTTTAGGTGCAACGGCTACTTTTGGTTTTCTAAAAGCAAACCGTTTAATTTATAAAATTAATTATGCAAGCGATTTTTTCATAAGAATACACCAATTCTAAAACAATTACGTAAATGTAAGGGAGGCAATGTTACAATATGCTAACAAAGATGGACAATTTTTTTGTATTTTCAGTATCACTAAGTCAAATATATTTTAAAAATGTACAGGAAATGTTTGCAACAAATATAAATAATAGTTAAAGATGTTTTTTTCTGGTCAACTAGCTGCTAAAATTAAAAGAAAACATTTATGTTTGTTTATAAAGGCTAATGATGCACTTCGTATGTAAATATCATGCACATTTGTTTAAATGGACTTTTTATGCAGCGATTTTCGTGCAGTAGCGTAACGTCGCAACATGACCAGGTGCTAAACCAATTCCTTAAACTTTTTTAAAAAATCAGATTTTATTTATTTTTTGTTTAGTGCCCCCATCCGAATAAAAGAAGATTATTTGTGTGCGTTTTGTCTGTTGGTCAGTCTGTCCGGCACGATTAGATTAACAGATGAAACTAGAGGCTATTGTAAATCTAATTTAACCTTTACTTTTTAATTCAGAAATATTGCAATAGTTTTAAGTATCTATAATAGATTGTTCCAGATGTTTTGTGAAAAACAAATCAACGCCAGTGAATATTTGTTTGCTCTTCTAAGTTATAGTAGATTTTATTTCCATGCTTAAACGTTGCAAGAACCACATGATCTTTAATATATTGTTCCTGTTTTTTACTGTAAATAGCATATAAAGGCTAAATAAAAATATCTATACTGATTTATATTTCATTGACTATAAAGTTGTTCCAGATCTTGTTTTATAAAAAATAAATTATGTCAAATGATTGTTTGAAATCGCATAATTGACTAATATTACACTTATATTCTTTGGCACTACGTCACTATAGTTTATTTATCAATACCAATTGTTCCGAATTTTTAACTTAAAACAAATGTATGTCAAATAATTTTATTTTTTTCAAAAATATCGACAATAGGTTTTTCAGGATTTTAAAATAAGAAGTAATTTACTAGAAACGATTATTTAAAATCACTTTTTATTTTATTTTACAGTTAATTTTCTTGCCGAAACATAATAAAAGTTGTTTAATCGGTAAAGAATGTTCCGGATTTTGTTTCGCAATGTTTGAAATCCCTCTTCTAATAAATAAAGAAATACATTTCTCTTTTACGAAAATTGGTTGTTCCGGATTTTTTATGAAAAATATTTTAACTCTATTTATGTAAAATCGCACTTCTCTCTTACACTACATTTAACTTTCTAGCTAAAACGTTAGAAAATCTTATAATCGTTAATATCATGTTCCGATTTTTAAGGAAAACAACTTCCTAACCCCAAAGTATGGTTTGAAAATCTCTCCATAAGGCTATGGTACATCTAATTTTCATAACAGACCATCCCACAAATTTAATTAACGGTATCTCACTATAAATACATAAATATCCGGAACAATCTATTATAGAAACTTAAAACTAATGCAATGTTTCGGAAGGGAAATTAAATTTTAATCAGATTTTCAATAACTTTTAGTCTTTTTTTTTCTCGCTATTAACATGACGGACAGACAGACTGACAGACAAAACAAAAAAAAGCGTCTTTAATCCCTATATATATATATATATATGCTATATACATATTTAGTCTAACTAACCATCAAATGAAATGCTAAAAAAACTCACTCGGTGCACCAATGTCTATGAACCCTCGAGAAGCTGCTCGTATAGATGACATTTTTTAGTCTAACTAGGACGTGTGACGTAATGGATTTTTTTTCCTTTGACGTCATATGGAGTTAATTCTTTAAATGAAATGCTAAAAGAAATCACTCGGTTCACCAATGTCTATGAACCCTCAACAAGCTGCTCGTATATATGATATTTTTTAGTCTAACTAGGCCGTGTGACGTATTGGATTTTTTTCCTCTGACGTCATATGGAATAAATTCTTTAAATGAAATGCTAAAACAACTCGGTATAGTAATGTTTATTGAACCTCATAATGTGACTCGCATTTTAAAAATACAATAGCTAGATTTAGATCTAATCTAGATTTTTTATACTAGATCTAGATTTTTTTAAACACTAGAACTAGATTTTTTACACTAGATCTAGATTTTTTTTTACACTAGAGCTAGATTTTTTAAAACTAGATTTAGATTTAAGTTCTAATTAAAATCATTGTAGAATCTAGATCTAGAATTTCTTGGTCTAGTTTAGAATGTTTGTTGTTTTACATGTTTCGGATGTTCCTTCAGAGTTGTAGTCCAAACCTCCCTCAGGATGACGGGGGATGGGAGCGGGTAGGGTTTGAATCTGGGACCATCGATAAATCCAAACGACAGTCCAGCGCATAAACCGCACTACCCGACAGCCATGATTTAGACTAAAAAAAATTTTTTACAATGTCAAATGAATCTTTGAAACATTATTACTTTTAACAATCAAAACAAAATCACGTCTTGGATATTCCTTGTGAATATGTGGATCCGACAGGGATCCGTCTCCCACGGGGGCCGCCTCTGAGTTTATGTTTCAACACAAACTCTCTTTGTAATCTTGTTTCATTATAGGTCTACGCTATTTATCCTAATACGTCCGGAAAACAGGAGATATACACTTGTATAAGTTCAGAGCCTACCATAATTCATAGATGTGTGGTAGAATATGTACCAGAGAAATTACTCCAGTTGTTGATTCCAACTGCCACGTTTCCATCTACTGGAATTTGATCCTGTTTCAGGTTTGGTCCAAACTCATCGTATTTTCATCCTTATCAGTTACAATGAGATTCACAGATTAATGATGTCATTTCAATTTGAAAATAGTTCTGCAAATAGTGATTAATGTCCATTCTAACTTTTCATGATTTTCCAAAATTATCTCCTTTTATACATAAGATTAGGATAGAAATAGTCAGCAGTGTACACAGATTGGGATCTGGGGTTGAGAAAGGGAACTCCGATGTATAGTTTTCATTTCACGTTCAAGTGATACCCAAAAGAAGAAATATATTTCCCGGCATAAGACTGACCTCCGATCTAGAGATGCACATTCGGGAAATATCCTGGAGAACTGTTCTAGGAAATAATAAAGATCCTTAGCGTATCCTTCCAGGAGTTGTTCGGTATAAGCTTGTCTTCCAGTCTTCGTGTCACTAAATCCAGCACCAACTTTGTTATCGCTATAAAGAGTCGATCCAGAGTTGTTTCACACGATAATTGACTTCTCCGTAAGTCCTTTTGGGCCCATTCTCTTGAAATTCATGGATGAACTGTAGAAAGCCACAGCCTCAGCGCTGGAAGAGAAGCGTGCTAAACGAAAAACAGCCGGTTCTTCTAACACCAAAGGAAGTGCCGCCTTAACCTGTGTTACACGCGGACGCTGATGTCTGTCTAGAACAGGGCTCCAAATTCCAAATGAAATAGAGCCCCACAAGATGAACAATGATCATTCTAAGACAGAAGGAGATCAACAAGAACAAGAACCACACAGATAGCAGCAGCTCATCACACACAGGCACACACACACACACACACACACTCAAAATGAATATTTTATTTATTTACTAAGGTCTCTAAAAAAAAATCGTAAAGACAAAGACATTTCACTGATTGTCAAAAGTTTTAATGTAATCTTTGTGATTATTCTAGATATACTCTTGATGTACTAAATACTTTTAAAAAAAAAAGAAAAAGAGATTTTCAAAAAAAATCACTCAAGTTGTATGTCTCATTAATTGTTGCATCGAATCTTAGTGTTAGGGACAGCGACAACGAAAATCTTCAAAAGTTTTTTCAAGTGACTCAAAATTCTTGTTCGTTCTTTTTCTTCTTCTTCTTTGTCCCCATTCGAACACCGTGTTCAAACCCAAGTGTGTGTTTTCACAAAGATTATATCAACTCTATCTGGTACACAGCTGATACTCCCATCATAAAATTTTCTGACGACACAGCAAACATTGGCCTTATTGCAAGTTATGAAAATCTGTACTATTCAACAATTGACACTTTTTACACAATGGTGTATAGATAACTTTCTCATTTTAAATGTTCAGAAAACTAAAGAAATGTTAATAGATTTTAGGAAACATAAAGGCTATCTAGCAAAAATTCAGATAAACACTGAAACCATGGACCAAGTGCAAAAAAATAATACCTAGGTACAACCATCAACAACAAAACAAACTGAAATGGAGTGAACAATATCAAAACCTTTACACCAAAATTCATTAACTACCCTGCTATGTTAAAAGCTGAGAAAATCTAAAATCGACAAAACAATAATTAAACCCTTCGATGCAGCAACCATCAGCAGTCTAATTACCTGCTGGTATGATAATCTTTCACTGGGACAAAGATATTTAGACTAATTAAAAAAGCATCGTATATCACTCAAATACAGCTACCATCTCTTGAAGAACTTTTTCATGAAAGATGCCTTTCCAAAACACTCACGATTCTTAAAGACCTGTACCTGTACCCAGTAAGCCACTGTTACATCAGATCTGAACGAAGTGGTCGTCTCCTTTCCATTAGGACTACAACAGAAAGATTTAAAAACTCTTTTATCCCACTTTCGGTCAGAGCGTTACAAGGTCATCTATAGTCATCTAGAAGTACATAAAAGTCTAATTCATAAAGCGCTGGTTGTGAGAGTGTTGATGTCACGTGTGTGAATGTTGTTCGTATTTGCATCTATATTGTTATTGTTACAGTAATCACGCTGCAATATATGTGGACGGGAGTGTCTCTCCAAAATAGGGCTCCACAGCCAAATGAAAAAGTGTTCGAGATGAACCGTAGTCGTTCTACGACTGAAGGGGGTCCAATAAAGAAGTGACGCTGAGGTGGTCAATTGTAGTCAAACTGAATTTCCATTTGATGGGACCAATAAAAATTATCTTATCTTATCTTATCTTAAACATTTTGTCTGCGTTATTTGTCCCGCTTCCCATCCTCGGTTCAAGTTGAAACTTTGCACAATTATTATTTATCGATGACAACACATGAATCAATAAAAAAAACCCTACCAATTAGTTCAATATTTAGTGGTAATTAATTAATTTGTTTATATAGAAAAGGGAGATACATATTATAGTATTCATCTATATGGCAGTAATTGTGATGTTCTTTCATTTATGAAAAGCTTTGTTGTTGTTTTTTTAAGTATTTATTTTGACTTGTTTTTTCTGATCACATTTTTATTAAGTTTAGAATCCCAAGCTGTCTGGCATTCTACAGCTTTCTATCACTTTAGTCTGGTTAGTATATTATCAACTTTTGAATGATTCTATAAAAGAAGATACATGCATTAAAACAAAACTATTTTTGAAATGATTCACAATAACATTTTCTGTCTTGCTCTCAATTTATCCTTGCCATTGTATCTCTTTGGTACTATCGTCTGACCATCACTCTCTTTTTTCTTTTCTCTCTCTTTTCTTTTCTCTCTCTCTCTCTTCTTTTCTCTCTCTCTCTCTCTTCTTTTCTCTCTCTCTCTCTCTCTCTCTCTCTCTTTCTCACCAAAGAAATATATTTGGGTAAGGGACAAAACTTGACATTTGGTTGTGTGTAACTTACCGTGGGACACTTACTCGATCGTCTTACGAGGTCAAAGGTCGGGAGACTAATCGCGAAATCGATGGTGATGCGCTGATTGGCCCGTCTCGTCACGTGATTGTAAAGTCTATAAGCACGTCATTAGAAGCTTCATCAGTTTTCTGGACACTGAGAGCTTAGAGCTTGGACACAACATTAAACTCAATGACTTCTATGTGTCGAGACACAGCAAGCTATGGATCTGAAGACAGCTCTTACAAAACAGAGAAGGAGCAGTAGCTTTTATCTTTCAGTCAATCTAGGGTTCATGCTGTCATCAGTCAATCTAGAGTTCATGCTGTCATCATTTTGTTACAGGCTTACTCTATATCACGATGTGTATAGGGGATTTTCAGGGGAAAAAAAGAGTTAAGGTCGCTTTATAAAAAAAAAAACCTAAACTAAAAAAAACTAATTTTTTTTTAAATCGTTTGTAAAGATTTAAAATGCTTTTAACCTATGGCAAATGTCTCGAAGACCTTCTACTAACAACACTTCGTATCTACACCAGAGACACCAAATTAACTAGTTATTTATAAGGATCCGCCGTAGACAATAATCTCCATCAGGGCCGCCGCTACCTATTGTGCAATGTGTGCATTGCACGCAGGCGGCCGAATGTAGGGGGCGGCCAAATCATTATTACAATGTTACAATATTTTTTTTTTAGTTTAATAAAAAAAATTACTCAAATATTTTATTATTTTATATAAATTCTAATTATTCCATTATCCTTTGAAAACTATTTAAGTTATTAAGCTAGTTAAGCGTAGAAAATTGTTGGGTCATTATCGATCGATATAGATCTACACGAAGTTGTAGGCTACTAGCTGTTTGGAGCAACAAGCCAACGACCGAGGAACAACAACAAAAAATTTCGCACGCAGGCGGCCACAACCCTCGCGGTGACCCTGATCTCCATTACGCCGAATTTCAATACCCTATAAAATCTTGATGTAACAAGATTCAACAGAATGTTGTTGTTGTTTTTTATTTATATGTGATATACTTCAATACAAGTAACTGAAAAAAACAACAACCAATGTGACAGGCAAAACAACTTATGGCAATAAATGAAACATTGTCAAGAACTAATTCCTAACTTCTCGAAGCGTATAGCTCTGTTGAAACCATTGTAGTTGGCGTACAGCACAAAGCCAAACCACTATGTGTCCCACTTTTGAATGTACACTCTAAAAGCAGACTATTTGGCTAAAAAAAGAGGTAAGTGCAGGCCAGGCTAAAGAGTGCTCAATTTACCAAGACGTTAGATTGTTTTTAGTGTCGTCTTATTATCGGCACTCATTTTGTTATATGTTATATCTAGACACCTGGCAGTTAAGTAGATAGAGAGAGAGAGAGAGAGAAGGAGAAAGAGAGAGAAAAAGAGAGAGAAAGAGAGAGAGAGAAAGAGAGAGAGAGAAAGAGAGAGAGAAAGAAAGAGATAGAGAGAGAGGGAAAGAGAGAGAAAGAGAGAGAGAGAAAGAGAGAGAGAGCTATCCTTCAAACACAAGCCCATCTCGATATAAAAGAGTCTGTTGCGGATCGAGCTGATACCTCTTTAGACTGAAGAGTTCCACTAAGTGCTCTCCCTTGATTTCATCTTTACCTACTTCTAACCTTTACTTTAATTTTTTTAACCTTTAGTTGTTTTTTTTTCCTTCTTTTTTTTTTTTTTGAATTGCTTCTTTAGTCAAAAGTTTTCTAAAGAGCATATAGGTGATGTAGAATTTTACACCCCAGACCGACCCTCCACCCCTTCTCCTGGCAGTCACTCATGCATTGAAGTGTACACTCTCAGTTTAAACGGTACATCGTCTAGTAGAGGATTGGTAATTAAAGATACTACTTAGTAGGTACTCGTTTACATACTTTTTAGCAACAGGTTTTAATGCTGAAGATGTCAATAATTTCTCTGTAAATAGTTAACTGCTCAGAGATATAAAATAAACATTTTGTTTTTTAATGAATGAAATTCTTAATATTAAAAGTCGCTTATATTTTAGAGACCTCGCCCTTTAGATGGAAGTTTGCCTGGTCGTGTAGTATGCGCTTCGGACAGTCATCTCAGCGCTACAGGGTTCGAACCTTGCCGTTGTCGTCCCCTGACGTCCTGCAGGAGGGTTGGACTAGCATGTCATAATTTTATATCTTGAATGAACGTCCGAAATTAACAATGCAAGAGTCCTTCTTTTTTATTTGTTACGTCGGAGCTTATTCTAATTATATTTGTTTGTATTTTACTGTTATGCGATTCCGAGCTGTGTCTAATGTCGATACGTCAAACGGAGGTAACATTCAAATAATGAACTAACATAACACAGGCGAAAGACCAACAAGATAAGTAAGTCGACGCTGATAGCGAATGTCGAATAAGAAGTTTAACAATAAGGAAGGGAAGCATCGAATGTCATCAAGCTAAGTCTCTACTTCAGTTACTAAAGCTGACCTTACTCTTGGGCTGGCAAAACTTGTTTCGTGATTACTCCCTATATCCTAGTCTTGTTGTTCATTCTTCGCCTTGTTGTTGTCTCTGAGTCAAAATTTCCCTTTTTTTTTATGGAACTAATAACTTTTCCCGTGCTATATAGATAAAATTACCTACAGACTGACAGACAGACAGACAGATAGATAGATAGATAGATAGATAGATAGATAGATAGATAGATAGCAAAATATATTAACTGGTCTCAATAAAATATTGATATAAATTGATTGCTCTATTTTTAGAGTTGTGTTCCCTTTATGTCTATCCCTGCATGAGCGACCAGGTAGTTTCTCTTCTGTGGTGTAGTGGTTGAAAGGGAGATCACTCAACATGTTTTCCTGCCAGGGGAGCTAAACACGTTCACAGGTAAAACTGTATTTATAGACATTGGTGATGAAAATAGCGATAAGACAAGCAGTTTTTGTTTGTTTTCATTGTGCGTTTGTGTCTGCGTTCGTGTGTGTGTGTGTGAGTGCCTATCTGGTGCGTTCATACGTGTGCTGTCTGTGTGTAGATTATTGAAGGCTACAAGACGACTTCTCCAGGTTTTAGTACCTCGGGCTAATGGGTCTATGGGCCAGGTGGGGGGGGGGGGGGGGAGGGGTTATGCATACTGCTTGGCATTTGTTCCCATCATGGTGTCAAAGTAGCTGCGAGTGAAAGACCCGCCCATTGCTAAGACGTAGTCTGAACGAGCCTACAGCTGAGGGCCAGGGTCTTAGTTTAGTAGCTGCCTTGGTTTAGTAGCTGCCTTGGTTTAGTAGCTGCCTTGGTTTAGTATTACTATCTGCTTGGGTTTTTTGTTTCACGATCTTGGGGCTAGAACCAGGGTCTGGTTGACCTGTCCTCTCAAACCGCAGTGTGAAGAAATAAATCAAGCATTTCTTTTTAAATCTTAAAAAAAAAAAAAACAACCTAAAAAAACTTGTATCTTAGGGGGAAGAACTCTGCACTCACAACTATATCACTCAAGAATGTAGAAGTTGGCTTCTTTTTACGAAATCAAACACAATAGTTAATATCCAATACTTTATATAACCAATTGGTAATTTTTTAAATTGATTAATATTTTGCTAGATACAATAAATAATTGTTTAAAGTTTGAACATAATTAATTAAAGAGATCCAATTGTGATAGGTTATTCATTATTAACTCTAATTTACCACCAATTATTATATATTGTATATCTAACGTTTTAGAGCGTGTAATGGAGAGTCTGTATTTTGCTTTGAGCTGGTCTCTGAGGAAAGTGTTGTATCACGGGACACGTGTCAGCACGGAGTTGCCTCTATACCACTATTTAAACCCACGGAAGAAACAAAGTGTAGAATAGTATCTCAATTCAACAAGAATAAATGATTTTTTTTAAATACCGAATTTTAAAATAACCTATAGAGCAATTTTTTTATATATTATTTTTGGGTACATATAGTAGTTAGTAGGACAGAACTTACATAACGTACCAATATAAATGTAAAAAACAAAAAATTACAAAAAGTCTAAAATCATTTGCATAAATGTGTTTAAATATGGTAGCGCGTAATTCTCTCTAGTAAAGAGCCCCCAGTGTATGTTACTTTATATAATGAATAGTTGTAAAAGTGATGTATTTTTAATTAATTATTTTTAATTTAAAAAAAAACGGTTTGCCTAAGTGGTTTAAAAAATTAGATTTTTCACTTTTAGAAAAGAAAAAAGTAGCCGTTGCATCAGAACTTTGAACTAAAATATTTTCACTATCTTTTCTAGTTTTCGAGATCTAAACGGGACGGAAGGACGGACAGACAGACAGACATTTCAAACAAACCGCTAAAAATCACATAAAATGTAAATCATTTGTAGAAACAGTATAATAACTTGATTGCCATGTAATATTATTGTTGAATACATGAAGATACTGATGATCAATGATTACTGATCAATGATTACTGATCAATGATTATTGATCAATGATTGTTGATCAATGACTACATTAGCTTGTTTTTCTTTCGTTATGTAGTCTAAAAAAGACCTTTCTGAATTTTTTTTTCTGTCCTCACCAGCAGGTTTACCAAAGCATCTCTTCAAGGTTATCTAGAAGAATGTAATCATCTACACGTGACTTATTAACCTCTCTTCCTTGAGACCAATTGACTAGCCAACCTGCGCATTGAAGCGTGACATACTTTTTTATTCTATCCCATAATTCTCAGATGCAATTGAGATTTTACCCTCCCAACGCCCTATCTTTTTTCCCTCTCTCTCTCTTTCTCTCTCTCTCATTCTTAGCTACTCTCCTTCTCTCCTTTACAAACTCCCACATTCACTCCTACATTCACTCCTACATTCACTCATGCACAGTTCGTTCATAGGAAGTATCTTGATAATCTTTTTAATAAGCTAGCATCTTGGTGATAACTGAGTATCTTTGTAACAGCCCTTCATCTTTTCAGCTATCATTTCTCATTGTCATTATTATGCACCTTTGTAAATGAGAAACTGTGGCACTGAACAAAGCAGCAGCCCATTGAAGTAGATATCCTTCAGAGACGCTGTAGATGGATAGGTCTCACTTTTCGCAAGCTTGCATCCAACATAACAAGGCAAGCCCTAACCTGGAACCCCCCAAGGAAAGAGGAAGAAATTAGTCCCAGGAATACAAGGCGCCGCGATTGGAAGCAGATGCCAAGCAGATGGGCAGGACTTGGGGACAGAATCACTCCAGAACCGAGATGCCTGGAGGAAGCTGTTTGGTGGCCCATGCCCTAGCAGGGGTGGGCAAATTACGACCCGCGGGCCACATGCGGCCCGCCAAAGTGTTTTATGCGGCCCGCCTACACCTATAGAAATTAGGTGTGCCCACAGTATAAATATAAAAATGCAAATATTAAAAATAATATCTATATAAATTATTGAAACTGTCTCAATATAAAAGTTTTAAGTAAACGAAGCTTATGCTTATTGGCTATACATCAATACACTCGATTCAAGACACAATCTCTGAGTGTTGGGTAGGCTTGGAACAAGATGGAAAGTGTAACAACTGATGGAGCTCGATCTTTGACTGAGAAAAATATTTTTTTAAATTAAAAATATCCCAACCATAAACTCTAAACAGGAAAGTTTGCACAAAGCGGGATAAAATGTTAACAATATATACAATATAGACATTCATAGTAATCAAACGTAGTAGAGCTAGGGGGTGTTAACGACTGGGAGTTCCAATTTATGATCAAAATAATCCAATGTATCCGCTAGATTAGCAAGGGCAAGGCAAATGAGATATAAAATCTCAAGGAAGAAATTGTTATGTTACTTGAAGGACATTGACTGTGACTTTGTTACAAAATATTTCTAACGAAGAGTGGAAGACAGATTTCATGTTTTCTAACCATAATAATGGCTGTTTACATATGAAATGTAAATGCATGTTAAATTTATTCCAACAAGGCTTCCCCATTTCTACAGGCAAGCAAAAGAAAATAGTTTTTGTCATTTTCTTTTGCTGCTATTTTTAGTGAAATAATTAAAGTACAACACTTATTAAGATTCCTTAATTGTGTAATTTATAATAGCAAGTTTTAAGACGTCAAGAACCAGTCTTCAATACCATCAGCTCATCATTTATCGCAGAAGCTGATTCAGCGCCAGAGGACATAACTCCTACCACGGGAGTCTTATGGGTTTTAAGACGTCAAGAACCAGTCTTCAATACCATCAGCTCATCATTTATCGCAGAAGCTGATTCAGCGCCAGAGGACATAACTCCTACCACGGGAGTCTTATGGGTGCCAGAAGCTGTATTTTCACACTTAAAAACAACTTTGCTGCTGTTCACACTATTTGGGTACAAATACATCTGTTCTTCTTCTTCTTCTTCGTTCTTATTTTACATGTTGGAGGGTTTAGATCAGTAATTCTATATCTGAGATGAACCGCGCAGTGGTTTCGGGATCAGGCAGTTCTCCGAATAGTCTTTGCAGAGTCTTTTTAGGGTCTCTTGATTTAGTATGCACCATTGAAGGACATGGTCAGCATTCTCTGGTGATGCTCCACAAGGGCAGGTTTCGCTCGTCCCGATATTCAACTTCCGGAACATATATTATTGTCTCATTCAGTGAGCAAACATTTATTTGTGGAAACTAAACAAGTATAATCACAGGTCAATGTTAACTGACTGTAATTTGACAGCTGTCACATGTTGAGCAACTGGTAAGCTAGTTTCACAGTTCCGGAACATTATGCATGAGTGTAAAAAGTAAAATACTGCACATTAAGTATATGGCTCCTTCTGTCTCGTAAGACAATGGATGCGCCCAGATGCACTGGCTCTGGTTACGTCTTGAGACGGGGCAGAATCTGGAGTGGCTGATCAAGCCAATTCTGGATCGGCAGAGTTTGCCACAGTTCGAGCATTTATATTCATCTGTCCTAGGGCTAGATGACAGGACAGCTTTCTTTTTCTTTCTCTTAACCGATGCAGCTTCATTTCTTTTGCATTTATCAAAGTTCGTACCAGCACGTACACTCTGTCTCCATGCTGTCCGGTCTTGGGCTATCTCCTCCCACATACTTTGGTCGATGCCCAAGGCTCTCATGTCTCGCTTGCTGACATCTCTGTAAGTTAGTCTTGGGCGGCCCTTGGGTCTTGCTTCCTCTGCTAGCTCAGCGTACAGGATGTCTTTAGGGATTTTTCCATCTGGCATGCGAGTGACATGACCGAGCCAGCGTAGTCTTCTCTGTTGAAGGAGAGCATAGATGCTGTGCATGTTGGCCCGTGTCAAAACTTCCTGTTTGGTGACACGATCCCTCCAGGAGATGCACAGTATGCGTCGCAGGCAGCGTAGGTGGAAGCTATTTAATTCTCTATGGCAGTGAGAGCTGGGCAACTTACATGCGTTAAGAGCACAGATTAAGTACAACAGTATCTTTGTGGGGATATTGTGATAAGACAACAGCAATTTTAAAAGAAACGTAAAATTGATTTCAAAAACTGCAAACTCTTGTTGTAATTTTTCAACGTGGAGTGTGAAAAAAAACAAGAAATAAACGTGACTATAATACAGTGTAAATATAAATTAAAAGACATTTTACACAGTTAGCTAGCGTGTATATACATATACGCGGCCCGCCATTCACAAACGTTTTTTAATGCGGCCCTCGATACAAAAAGGTTGCCCACCCCTGCCCTAGACCATAGACAGAGATGAGATGGCTTGATTCGTGATAATTATGTATCTTTGTTTAAGTATCATATCAATATTTCAATTTAACATGTGGAATTTATAATGACTTGAGTTTGGGGGTGGAGAAAGCTTATCAAATTATATATGGAAAGCGATCTAGACTACATAGAGTACATGAAATATTCCTTAATTTTCTAGAACTGGGAAAGTACTTTTCACTTTGTGATCCCCCATACTCTAAGCGCATGTCTATTCAAGAAACAAATCCATTTATTTCGGGAAAGCCCTGACAGTTCTGATCTCGGAACTGAATTAGCGGCAGTTACAGTTGGCAGCCAGAGATGACGTTTTGTAAGGAAAGAAAACAGGATTGCCATAAGGTTCACACTTGAGAGTTATTATGTATGCATCGTATTCGTGGTAGAACTTCAAACACATAAAATACACATACATGTGTTTGTGTCGTGAATTGTAAATGTAACCCAGGAAAACTAGCGAAGCATATTGAAATTCAATCCACCAACTTTACAAACCAAGGGAGTCAGTGAAAGAAATGTTGATGTAATAGTTTCTACTACGAATGGCTAACGAGGATGTCATGTGGCCAGCACAACATTTAATCACTTTTTCTTTCCCTGCGAATATTTAAGATATCCGTTAGCGACTACTGGAACCAGGAATTATCATGGATTTTCTTCATGCCTAATAAGACATCAATCTTTCTCAAACATTTATGCTAAAAACCTTTGATATCAAATTATTTACTTCTTTACTCCGCTATCAAGGGTGTGATATTTCAAACATGTAAAAAAAAGTTAGATGATGAATCTGCATTTTAAATTCCTAAACAAATATTTCACAACTAGTCGACTGGCGGCGTAGCATACTATGTCTACTATTTCCCTACTATTTTGCAGGGTCGGCCTTGGGTGACCGCAGTGGGCTCCGCACTTATGCGACCGCAGTGGGCCCAGCACTTTCATAGGACCCGCGCTAATTCTAAGCGTATTCCTCTTCTTCTTAAACTGTCAGGTAGAGTTGAGCCTTCGGCTCTTATAAATTTTAAAATTAAACCATTGTATAAATTATAACATATTTCCCGCGGCCTCCTGTCAATTTACCAGGAGCTCGTGAAAAACTCCTGAAATTGCAAAATATACGAAAAAGTCCTGGAAATATCCGGAAATTATTAAAATCTTTAGAAAACTCATACGAATCTCCTGAAATATATAGACAAAAATTGTCCTTTTGGGGTGTCATTCAATAAGGAAAATACCAATCCTACGCGCGATAAAAAAAAACGGCATTATTCCGTAATTTTGGAATCTGGAGCTTCTCGCGCCACAAACTAATGAAAAATTACTTTAGTTCAGCAATTCTCTTAGATCAGGGGTGGGCAACATTTTTGTATCGAGGGCCGCATTAAAAAAAAAGTTTGGGCATGTCGGGCCGCATATATATATCTTAGAAAGATAAGCTTGCTGTGTAGAATGTCTTTTAATTCATAAATGCACTGTATTACAATTTTTAAAAAATTGCTGTTGTCTTTTTATATCACACTATCCCCACAAATATACAGTTGTACTTAATATGCAGTATTTTACTTCTTACACTCGAGCATAATGTTTCTTAACTGTGAAACTATCTTACTAGTTGTTACCTCTGTGTGTGACTGCTGTCAAATTACAATCAGTCAACATTGTCCAGTGATTATACTTGTTTAGTTTCCACAAAAAAATGCTTGCTCACTGAATGACACAATTTATGTTCCGGAAGTTAAATGTCGGGACGAGCGAAGCCTGCCCTTGTGGAGCATCAACAGAGAATGCTGACCATTTCCTTCAATGGTGCATACTAAATCAAGGGACCCGAACAAGACTCTCCAAAGACTATTAGGAGAACTGCCTGATCTGGAAACCACTACGCGGTTCATCTCAGATATAGGATTACTGATTTGAACCATTCAACATGTAAAATGAGAACGAAGAAGAAGAACTGATGTATGTGTACCCAAATAGTGTGAGCAGAAGTTTTTTTAAGTGTGGAAATACAGTTTCTGGCACCCATAAGGCTCCCGTGGTAGTGCTGACTGGAACTTCTCTTTGCTTTGAGTTATGTCTTCTGGAGCTGAATCGGCTTCTCTTAATAAGTGTTGCACTTTTAATCATTTCACTAAAGATAGTTTCACCTTTCACCTTTTTTTTGTTTTTGGTTGCCTGTAGAAATGGGAAAGCCTTGTTTGAAAAGATTTAACATGCGTTTACATTTCATATGTAAACAATCAATTGCAATTCATAAATCAAAGCTGCCCTTGGTTAACTCACCTAGCTCTTGTAAATTCCATTACTTATACATTTTTGCATGTATTACTATTCAAATTATATGCAGCTTTGTGCAAACTTTCCTGTTTCAAGGTTATGGTTCTCAGTCAAAGATCGAGCTCCATCAGTTGTTACACTTGCTATCTTGTTTCAAGCCTACCCAACACTCAGACATTGTGTCTTAAATTGATTGTATTGAAATTGATGTATAGCCAATAAGCATATTCTTCGTTTACTAAAAACTAATAAGAAAGTTCAATAATTTATATAGATATATTTTTTTAAATATTTAAATTTTTGTAGCTATATACTGTGGGCACACCTGACTTTTATAGGTGTCGGCGGGCCGCATAAAACACCTCGGCGGGCCGCATGTAATTTGCCCACCCCTGTCTTAGATAGATTGAAACATTTGTTAATTCTTGCTATTGAGCGTGATCTATATAGGAAATATAATTTTTATGATATACTGTATGGCTTCGCTACACGCAAGGCTCGTAAAGTTCGTGGGATAGCTCTATATAACTCTTGAGCGAAGAACTGAATTATATATACAGATAATTTGTCTCTCGCGAAACGGTGTCGGGGTTACAGCAACGCGAATATCAGATAATTAAAGAGATGTTTTAAAGTGGTTTTTATAGTTTTGTATAAATTCAATATTATTCTCATGTATGTATCATAAGAAAAAAAATAGTCTAAATTTATAATGCACAAATATGTCTATGTGTGTTGATAGTATGGGTGCGCCAGATACTATTTGATATCCGACAGGAGCCAGATTTCGCTGGATAGGATATTAGATATCCGTCCGGAGCCGGAGCTTGGTGCATAGTAAATACCTCGTGTTACTGAACACTTGGTAAAACTTCTAAAAAACATATTATTTTAATTATTTTAATTTACTTTTATTTTCAACTTTTGATTGATAAATTAAAGTTGATAATAATTTAATAATGTACGATAGTGTGTGTGTATTAGGCCCCTACGTTTTACCGGTATATATGATTTGATTTATGTAGAACAGAATATGTATATTTAATTAATGTAGCGCTCTCAAAGGTAAATTCGCATCTGGGTTGTATAGCGGGTAGATATATGTGTTCATGTATTTCAGATACTCGACTGGCTCGTACTAAAGCCGCTTCTGGTCCTGGAGTATAGGGAATGATACTGATTCGAATATTCGAAATTAGCCCGTCAGAAAAATTAAATAAACGGTAATATTTATCTAGAAAATGATGCATTAATACACAAATCTGAACCTTAAGTATGCATGAGTATACTTTTATACAAACCAAAATTAGTTACTAGTCTATCAAATATTGTTATATTCAAGTGTAACAAAACTCGTGAAGGTCACACATGAAGGGGTGTGTCCTATAGATCAGCCCCCCCTAAGTAAGATTTATCTCCAAGTAAGCAAACTCACTGTTCTCATAAGATGTGACCTCTAGACATTGTCAACATGTTACCTTAGCAAGGGGCGCTAATCCCTTCTCACTTATTGTGGTCACGTATCTATCTATACACTCAATGTGGTGTGAACTTAAGAAATAGGGGAGGGGAAAGATGTTCTGCTTTACCCCTGGAGGTCTCGCACCGTTAGACAGACGACCGACTGGTCAGTATCAGTTATGGAATTGAGCATTAATACTCTAAGCTCAATACACACAAACTAAAGAAAGTGTGTCTTAAACAGTGACAGCCATTGATGCTATGTAGCCTAACAATAGCGTAGCCCCGTGTAAACCCACCATTCGTATCATTCGCGGGCTCATTAATAATGTAAGGCTTCATCTCTGTTAAAGTAGAGCATTTTGATGTCTATTTACTACTATTACCTAGTATCAAATAATTATAAATAATTTTAAAATATTTAGTATCTTTGTAAAAAAATAGTTGTTAGGAGCATATTCATACAATTTGAAGCACAATATTTATTTGACATTTTAGCGCGTGTATACCATAACAGGCATTAATTAAATCACATCCACTTTATACAGATCAATGTAATTGTAGGCACTAAAAAATACTTTTGCCTATCCGGCCGAGCGAAATATGGCAGCATAGTGAAAAACGTCCGGATATCTAGCCGGAGACGAAGCTAAGCTCCGGTGCGAACCTAGTTCATACACATGTCTATATGTTACTTTACATTTATCTATGTGTGTTTGTGCACTTGTCTATGTGTGCTGGTGCACTAATCTATGTGTGTTGATTAGCATTTCTATGTGCTGTTGCACTTGTCTATGTGTGCTGGTGCACTAATCTATGTGTGTTGATTAGCATTTCTATGTGCTGTTGCACTTGTCTATGTGTGTGTTGGTGCACTTTTCTATGTGTGTTGATTAGCATTTCTATATGCTTGTCGCACTTGTCTGTGTGTGATGGGGCTTATATATATAAATATATATGTGTGCGTTGACGCGCTTGTATGTTAGTGCACATGACTTAAAAAAAAAAGACTTTGAAAAAAATAGGACGCTCTATTCTGCTTGTAAAACGTTTAAGTCATCTGGAAACTCAGGTTCAGTAAGACATAAGCAGTTAAAGCAACGGTTGTGTGGGAAGGGGTGAATAGGGGTGCGAGATGGGGTGCGGGCCAGGTTTCTGTGAACTTCGTCAAGGGAGATAACTCTACGATGGTGGGTGGTTGCCAAACATAACAAGGGTGTGAAAATTGCATGCGCCTGTTTTGTCTTCATTTTTTCCTTTTTCTCTCGCTAGTAAAAAAAAACAAACTGTTTTTTTCCCTAGTTGGTAGCAACTCTTTTATTTTCTACTCAGATCTAAGCTCAAAACACAGACTCCCGCCAGAAGAAGAAATTCCTTAGTGAACAAAGACAGAGTCAGACAAGAGAAGACAAATTGAGATTCTAAGTTTGTGCTAAGTGGAGAGAGAGAAGTGTGATCTTCAATATTAAACAAGAAAAACATCCAAAAATATTTTTGTTCAATCAAAGCATATACGGAAATGGGTCGGGGGAAGAAGAAGAAAGAAAGGAATATTTGGATGAATGTTACTGTGATCGCTTTTTTAAAATGTATATATATAGTTGTACGATTTGGAACTTGAGGGGCTCAAGCTTTCTATTATGTGCTTATGAAAAAAGGTTTTATTGCTATGTATTGTTAGTTTCAAATCTTTAAACAACGACCTACTTCTCCAAACAAAGTATAAAGGGAACTAAATGGGAGTAATTCAATTTATGCCACCACGTCTGTCAAGTACACTAAAGACATGAGCTACATTCTGACAACCAAGACGATTTTAAAATAATGTTTTCATGTTGATGAAGCAAAAATGTGAATGGATGTGTCACCATCACGCTGGTCTAGGATTGAACATTTTCTAAGAGCATAATTGTTCACTCCAAACTCTGCTACATCAAATCTTTGTACTGAATAAAATCTTACCAAAACATTTGCCGCAGTATATGGATTAGATCTCGTACAACTTATTGCTTGATTAAATCAAGTTGCAAACAAGTTGTTTAAAATCAAATGTGTAAAAAATGTTTTTAATTGAAGGGATTATGTATGGAAGACATGAATGGGTTACCACACAACGCAGACTTTGCGTATAAGGAAGATAACCTCGGCTGTATAGAGACATTGTGAATTTTAAAATCTTGGTTAATCAGTGTCACATTGTTCAAATAGAAGAATCGATGACAGCCCGATTATTAGAAAGAAAGAATAAAATCGATACCAAGCAACAAAACATCGTGGAATGAAAGAGTGTAGTCGATACCAAGCAACAAGGCTGAGTGGAATGAAAGATTGTAGTCGATACCAAGCAACAAGGCAGAGTGGAATGAAAGAATTCTGTCTCAGACATGTAGACTTTAAAAAAATATATAATCATACTCAGTCAATCAATCAGGGAAGATGTCGGTCGATGTCAATCATACAATCAAAAAGATGTTGTGGAAAATGTGTCCATGTCATTCAATCAAATGTTGTAAACAGGGAAGAATTATGTATTCAATCAAGAACAGGGAAATATTCTGCCGAGGTCATTCAATCAAATGTCGTTAACAGGGAAATATTCTGCCGAGGTCATTCAATCAAATGTCGTTAACAGGGAAATATTCTGCCGAGGTCATTCAATCAAATGTCGTTAACAGGGAAATATTCTGCCGAGGTCATTCAATCAAATGTCGTTAACAGGGAAATATTCTGCCGAGGTCATTCAATCAAATGTCGTTAACAGGGAAATATTCTGCCGAGGTCATTCAATCAAATGTCGTTAACAGGGAAATATTCTGCCGAGGTCATTCAATCAAATGTCGTTAACAGGGAAATATTCTGCCGAGGTCATTCAATCAAATGTTGTTAACAGGGAAATATTCTGCCGAGGTCATTCAATCAAATGTCAAGAACAGGGAAATATTCTGCCGAGGTCATTCAATCAAATGTTGTTAACAGGGAAATATTCTGCCGAGGTCATTCAATCAAATGTTGTTAACAGGGAAATATTCTGTCGTACTAAAGGGAAAAATCGTAGCAAGAGCAGTCCAGGCACACATCATTCACCCAAAGAACTAGCATACATGGAGCTGTCGTCCTGGGTCTGACCGCAGCTCCCCCCCCCTCCTTCCATTACCCAACGACCACTAATACGA